>NW_024580667.1:16540843-16699936 GCF_017639235.1 Corvus kubaryi | reverse complement strand
GCTTTGCTTTGCTTTGCTTTGCTTTGCTTTGCTTTGCTTTGCTTTGCAGTGTTGGCCATCTCATGGTGCCTGTCAACAGTGCTCTGAGTTTTTCCAGGCCAGGCCAGTTGGTCTGTGTGGTCTGACATAGTTTGTTGTCTTTGCACAGCTTATTTAATGTGCTGAGTAATCGATCATTCTCAAGTTCCCAGTGTAAGCAAGTACCAGAAATGTGTCCATGTCTATTTAGTATTATAAAAGTGTGAATATGAGATGGCAGAAAGGTAAAATGTGTTATGAGGTCGATAAAATAAATGGGTCTTTCACCACTTACAGAGTACATACCAGGGGGAGCAGTTTAGGCTTTCCTGCTTGGGCAATTCTACTGTTTTAGCTTCATCCCATGTTTAGAATGGATACTTCATATGGAAATGTCTTAAGTCAGTGGTGCACAGGATTTTTTGCAAGAACAGATCACTTGTGAACTCTCCAACTCTAAGAGACTTTCATAGAAACTTCAGTTTAATGAGGGTTCTCAGATGAACTGCAGAATCTTCTGCCTCATTGGGGAACACTGGCAAGTATGCACAAATTTGTAGTAGAGGTGACCACAGATCATAGACCCATGGCTTGATCCTGGAAATTAATTGTCTGTGAAGGTCGTTATAAAATCTGGGAAAAGGGAGTTAGGGAAAGAAAAATACTTGGATATTTGTAGAATTTTTCTAAACTTGTTTTCACCCTTCTTCTGCCTCTCTCTGTACATGGACCCACCTGTTTGTGCCTGTTTTCGTGAGTTTTCCTGGTATAATTGAGTATATTATACCAGGAGAGTAACAGTCTAGTTTTTGTGTACTACTTGAATTTTTTTAAAATTGCCTTTCTTTAAACTGAAATTCAGCTCTTTATTTTCTCTCGTGGGGTACTTGAGATCCTCAGATTTCAAACGAGTCACCATATGATGTTCTTTCCCAATCAAGTTCTAGTGATTAATTTTGGTGTACTTAATTGACTCAGTTTTTAGAGCTGAAGTAATCTGTTGGCAATCCAGTAGCTCTAGCAAGGCCTTATGATACACACTAGAACACAACTCCTGTTTTAGTGGTGTCCGGTCATTTATTGTGGCATTTCAAAGGCTTATTCTAATTAAGGGCTTCTCAGTTGTGCAGGTTTTTCTAGAGGATAAATTGGTTTTTCTATATACCTGAGCAGATGATGCCCACAGAATGTTATGAAAATTAACAATTACATCTTTAAACTGGATTATATATTGTCAGTTGTCAGCAGTGGTAAATTGGTGATCACATTTACTTACCACAGTTCCAGTCTGCGACTTAACTAATTATAATGATCCATAGACTGTAAGATGGGTAACCCATGTGAATTAGCAACTCACCTGTGAAATCTTGGGTTTCATTCTTCCTACCTACTGTTTTGGTAATGTTTCTATGCATAAAGTTGTTCCATGTGAAGTAGGTTAACTTAATACATTCCAGAGGGAATTTTGAATTGAAATAAATTGGATGCAGTTCAGTAGCAGAAGGTAATTCTCACTCAGGCTACAGTAGCACACCTACAGGCAGAGCAAGTATCGCTTTAGGACAGGCTACATTAAACACCTTTTTCTTGTTTGTAACCATGTGGGTTAGTGGGGCTGTTGTGTATCTTAGGCTGAGTTTTATTTTAGTCTCAGCAGTTGAGCCTTTCCTGAGCACAAGGCTAGTAAAATGCAGATTTTTTTTTTTCCTATGTTAAAAATCCTCACAATGGCTTCATTTTTAGATGCTTTGATATCTGTCTTGGAGGCAGTCTCCTAAGTTTTGCACACGGAGGTGGCCTTGTGACTAGGATGTGCCTTCCATATTGCCAAACACGTTGGTGTTAGTGAAGCCTGTGTTCTCCCTTCCTCTTAATTCTCCTCCATGCAGCAAACTGCTTCCTGGTAAAGTTAACAAGAAATGTATCCACAAACTGTCATTACCTGTTGCCTGCTGCTGCTTCTGACTACCTTGTGCTGGCTGCTGCCATGGGTGTGGATACCAAGAATATCTGTGCTGATTTCCAGCACCTCTTCTGCAGTGAAGCAGAATGAGGAATTCTGTGTATCTCCTCCTCTCTGGGTGTCATTTATTAACCTACAACAGTGCCACTAGAGAACAACCAGATTCCCAATGCATTTCATCTTTTATTGGAATACTTTAAATTGCTGCTCATGATTGTCTTGACACAGGAGAGATTTTAATTGAAGCAAATGGATTTGTGACTGTGAAGTTGAAGATATACAGGGTGGTGGAAGATACAGAAAAATAATCATACATACTTTCAATAACATAAAATCTCCAGCAAAATGGCATCTAAAAGACCTGCATGCTACATGTCCCCGGTGAGAACTGTCAAGAATTTTAGGTCTATGTTCCTGTATTTTAATGGAGTTAGTGAAAGAAAGGCTTTTCTTAAGTGCATACCAAGCTGCAACTGTGTTAACTAAACTATTCATTCCAAGCAACTTCTGTAAGATGAGCCAGTACTGGCTCTGAGGAAGCTGTGGTCTGACACACGTTGCCGAGGGTTGTTGATTTGCTGCTGTTCCTTGTGACAGCAGCATTTGCTGGGCTCCTTATGGAGCACATGTTCTGGAAACGGGGTAACGGATGTCTGCTTACAAGAGTTTTACCAAAACATTGTTTCAGCGGAGCTGTGAAGTCCAAAAGCCTGAAAGGAATTAACAAAATCTTCATGACGAGGATTATTTCAGGCATTAAGTTTCAACATCTGTTTCACGTCCCAGCTGTCTGCTCTTCACAGTGTTTGTTACTGATAAATTACACTTGTGTCTTTTCTCAAAGCCTCAGAGAAATATAAATACAATGAGCAGTCACAGGCTAAATAATAAGCAATGGAAGGAAGATAAGATTGTTTATCTCAGTATCTAAATATGAAAGGCATGAGTCCTGTGAATACTATTCATAGCCACTCCCAGGAGTTGCAGCTTCAGCAGCTTTCTCACGCAGGTATGGTTCCTCCAGAGATAATACGGGAAAACAAGCTGTGATGATCGAAAGGGGCCAACACTGACTGGAAAGGGGTGGAGCAGTCATTCTCTTATTAATGGGGTGATACATATCACAAGGAAGTGAAAACCAAGAAAACCTGGAAGGATCAGTGCCCTGAAGGAAGAAAAACTAAACCAGTGGTAAAGTGCTTCAGGACTATGAATTTCCTGTTTTTCTTTCTCCATACGTGACACGGCTGAAGTGTTCTGTCTCCACGTGATAGGGCAGACTTTTTAGTTACTATAATGTAAAAATACCTTAAAGCATCTTTGAAAGTTAAAGATATGGGGAATAACTCAGAATTCCAGAATCTGAGGTCTCGCTGTGTAAGACCATCATGTTCTGTGTATTCAGTGACACCCCTTTCTTGGCTCAGGAGACGCTGGAACAGCTTTCTGGCACTAAGAAGTCTGGAGGAAGTTACCCTTTGAGGAGGAAGTCATCCTTTCTCTCTGGTCATCCTAAATTCACTAAACAGGCCAGCGAGCTGGACACGCTGAGATGCTGAAGTCACACAAGCTGGGAGATGAGGGTGTTTACAGCACAGCACACAGAATGAGTGACCTGGCTTGTTCTCTGGGATTTTGCTTTTCTAATTGCCACCTCTTCAGAGCTCGATTTAATACCAGGCTTGTGGTTGAGGGCAGAGCAATACCCAATTCCTCTTTAAGCTGATCGTTGTGTTCTGCCAGGAAAGCATGATTTAGACAGCAAGAAGCTGAAGATCTAAATATTCAGCCTTGCCATAAATAGGGAGTGGAGGATCTTGGGTTTCTGTTCCCAGGACTTTCTTGCATAATTCATAGTAGGCCATCAGTGAATTTGAAAGCAGAAATACTCCATGGAGACGTGTGACCAGAATGTGCCCCAGTGTCCTACCAGATCACAGACTGGCCTGGGTTGGAAGGGACCTTAAAAATTACCTAGTTCTGACTTTCTGCCATAGACAGGGACACCTTCTGCTAGACCAGGTTGCTCAAGCAGTCATCCAACCTGTCTTCAAACATTTCCAGGGATGGGGCATCCACAGCTTCTCTGGGCACCCTGTTCCAGTGCCTCATAACCCTCACAGTGGAGAATTTGTTTTTAATACCTAATCTGAACCCACCTTTTTTCACTTTAAAGCCTTGTCCTGTCACTGGATGCCTTTTTAAGAATTTCCTCTCCAGCTCTCTTGCAGGCCCTGTTGAGGTGCTAGAAGGTCTCCCTGGAGCCTTCTCTTCTCCAGGCTGAAGAGCCCCAACTCTGTTACCACAGGAGAGTGGTTCCAGCTTTCTGATCATCATCCAGGTCTTCCTCTGGACCTGCTTTAAGAAGTCCACATCTCTCTTGTGCTGGGGACCCCAGGGTGGGATGCAGCACTCCAGGCACAATCACCTCCCTGGCCATGCTGCTTTTGATGCAGCCCAGGGATGCATTTGGCTTTCTGAGCTGCAAGCCCCCTCTTCTGGCTCACATCCAGCTTTTTGTCCCCTCCAGATGCAGGATACAACATCAGGCTTTGAATCCAGCCTTAAATGCTGTATAATTGCAGTGTAAGTGCCAAAGGCTGCAGATCCACTCCTGTCCTGGTTTTTTTCAAGTCTGAGGTGCCTGGGTTCAGACACTGATACCAGAGTCCAACTCTTCAGCATATAATGGGGGCTACACCTAGATCGCAGTTTAGGTATATGGCTAGTGGCCTAAATAAAGAGCCTGATTGGCCTTGATTCCCTCTATAGCTGAGCTGAGCTAAGGTTGCTGAAAGAGCTTGGTTCAACCCAAATATCTTCCCCTTCCTCACTTCCTCCTCCTCTTGGCAGACAAAGCTAACTTAGGCATTGAAATCAGAAGTGGGATTAATCCATGCCTTGGGTCCCTAACTCAGCACGAAATTCTAGAAGCTGAGGTGTTGCGTGCAGCATTAAGTGCAGCTTCATTTATCAAATGCCTGCACATGCTGAATCCTTTTGATTTTAATACAGAAGATGTCTCTGGCATTTCAGATCTAGGGATTCTTACAAGGCTATGTTCTCCAAATCCTCTGTGTATTTGTATACAATTAGAGTTCAAAAATTAAAAAAAAACCACTTTTCTTCCTATTTTTACACCATAGGGAAGAAAAGAACCTAGATGAGTAAACTTCATTGTCACACTGGTTTTGCAAAGGTGGAGTTACTTAGACCAGCATTTTTTGCAATGGGCAGTTCCACCAAACCAGTAAGAGATGATTACATCTGAAACCCAGTGATAATGGTCACGGTTTGCAACATAAATGGCAAACAATGAAGAGGAAAGTTGCATAGAGAAAAATCGGTAGTCTGGGTGTGTTCAAACAAATTAGCATTTCATATGGTGACATGCAAAGCAATTAATCAAAGAGCAAATGATGGCAATCCCATGGACAATGACACATAGAGCAGACTCTCAAGACCTGTGTGGGATCACAGCGAATTAACAGTTCACATGAGCTCTGTGCTCTAGGAAAAAGCCTGAAACAGAGGAACACGGGAAACATAGTAACTTGTGATGCAATATTGCTGAAAACTTCATAAAATTTCTAAAATATTGTGTCTAATCCCACAATCTATATCCAATGCAAAGGACAGGAAAATGAGAGAAGAGACTCATGTAAATTATTAGAGAGTAGAGAGATATGTCATAACGTAACAAAGAGCACTCATTGGTCAAAACTGGGATTTAAAAGTTGGGGTGTGTGTGCTATTGGGCATCATACAGCATGAGACTCATTTGGGCAGAGAAAGTCCTGTCAGGACCCAGCGAGTACAAGACAGAGACATGAAAATAAAAATCAGGTGCAAATGTTCAAGGGTGTCAGGAGTGCAGTCCTGTTGTCATGAATGATGGGGAAAGTGCAGTGCGAAGGTTGGCCATAAAGCCTCTGGAAGTCAGGAAACTGGGAATGAAAACTTTATGGTCACTATAAATCCACCTTTTGTGTTTGCTGTTCTTACATTACATGATCTCATACCGAGGTATGACTACTTCAGTAAATATTTAGATTGCCTACAGTTTTACAACAGGGGTCTTAAAAGAGCAGCAGTAATTATAACACAGCTTTTGGAGGAAGCAAAACAGGAAAACAGGTGAGAGTTTGTAAGCCCTTGGCTTGCAAATGGGGCTTGAGCACTCTAGGCAGCATGGCTGAGACAATTTTTTTTTCTTCCATTACAGACCCTCTCCACACATGCACCGATAGGAACTGCCACAAACTCTTCTGCTTTTACTGGTTCAATGAGTTACTAAGTTTGCTTTTGTTTTTTCTCCTGTGTTTGGGGTTTCCTACCAGCTTTCCTGTGCTGACTGATTCAGCTGTCCATAAAAGCATTCCCCTCTTCATCAGAACCTCCCAGGTGGTTGTCCCCCACATTTTGAAACTGTCCCAAGCTCCAGCATGTGCTGGAACATTGATGACCTTTCATCTCTGCCTTGTAAGCTGGCTTAGCAAGGCTTTGAGGGAAAGCAGGGGAAGTTTGGCACTTCTTTCCCCCACTGCCCAAGTAAATGACAGACCAGCACAAGGATAAAAAGTAGAGCTGTCCTGCCTTTGAGGTGGAGATGCTGGAATAACATGCTTTTGAAAAGCAGCTTCCCTTCACATATTTAAGGAATTTGCCCTGTCTGGAGCTCTTTACAGAACTGCATCCTTCTGCTCTCCACTGGCACCCAGCTTGTGGCTGTTAAGGTTTTTGTATGAAATCTATTTTGCTTTCTGCAGTATCCTATTTTACTTGTGTTCTCAGTCACCAGAATATTTCTATCTACTTCCTACTGCATTAATCTAAATAGGGGACTGGTCAGATGAAAGATCACAGTCATTGTTTAGTTATTACAGTAGCCAGAAATTGGGGCAAAGGTACAGAAACCCTTTTCGGGTGTCAGTAAAGACCCTAAAGATCGCCTACCTCAGATCATGATCAGCTAATGAGAAACCAGCTATTCATATTGTTCTCCTAAACTAATACTTTAATACTGCCCCAGCTTTTGTGCAGGGAGTTGCTTTGTAAAGCTGTTAAACCCCCATGCTCTGTTAACAGCTAAAGGTTTCTATTGATCTCTTACTTTCATTTCCTTTAATGAAAATTCATTGATATTTGATTTCCTTGTCACTTCTAACAGCTGATAAGAACAAGCTGCTAAAGCAGCTCCAGTGAAGTGGCAAAAGCCTGGTGTTGTAGCACTGCAGCTCTCTCAGAAACGCTGCCAAGGCGGAGTGAAACCCCAGTGTGACGTGTTGATAACGTTCCCATCAGGTGGTCTTTTCCACTGGCTCTAAAATGTCAAGTCTGAGGGAAATGTCTTTGTTAAGCTTTGAATGACCTACTTTTGGGTATCTGGGAATAACCAGAAGCCTACCCAAACCACAAGAGTGCATCTAATTTTAGCAGCCCTTCGTTTCATGCATGGCAGCTTTTGTGTTCTGTGTCTCTGGGAAAAAATACCAATTTCTTGCTGAGCCAAAGACAAATTTTCTTGGTTTTAAATCAGCCCCTTGTTGAATCACAATCACAGTGAAATCATTCCTCTTAAAATTTTTGTGCCTGCAATAGTCATCTCAATTTTGCTTCAAAAACTAATAGTGAGGCCATTCCAAAGGATCTACAGTTGCTGGTCTCTGAAGAAAAGGTCTAAACAGCCCATGCTGGAGATAGTCTGGGCAGCCATGTTTTGTGTGTCCCTACTTCCCCCTGGGTTTTTAATTGACCAACAGTAAAAGGGTCGAAGTCTTTGTAGGAAGTTTATGTGAGTCTCCTAACTCAGTTACAAGGGAATCTAGGGAAAGTTAACAACAAAAATAAAGGGATGTTAGTGTGTCAGCAGGGGCTCTGAGGACACTACTAATGGTGTAGATGCTGGAAAAAAGGTCTCTGATGTAGTTTGGCTAGAAGAAGCACTAAAAAGTAGGTGACCATTATTAGGGATATTAGGGCTGTGCAAGATTGAAAGGAAGCAAGTTCAGACATGAGTGAAGTACAGTCTCCCTAGCTTGTAGTACCTAAATTGGACATTGAACACCGTCTCTCTCGCTGGGAGGGATAACGTATAATCCCTCTCATATAACGCCAGAGTCCACTGTAATTTTAGGCTAAAACACATGTTTAAATTCCACCTGCACTGGGGGCAAGTGGAACTAACACAGAGGATAATAGGGTCTGAGCATTGTGCATGTCTATTTGGAACTTCACAAAACAGAAGAGAAATCAAGGCCACCCAAAATACAATTACATAATCACAACAAACCTATTAGCAAGTTCTCTGGAGCCAGAAAACTTCCCAGCCAATGGGATTAACCATAAAAACAAGCAGCACTTGTGGCAGCTATAAACAGGGTCAGTGTCGTTTGGGATTGAGCTGAGTATCTGATAATGTGTAGTGCTTCCTTGTGGAGTCCCTTGAGGCTGGCAGTGGGTTGCCTCTTCAGAGGCAAGCCTTGGGTAGCCTGGCTGCTGCAGACTCCCAGCATTAGCCAGACTTGGCAGGATGGACAGTGAAAACCACTCTAAAAGCCAAAGCCAAGCTGTTAAACAACTGAGCCCTCTGCTGTGCTACGACAAGAGCAGCCGTGCCAGGGTTGTGTTTAGGGGCACAGGAAGGAGACTCCAGTGGCTCATTCATCCCTCCAGCTCCAGCAACCTCCATCTGCGGAGAAACACAGACCCATCCTACATGGAGGCCTCCCAAGCCCCTCTCCTGAAGGCTTTCTTCCCACTTCCCAAGGCATGTGCAATGAAGTGCAGGGGGTTTTAACCCTTTCAAAAACCTGTCTGGGTTTGGGGTGTTTGTTACCGCAACAGCTGTGGAGTTTATCTGTGCAGAGTCCAGTGGGGTCTTTATGGGATTTGCCTTAACAGTGAGGTCCCAGTAGTGGTGAGGTTTTTGTGCACTCTCTGCAAACATATCCTCATCCTTTAAGTGTTGTTGCTTTCCGGTGTCATTTAATGTACTCTTGACAGTGTATTTCTGATTTCTGTGTTTGAAGAGGCCCAGGCAAAACAGGCAGAAGGTCAGCTGCTGCTGGGCTGTGAAGCACTTAATGAGAGATGTGTTGAGTTTGGTAGAGGTGTTTGTCTCATCTCTGAATTTCCCAAGTTTTAAAGGACAACTTTGGCCATGAAGGTAAACAGTTAGGAAAGGTGTTTATGGAAATACTTTTATTAGACTCAAGCGGTGGGTTTAGAGGCCCACACTTAGGTTCAGTGTTGGATTTGGAGAGTTGCTGGTCTGATGATCTGCTGAGGACAAGCAGGGAGTGACCCAGAGTGAGGATGCACCAGCTCTAATCCCCTAATTCACTGATCACAGACTGGCAAGCTGCTGCAGGGAGGCTGCTGTGCTTCCTAGAAGAAGTAACCTTTGTCTCAGAAAGAGAAAGTGAGCAAGTCCTTGTACCTGAGCCTCCACACTGTTTACAGGCTCTCTCAGCTGCCTACGTGGTACCACTTGCTGGGCAATGTGTCTTGCACAGCATCTTGATTTCAGGCTGGTTTTTCAATGTGTAACAAATAAAAGGAAAAATAACTTGAAACAAATATTTCCTGTTCTGTGGTATTTAACAATGAAATTGTAAACCACAGAAGGGACCGGGCTTGATCTAAAGGTCTTTGAAGTCAGCAGAACTATTTCCACTGATTTCAATGTGCTTTGGCCCAGGCCATAGGAGGAAGAAAGCAAATGTTTTCTGCCTCAAAAAGTATTAACCATTGGCATTCAAGGAACAATAAAGTCTTATGTTTAAAATGTGTTCCTTTAAATTAAGTAGTCAGGAACTTAGTTAATTTCTATCTGTTTCCTAATAATTTGTCACTATTACACTAAAAAGGAATATGTTTATAGAACTCATAACCATACACTGAGAAAAAAACCACTCAGTACTGTCATTTGCTTCCTATCTTCCTCCATTCCATTTTGTGTGTATTGTATTTCTCACTAATGTAATGATGCTTATGCTGCTGGTTGTTATCACAGATTGAGCACTGTAGATTTCCAGTTGAATTAAACTTCACTGTACCGATGGTGGCTGACAAATATCTTGAACTCATTATTTTTCAGTACGGTTTAATCTGTAAAACATCACAGTGGGTTTGGTTTTGTTGTTGTGTTGGTTTTTGGGGTTTGGGGTTTTTTTGTGACTGAGAAGAAATAGATCAGAGATAGAGAATTTGGTGAGCAAAGAATTGTTCTTCTGAGAGTGGTGCAGGAGACGCCCCTCCTATCGCAGGGTGAGACAAATACGGGTGTGCAGCAGCTTCATGTGTAAAATCAGCAATGGTTTTGTCTGCAAATTTTGTCTCATGCAGTTATTAAATGCAAGAAAAGGAATCTATCTGCCAGCTGCCTACTGCCCAAGGATGCTGTCCTTGTGAATCAGCAGCCCTGTCAGGATGTCAGGAGGACATCCTGGAGTCTGGCAGATAACAGCAGCCCAGCGGGGGGTGTGTGTGTGTTGGGCTTCTTGTCACGCAACAGCAGAGCCTGAGCAGCTGAGTTTGCCTGTGCACCAAACCAACCCCATCCAGCTGTGAGCAGCCAGAGAGAAGATCCCAGGCTGGTGACCTGCAGGAGAGGACAAGACTCTTGTCATGGCCAGGCTGCATTACCTGCACAATGAACCAGTGAACCAGCATCAGCTGCAAGATACAGCAGGAGAGGATTAAAGGTGATACAGAAAACAGGAGAATATGAATTAATGACATTTTTCAGTCTTCTTTAGTGATGCCAATGACCAGCCATTGTGTATGTTACAATGAGAAGAATTTTTAATGGGGCTTCCCCATTTCAGGGTATTTCTGTGAAATAAACTTGCTTGTCTTTTAACACCAGGCTTTGAAATGTCACAGAATCACAGAATATTCTGAGCTGGAAGGGACCCACAAGGATCATCAAGTCCAACTCCCAAGGAAATGGCCCATACAGAGATCGAACACACAATGTTGGCGTTGTTAGCCCTGTTCTGTAACCAGCTGAGTCCAGTGCATCATTTGGAGTCTCTCAGGGTTTAGAATAAGCTTCAAAGAGGGGAAAGCAGAAGGGAGTTAAGAACATTCTTCCAATTTGTAAGAGCCATTGTTTACATTCATGGGAAAACCATGAAGCAAGGCAAACATAACATAATTTTTAAAAATGTATGTGTTTTTTTAAGCATCTGAGATAGCAATAGTACTATTTGTACTAAAGTGTGGGTGCTGCCAGCCATAGAGTCCATCAAGAGAGCAGTTCAGCTTGAATTTACTCCTTGGAAAAACTCCTCCTTCTCCCCTATATTTCATCTCCAGAGCTGCACTAATTTAAGTTGCATAAGTACAGGAAGAAAAATCTAACAAAAAAGACAGGATTATGAAATCACTTTGTTCTCTTTCAGATGGGAATTCTGTGTCCTTCAGGCTGCCCCAGACTGGGGCATCATGGTGGTCTCAAGCTGGAAAATCACGTAATCATAAAGGTAGATTTTCTGAAAGGGTATCTTACAGAAAACTGTAATTTCCATGGAAGTTATCTGTATGCTTTGGTAAGTGTTTTAAAGCAATTATAATAAATGGCATATGGCAAAGCGTTCATATTTTTATAAGATGTTAATGATTAACTGACTTCCTACATCTGTTGACTTAGTGGGAGAGTGACAAGGAACTGTGAGGTACCTGTTTGGTAGCTTAACAAGTTGACCAATTTGCACGGGCATTTTTTTCCATCTCCCTCTTGGAACTCGCTTCATCCAGCTGACACTACTTCAGAGCCTTAGGCAACTCTCAGACTCAGAGAAGTAAGTCCCCCCCTTTTTTTTTATATTACTTATATTATGAAGTGCTGATAGAGAACAGATGGTGAGAGATTTAAATATTTATTTGTTTTCTATAAAGAAAGCTTTCCCAACTGGGAATTGTAGAATTAAGTTTTCAATCATTAAATCATAGAGATATTGCTGAGACCTTTGTAATTACTATATTGTTGGGGTTTTTTAAACTCCCTTTCTGCTGCAAGACTTACATTAAACAAAAGATTTGGTTAGTAAACCATGTTCACTATAGTCCAATAAAGCTGCATCTAGGCTATAAAACTTTGCAAAGGTAGGATTGGAATGTTAATTAAAAAATGCATGTGATGCCTGGCATTATCTAAAGCAAAAATATTTGCTTAAAACATGAAATAAGTGGAAACAAGTGAATTTCTGCTAACATGGGCTGGAAAAAATAATTTTATGCTTATTTTATATAAGAAGAGTTTATCATGAACTTTCTCTTTAAGCTGGTTACAAGCTGCAGTAGAATTCCTATCTTTTGGCAGGCAAGTGGGTTCAGACAGGGAGACTCAGACATCGCTCTTCTATTGGAACATTTTTTAACCTATTTTATTTTAGCTGTGCTATCACTTGCTAGGAAGCAAGTATAGTCTCCTATCCTTTTGGAAAGCTCTTCTTTCACCCACTTCCCCCCATCTGTGAAGGAAACCTCACCAGCAGGTTGCTGTGTGCAGGTTGCTGTGTGCAGGTTGCTGTGTGCAGGTTTTGTGGTCTCCTGCTGCCCGTTTAGCAGCCACTTCCTTACGTGCCCCTGGCTCAGGGAATGCTCCTTCCTCCCAACCGGGTGCCTGTGCGGCACTTTCAGGCTGACATCCAAGGTGCTTCATGAGTTCTTCATTTCTCCTGCAGCTCCAGGAAGCATTAGTTCCCATTCTTTTGGCTGGAAATTGTCTCCTCTTGGGTGACATCTTCCCATGCCCCAAGTGTGTGTTCAGCGCCCTCATCTTCCCAGTCGTGTGTGAGTTCTCTGGGACCTGGATGTGGTTGCCTTCTTTACACTACTGAACCCTTAGTGCTCTTTTATCTGTGCCAGAGTAGGCAAGCTTTTGGGCTCCCTCTGCTTTCTGAAGCTTCCTGAAAGGATCCCATCTCAACACAGCCAGGTTATCTGCCTTGGTTTTTCAGGGGCTGTCATTCCTGGAATGTCTCTAAACTGTTCCACTTTGGCTCTAAATAGAGCTCCCTTCAAGGCAGAGGCAAAACAATCTGTAGAAACTCTGATAATATGGGGTCATCTGAATGCTGGGTCAATCCCACTGCCATCTCACTGCCTACCAGCCTGCAATGTTTCCTTATGTAATAAGAGCTCAAGGTGGGGTCAGCCACAGAAAAGTAAATTACAGCGTGAAAAAACAGTGAGGATATATAGAAATTATCAGTTTCATTTCATGCTATTATCAAAGCAAATCAAAACATTTTCCTGAAATAAGCAAAGGACTTTTACACAGGTAATTTTCAGTGTATTCTTACTTGATGGAAGAGAAATGAAGATTGCTTTGGTTTGCTTGTTTTGAAACACAGTGAATAAATGGAAGCAGCAGAGTTCATAACACTGGATATTGACATTTGGAGGGACAGGGGACATAAGGCAAGTTAAATCTGGACATACCCTACAATGACTTTTAAGACTCCAGGCCCCACTAGTTTGTCTTTTCTAACTGAAAAAAAGTATTTTAGTGACAGCTGAAACCTAAACATGAGATATCAGAGTTCAAGACTGAGTGTCAAGGAGATGTATTCAAGGAATGGGTAATAAATGCAGCTAACTTTATTTCTAGGAAAATAGAACAAAATAACTGCCACGCTGACTGTTTGAAATGGCTTTTGAAGAAGGTAGCTATAGACTTGATTTATCAGCCAGTGGTGGCAATTCTTGTGGCCTGGACCACAGCAAGTAGATGACCTGAGACATAAAGCTATGCTTCAGCCACAGCTGTGCTGAAACGGTGATGGCAGAAGGATAAAAAACATTTCTGAAGTTCTCTTCTATCCAAACTCAAGGATCCTAAGGCATTAGTAGTGTCTTTGAATATCATGTCAAGGATCATGCATTTTGTGTAAGACTTCCACAAATTTCCATGATAAGACACAGCTCCATCTCACATTTCCCTGCAGTGTCAGAGATCTTATGTTCCAAGTGTTGATGACTGCCCCATCCAGCTCTGCCTGGTGCCTTAGGTGCCAGAGGGGTAAGAGATACTGCAGAGAGGATGCTGCTGCTGGGGAATGTATTACCCAGCACACACCAGCCTTTAAAGAACTTCTGCTAAATGGCAAACTCCCTTCAATGCCTCTGAAAGCCTCCTTCTCTCAACCCATCATATGAAATGATGAATTTAAAGACAAGTCTTGCAGGTGATTGTGGGGTTGGGGACACACTCTTACACCACACTACAAGTTGGACATCCCTGGCACAGGCCCTCATCCCCCACAGTAGCAGCCTGAGACCCAGTAACCTGAAAGGCCCAATTATATTTAAGTGCATGAATTAAGAGAGTTTGATAGCTTTTTTTCTCTCCTGCATTTACCTGCAGGGTTTTAAAGTCATTGTTTCCGGAAATTAAGGCAGGTTGAATTTTAGAAAGCAGATCTGAAACCTAAGGGAAGGATACAGACTACTGAATGTAATTAAAACAGCTTTCTGGAAGACACTGTATTAATTCCAGAAGTGAAATTCATTTGGTATAAATGAGGTATCTCCGCCCTCAGAATTGATATCATTGCCCCAGCCTTTCATCACTAACAATTACTGGAAGTAAAAGAAGTCTTGACAAAATTTCAAGTATAGCTCCATTTCTGGTTTTTTCCTGCTGCTGAGGTAGGACTGTGGCCACAAAGAACTGATCTATTCAACTGCAACATTTCATTTTAGTCTTTTTAAAGGTAAGCCTGATGCACAGATGACCCAAGATCCCCTCTGTGAAACCACTTGGCAGTTGTGAGAGCAGCTTGCTTTTATTTTTTTCTCCTAGAAGCAAGCTTGCAGCTGTAGGAAAGTCAACATGACTCTCAGATGTCCTCTCTGTTTCTTAAAGCTGAGAGTGGGAAAGTCATGTCTCATTCTGTCCCTGAAGTTCATGTGCAATGGTTTAACATACTTTTCATAAAGAAAAAGAGCTACTCACTGTGCAATGCTTAATTTAAGTAAAAATCAGCAATAAATACAAAAGGATCCTTTGTTTCTATTTTTGGATGAATACACTGGCATGTATCATGTTTCACTAGTAGCTTCTGTCTTCTCTGTGCAAATTTGAATTGAATGCTAGAAAATTTACATTTAATATGCACTCCCCTGTGAAGACAGGCTGAGAAAGTTGGGGCTGTTCAGCATGGAGAAGAGAAAGTTGTGTGGAGACCTCATAGCAGCCTTCCAGAATCTGAGGGGGGCCTACAGAAAACCTGGAGAGGACTCTTCATCAGGAACTGTAATAGGACAAAGGGGAATGGCTTCACACTGAAAGAGATTAGTCTTAGATTAGTTGATAGGAAGAAATTCTTTACTGTGAGGGTGGTGAGGCACTGGAACAGGTTGCCCAGAGGAGCTGCAGACTCGCCATCCCTTGAAGCATTCAGGGCCAGGTTGGATGGAGCTCTGAGCAACCTGGTCTGGTGAGAGGTGCCACTGCCCACGGCAGGGGGATTGGAACAAGATATCTTGAAGGTTCCTTCCAACCCAGACCATCCAAGGATTCTATGATTCTGTCTTGCTTCACTTTAGTAGGGTATTTAGTTAAAAACACATCTGTGAAGGAAAGCCCTTCCAAATGAAGGAAATAAAAGATGTATTAAGAGAGAAAAGAGGTGAGAAGTCTGTAGAAGCAGCTCTCAGTTTTTTAACTACTGTTTCTAGACTTTTCAAAGACCATCCCCAGAAGCTGCTGGAGTGGTTGTTGGATTGAACTGAGTAGATTTTAAATGAAAATGAGGATGAAATCATGGGATACTGAAAGATGGCACTGCAGCCACCTCTCAAAACCACTACTCACTTCTTTGGGTGAAAAGGGTTTTCAGTCATGCTTCTCATCCACTGACGCAGACACCACACAGACCTAGCTTGTTCCTCCTGGCCAGATTGCCTTTGTAGGCTGATGCCATGCCATGAAGTAGCTGGTCTGCAAAGCTGGAATGCTGAAATCTGCAGCTCTGAGTGAGCTCCTGAATCAAGAACTGCATGCCAGTGACACCACCTAATTACTCAGAAGATCTCCTGTAGCTGA
This sequence comes from Corvus kubaryi, assembly GCF_017639235.1. Classification (NCBI taxonomy): domain Eukaryota; kingdom Metazoa; phylum Chordata; class Aves; order Passeriformes; family Corvidae; genus Corvus; species Corvus kubaryi. The sequence goes on along the minus strand of NW_024580667.1, from coordinate 16,683,893 downwards.
CTGAATATGAGTTCATTTGCCTTAGGACATTTCATCTAGTGATTGTGTTACATTGTTGTATTATTCAGAACATACAGGTAACCTTACTACACTAATTAAATTAATTCAAAATATTTATATAATTACTAAAGCATGAAACCAGTCAATGCTGAGTTACCACAGCCTGCTATATAATCTGGGCTTTGAACTGTATTTTATCCAATATAGTTCAAAGATGGAGGGACTGAGCTTTCACATTTTTCTCCCAGCAGGCTGAAAAGGGCATTTGTACAGGGACCGAAAGTTTTAATTAAAAAAAAATTTGGGGGGGGGGGTGGGGGTGGGTTTGTTGTTCTTTTCTTTTCTTTTCTTTTCTTTTCTTTTCTTTTTTTTTTTTTTTCTGTGGATGATGACTTGGTGACAGATCAAATTCTTGCTTTCCAAAAGGGACGCCTCTGTCCTTGAAATCTACAGGAATGGCACTGCTGGTGTTTGAGCCAAGTTCAGTACCTGCATCACCCACTTCCTGAAGATGGACACTTGTGCAGGGTCACCCCCAAGGTGTGACCTTTTTCAGAGTCCAGCTGAGGCAAAAGCTGACAAAGCCCTGACCCAGGCGCTGCTGTAAACCCCAGTCTGCTACAACCTACCCCACCTCCCTCCTTTCCTTCCTCCCTCCTTCCCTTCTTCCCTCTTGAGGTCTCACAGCTAGGGAGTCGCTGGAATGGATGAAATCCTGGAGGAAGACGCCCTCTGCAGCTCGCTCCCTGTTTTATTTGGCATCTACAAGAGAAATTTCTTGTTTTGGTTTTTTTTTAAATAGTTGCCACTGTAGCTCTGAAAAATCAATGTATCTTTCTACAATTGGAGGAAAAGGAGTTTCCCTGATCCTCTTTGCCCAAAGGCTTCCTTTAAAATCAATGCTTCTGGCAAGTGATACATACCTGTTGTCTTTTCATTATACCAGCAAGATGTCTATCATAATGATAGAGACTGGAATCATGAACTAGAACTTTGTTTTAATTTTGACATGTTTTCATATGTCAAGAAAAATCCTGTAACTATTTTACCTTGATCTTTTGTTCCTTATTTTCATGCTGAATCTCAGTACCAGGAGGTCATCAAGTATAGGCTTCTGTTTGATTTTCCAAAACACACAAGTATGAGAACTATAATTTAATTTCATCATCGATCTCAAAAGTACTTCTTTTGAACCTTGGTTTTTCTCTAAGTCACTGATACCAGGTTAGTTCAAATAAGCTCCAGTGGGCAGGGTGTGGAGAAATGAGCCAAAATGAATCATTTCCTACATAAGCAATTTTTTGTGTGTCTAGACACCTGATAACTCACCTAAAGCTCATATTTGATAGCTGGTTATTCTCCAATGTTCTCAGAAATTTTGTATAAGCCTTAAATTCTTTCCCCCTGTGTGTTTTTTTGGTGAATCTTAAAGGAAAGAAGAACTTTCCCTAATTTTTAACTTTATAGTTCAGTTCTGGACACAATTCTAAGTATGTCAGCACATACGGGTTTGATAGTAGGCTCAGAATCGTATTTAATCTCATTTAATTCTGTGAGCAGACAGTTGGGTATGTTCAACCAATGAAGTTATATGCTGATAAAATACTCTGAAAAGCTCTTGATGATAAGGATTCACCTGCTGACATATCTTTTATGACCTTGATCAACAGCAAGTTGTTTAAATGAATGTTTATGTGAAGTGTTACAGACATATGGGCTCTACACAAAATGGCATCTTCATGTGGTTCAGGTTTGGCTTCTGTGTGCTCCACTGATTCCAACAGAAGCTGAAGGGAGTCAGCACAGGACTCCTCTGCTTGTGCTCTTTCCTGTCTGGCACCTTCCCAACACTGGACAGGAACAGAAACAATGCTATTTTGATGTGGAACTGGGACAGAAAGAAAACCATCCAAAATGTCCTGTGGGGCTACTGTGCTCTATGCCTGATAAAAACAGTTAATTAGAAAGGGGGGTTTATAATCACTTTGTAAATAACACAGCACATTGAGAGTGTTTATAAATTGGTTTCCATTTAAGTAGATAAAAATACAAGAGACTCTTCTGGAGCAATATTTTCCATGCTGGAGAGGATTAAATGTACACTTGCAATAATGGAGATTAATATATCCCACAGGAAATCAGTCCTATTGGAGATACATAGATGAATTGGGAGGCCAAAATTATAAAATTGCAGATGTTGCTGTGTTTGTCTGGCATCAAAAATCACTCTATCCCATCCTCTCATGGCTGGCATCACCTTCAGGACTGAAGTAAGTATGTAGTGGGCACCAGTATGAGAAGATGGACACTGTCTGCTTAAGGCCATATTGTTACGAAGATATTTCTTTTTTAAGATTTCCACGGGTGGATTTTTGCAACAAAATTGTATCGCCAACTGAATCCATTTAGCTTAAGATTAGTAAATAGAAAAGTTGTTGCTTTAGTCTTTATGTTTAATGTTTCGTGCACAAAACATTGTGGCAGAGTCACATTAGAGTCTTATTAGAGTCAACTTGGTACAGCATTTCTCCAGTCTTGAATGAAATAGGAGCAGTAGAAAAGATATTTTAGAAAATTTATAAAATATACAAATCCCCAGAACCTGTCAGATCTACACAAAAAAATTGAGGCCACATCTTCACTGATCATAAATCTTTCCTGTAAGTATTCAAAAAAGCGTACAAAAGACATGGGAAGTTAAGTGTTGATTTGTTTCTCTTTTTTTTGTTTTCTTTTTTGAAAAAAATACAATTAAACCCTAATTTGCACTCAGAATGTACAGTCAGCAAACAAATCTTAAATCTTTTGCTAGGCTAAATGACTAAAATGTTTTCCAGCACAGTTTTAGGATGATTCAAACTGGGGAAGCTGGGCAGTTTATAAACAAGTAGGATTTGCAAAGGTAAAACACTAAAAAAAACTTGGATGAAGTTTGAGTGTGGGAAAGCGAAGACAGCATATCCAGACTCCAGCCCCCACACAGTGTTACATTTCTGATTAATTCAAATGTTTCTGCTAATGAATTCATGGCTAATTAACCTGAAAATGGTCAAAGTTCAGTGGCTGTTGTTAGCCTTTGTGGCCTGGATTTGTTCATGCCTCTGAACTACATTTTCTGTCTGACACTGGTCCCAGCAGCTCTCGGTAAAGGCAGCACAAAAGCTGAAGTCTGTACAGACTGGGCTCCGGCATCAGCTGCCAGGAGAAAGGAGCACAGATTCTGCTTTGTAGGATCTCTTGCAACAGTCAGGGACCTGAGGATTTTCTCAGATTTTGTTCCTGCTAGCCGGTAACTCTAGGGCTCCTGATTATGTGTAATGTGTATAAGAATCTTTGAACATACTGGTTAATTAACAAAGAAAACAGTAACTTGGAAAAACCCATGAATTTTCCTTTTGTGAATGTAAAAAGGAGATCATAAGGGGAGCTTATCAGAAACTTTCTCCTCCGTGTGATACCATGACCCAAACAGAATTAAAACTTCTATGTTATTTGTCCATGGATATTAAATTTCAACAGTTCATTAAAGCTGGGGAAAGATGACTGCTATCCTCCCTCTGCACACACATTCTCTTTTTCACTGACAGGTTCACCTATTCACCCAAATAATAATTGCCTTTGTCATTTTATTTTTTGTTTCTTTGCAGTGCCTCTCTCTCTTCACATGGCAACTGTGTCTGTGACAGAGGAGGATGAGCTCCCTGGTCAGCACCTCGCACCTCCAGCTTGCTGCCTTTGCTCTGGGCACGGTAGGCTGGATCCTGTGCACAGTTTCAATGGGAATTGTGGAATGGAGAGTGTGGCATGTGGACAACACCACCATCATCTCCTCTGGCATTGCCTGGGTGGGGATTTGGAAAGTCTGCTTCATCAGTTATCTTCACGTCTCGCCCGGCTATAGAGAACAGTTCTGCCATAAATTCAGTAGCTATGACTCCTTCATCCCCCACGAAATTTATGCAGCTCAGGGTCTCCTGTTGATTGCCATGTTTGTGGGCTTGCTGGGACTGGCTGCTACAATATTTGCTCTGAGAAATGTGTATATGGGAATCACTCACAAAACCCTCATTGCCCCTTTCTTTCTGATGGGTGGCTTCTTCTACATATTTGCTGGTCTGTGTGTCCTGATTCCCGTGAGCTGGAATTTCTATTCTGTAACTCACAACCAGAGCATAGCTTTTCCTCCTTCTTACTACATGCCCTCCAGTCCAGCAGAGCAGGAAGCTGGTGCTGCCATTCCTGTTGGGATTGTGGCTGTCATCCTGCTGCTACTGAGTGGGATGTTTTCTCTCTCATACAGATTTCCCATGACCGCAAACACCATCATGAAATCCTGAAAGGACAAATCCCCCTGTGCTATTTCAGAACAAGAGCATAGTCAAGAGATAAGGACAGCAGCATGAGTGGTTGCAAAGTTAAGGAGCTGCAGAATTTGATTTTATTCTATAGTAGCCAAGCTGTTTTCATATATGAACCAGTTGAGTCACCATCTTAGTAGTCACATATTACCAGAGGTTCATCTTTGAGATAATTGCTGTTGAGCAGCAACTGTGATTAAATTTTGCCAGTTGTTCTCTTTTGTATATGCAAACATTATTGATTTTTTTTTTTTTTGGTGTAAAATATTTACCATGCTCAAAGAACTGACTTTGAATGAACTGTCCTGTAAGAAAAATGTGAATTAACATGTATTAAATGTGAATGTCTTTCCTTGTCAGTACTAAGCTCTTTTGTCTTTTATTTAGTTTCATCTGTAGCAAAGTACGTTCCGTGACAAGTCAAGACTTTTAAAACCAATAATATGAGTGTCATCATGGTTGTGTCAAATGACTCTTCCCTGAATTGGCTTAAAATGTCTTGCCAGTTTCTCCTCTTCCTCTAGGGCACATAAAGAGCCATTCCTTTATTGCTTCTGTTTTTCTTTCAAGCTATTCGCATTTTATGTTGCAACATGTTTGCCCGTGGGGAAGGTGCGCTCTTTAGTTCCTAACTTAGGGAGAGCCAAAAAGTCTGCAAGTGATTGCTTCTTCATCTGACACTTCACTGAATCCAAATGTATTGCAAAAGCCGGAAATAACTTGTACAAGTTGTTACAAAACTGATGTCAAAATCAGTGCTCTCAGTAACCAGGAATACTCAGTGCAACTTTCAGGTTGTGATTCATCTGATGTAGAAATCTATATCCAAACCGGTCACTTCAGGCTCTGTTTATAATCAGTGTAGAGACAAAGCCTCTTGCCAAGATGCCTAGAATGGCTGGGAGATGGCATGCTCCCTAAAAACTTGTTTCTCTTAACCCACTGTAATAGCCATAATAACCACAGTTGCTAACTCTGGCACATATAACCAAACTTCACCTAAGAAAAAAAGAAACATCCCAAATGCTGCAATAAGGACAATTTTTAAAAATTAGTTTAGAAGTTGAGAGGAATGAGCCAACAGTGTTGACAAACAGATGATCTCTTGAAAGAGGTCCTCAAAAAGTTACTACATTTTTAAAGATATGCTACAGGAATGTAAGTAATTTAGTTTTACCCTTTTAATTGTCCTCCATTTTTAAAAATAGTCATAGATTCAGAGAAAGAAAATAAAATTTTTTAAAATGTAATAATTCTTGGACACTGCAAGACAAGGCAAAATGCCAATAAACAGGTCATCTTGCTGGTGGCTGTTACTATCCCAGCTTGTTCTAGCAGTCCAGTTTTTCCTATACATCTTCCCTTGGGCTTGACTTTGCTGTACTGTCTGACAATATAAAAACTCCAAAGCACCTTCATTTCCTCTCCAGTCTCTTCTGAAACAGCAGTTTACCTTATCATTGGTAATTTTTTTCATTGCTGCAAGAATCTGTCTTTTGACTGTTTACAAGGCTCTAAAGCACTTTCAAGTGGTGTTTCAATGAAGGCAGTTTAATAGCTTGTTTGTTATATATTGTTTCCTGTTTGGTTTCTAATGTACATTCTTTACAATATTGGTAGGTTTCAGTTTTAAAGGTACAAGTCAATAGTACTGTCAGTATTAGTGTTATCTCTTCCCTCAGGACCTACAATAATATTAGATTATATCATATTATAATTGTAAGGAAAAAAAAAGATCTATTGATGTGTTTATGCCACTAGTAAACTTATTACACTCGTAAACTACCAATATTCCCTGGCAAGGAATTATAACTTTAAGAGAAAATTACTGATTTTTCAATTATTTTTGAGTTAATGTATGCACAGAAATGTCAGCAATCCCAACTGTATTTGTTAACTATATTCACTAAATTATTGGGTTCATTTTACATTTATGCTTCTTGCCTAAAGAAAAAGGAACAAACATCATCAGACACATGCCAAGTTTCTGTGTTGCTGCCACTGCTGTTTCCATTGGGAATTATATTCATCCGTACAGATGTGTGGCTATGAAACATTGGATGTGTGTCAAACACAGACTAGATGGTGAGGAAATTCCTCAGCTAAACCGTGGAATAGGTTACCTAAGGAGATAATGTGGATTTTAAAACAAAGCTTTGTCAAAAAAAAGTTTAGGCAAATAGTGCCAGGAAGACTGAGGCGTGAGTGAGCCCATCTCAGGACAGAGAGCTTATCTAGATGGAACTCGTGGCATCCTTTCCCAGTCTCTCAATAGTCGTATGATCCGCATTATATGTTGATATATGGTAAAATACAATCTATGTTCAAATACTACTCTATATTAAAACTCCCTGTCCTTCTCTGAAGAAAAGATAGGAAAAGAAGTCTTACATAATCATGGAATCATTTAGGTTGGAAAAGACCTCTGAGGTAATCGAGTCCAACCTTTGGTCATCACTTCGTCAACTAGATCATGGCACTGAGTGCTATGTCCAGCTGTTCCCTGAACACCTCCAAGGATGGCAACTCCACCACCTTCCTGGGCAGCCCGTTCCAATGCCTGATAACCCTTTCAGTGAAGAATTTCCTCCTGATGTCCAGCCTGAACCTCCCCTGGCACAGTTTGAGGCCGTTTCCTCTTGTGCTGTCACTGGTTGCCTGTGAGAAGAGACTGACCCACCTGGCTACGCTGTCTTTTAAGGCAGTTGTAGAGAGTGATCAGGTCACCCATGAGCCTCCTTTTCTCTAGACTAATCTTAGCTCAGAAAAAAGGAGAGACAAAACTTCCACTGATTTCAATGCATTGAGCCTGTCTGACCTTGATCCATCAGGGCGGTGTGGTTCATTAAAATTTAGTGAATGTTTGTGTTCACTACAATTTTGATGTTGGAGGAAAGTAGAGCCCCTGTGCTTTTACTTCACCAGCAAGGAGGCATAGTTTCTTTGTGTATATTTCCATGACACATTTGTTTTAGACTTTGAGAAGCTCAGTTACCTTTCAGTAGGTCAGTTTGTTACCGTGTCAGTTGTGCTTAATAGGTACTTTTAGGGGTTGTCTGTAAAATCAGGCAGCTGAAATGGTTTTGGTTTAAAACTCAAAAAAATCAAAATTATTTTTGAAGGCTATGTTTAACCTAGATTGCTGTAGAGACCTACTCTATAGCCTGGCCCCACACTCATTTGTAGCAGCACAATTGAGGACAGGCAGGAAGCTGTAATGCAGGCAAGAGTGAGTGGCCAGGGCTTTGAAGAAGAGAGATAAGAGGCAAAAACCTCCTAAGCAAATTCTACCACTGGATAGATCATATCACAAAGCTCTGTCTCCAGCTTCAGTGCAAACTGGGACCTGCTCCCTCCAGTGACAGCACCGCTCACCTTGTGGGCTCCACCCTGTCTAGGAATGTCTCCACACTGGCCTCAGTCTACACACAAACCAGTCTCGCTTTATTTTTTCTGAGCTGACAATAAACAAGTACCTTGTGATTCACTCGCATGTCTGAATTCACTGCTGGGGGAATATTCTGAATACCAAGACTCCCTTTGAGTTCTGCTGGGTATCTTGGCATAATGACAAGGCTCCCATCTTTGACCTCCGTAACATACTCCATGGCATTAATCTACCACAGGATGCATTTTCTTAATCTTATTTACATGTACCATTTACCTCACCTGTCCATTCACGGCCACAGACCAAAAAAAAAATGAATATACTTTCAATATTCCTCTAGGATGGATGATCAAGTAGAGAATGGAGCTGAACAGTGCCTAACAGAAAAACAGCCCCACAGCACAAAGCCTGTTGAGAGTTTCCCCCCAGATGAATATGCAATTCAGGACAACTGTCATTTGTGTTCAGGTAAAGGAAGCAGGATGAACTGGAGACATTGTAATGCAGAGAAGGTCATCAAATTAGTCAGGTAAACAAAAATTTTATTTGAATCAGCAGTTTTACATGAAGACAGTCTCAGTTGCAAATTTAGCTGATTAAAAACAATGCTAGGCTCAGAAAGAAATGTCTTTGTTATCACATGGCTTATGGTATATTACAATGATGAGAAGGAGGGTGTTTTTCAGGGATATTTTTAGACCTTGGACCATTTTCCCCTTAGAATGGAAAAACTGAAATGTCACAGCCGATTTCCTCCTCTTTAGGCCATTAAATACTTTAGGACAAAGAGTTTTTGCTTTAAAAAATGTAAGTCTGGCTGGCATAGTGTTAATGGCAAATTGTTTTCTTAAAATAGGAAACCAACATACATTAAGGGTTCCCAGAAGAGACATGTTCTCTGTGAAAAATATACCTTTTTCAATACTGAACTGGGATTCCTTTCATTCTTGCCAGCATCTGCATTGTTAAATCCAGTATCGGCTCACAAAAACATATTTTTCAACTGACCTATTTCCCTTTCCACTGCTCAGATAATTTACTCTGTTTCCCCTGCTTGAAAGAGTTCAATAATTAGCCGGGTGCTTTGGAGTGTGCTGGCTCTTAATTACTGTGTCAAAACCAGCTGCATGCCAAACAAGAAAATGTAAGTGAATCTCATCTCAGAATTATAAACCAAATAAATACTGGCTCAAAATTGGGAATGGAGTACAGCATGCACTGCTAATATCCAGTTCACAGAATGTCACATCACTGCCTTCCTCTCAGGTTATATGCAGGAAAGACCAAGTATGAGGTTAATTCCCAGGATGATATTTTGAAGAAGCACATACATTCTGACTGTCCAAGGTTACTTCATGTGCAGGCTGATTTTCAGAGCTGAATACATGGCCCTATTATAATATAAACAGGGAAAGGTAATAAAACCAGATCTTGCTTTGAATTAACATTACCAAAATATTACTAGGTACCTGAGATCAGTTGATGAGAAAATTTTGTACTTGCCCACCCAGTTTGCCCCCCATAGCCTCAGGAAGGACACTGCAAGTAGGTGAGATAGCATGTGAGAAACTGAGAATGAGAGGCATTCTTTGTACCCACAACTATGTAGGTGCATTGCAGCTGCCAGCTGACTGAAATTGAGGGCGGGGGGAAATCTCTTGAACAACAGAAGTGCTCAAAAAAACCTGAAGGCTACAGAACTAGAAATGGAGCGTTCAGTGGTTGGGGAAGAGATTTGAAATACTGGTGTCATTGCTGAACAGTTTGAAGGTATGGGAATAAAACTGGCCAATATGGAGATGTTTCATCTACCTCTAAAAGAACTACAAAATACCCTGGCCAAAAAAAAGGACTAGATCTTGGGGGGAATTTGAAATCACCTAGAGCCAGATCCTTAGTGATTTATCCATATAATGCTGTGGCCATCCACTTACTAGACTTTCAGAAGTCCTACTGAAAAGCTTCATTGGTCTGCATGCAACTTTCAGAATAATTTATTTCAGTGGACCTCACATCCAAGCTTTAGTATCCCAAATACGTGTAACATCTGACACATAATTTTTCCTTATGACAGGTACCCATTTGTAAAACAAAGATAGTAGCAACTCACAAAAAGGTAAGATATGAATACATTAAAGTATGATGATTAATATGATGGAAGCCACAGAAGGCATTACAATAGATCTGCTGAACTACTCACTGGGTTTTGTTCATACTCTGAAGCCAGACTCAGGGATGCAGGGGTCCCCTGGGTGTGTGACACTGCCTTGCTGTTACCAACAGAGCAGAGACAGAACAGGAATGGTATCATGCAAGGCAAAGGGGGAAAAACTGGGACAGCAAGGGAAAAGAAGGAAGAAAGAGGGAGAATGAAAGGAAAAAAGAGGCAGATTGTAGGATGTTATAAAAATAAAAAATATTAATGCTGATTGACATTAGGATAATATATATTTGACTAACAAGTGATTTTGTCAAATGTGGAAAAAAAGGATAAATAACAAAGGAGGTATCATGCTTCAAAGAAAGCCAAAATAAACAGAAAAATATCAGATGAAAAAGGAGGTAGATGATACAGAAGGCAACACTGCAAAACAGCAGAGAGGGGCCCACCATGCCCACATCTAACCACAGCAGCTTTGGCAGAGTCCTCCTTGAGTGCAATGACTCAGATGGGAACTACATCCTTTGCAGCACTGTGGACATCAGGGACTCCACTGATGGAGAGCCAGCAGCAACTGTGTGTGCTGAACCCCACCCTGCTGCCCGGGCTAGGAAGTAAAATAATTTGCTGTACTTCCCTCTACCCCCATGTATCCATCCTGGATGTGCTTGCCTATGGCATGGCTGTGGCAGCTGTTAGAGGTGTCTGACCATGCCTTGTTTGGTACCACCCTCAGCTGGTCAGCATGAGGTAAGCTGGGCTGGGTGTTGGGTGTCACCTCCTGTGCAGCACTGAGCACAGCTTACCAGGGACACCTCCATCACCTCCTCCAGCACTGCTCAGATGGGAACTGGGAAACTTGAGTGGTCACTGCAGAGTCTCCAGGGACTTTTGAACATAGGTCTGTCACAGAGTCAGGCTCAGTGAAGGCTTTACCTCTGGAAACCCTGGTTGTTCAGAAGCTTTCACTGGCTGCTACAATTCTGGGAGCACTAGGAATGACCTACAAGCTTTCTTCTAAGAAATAGTTATAAGGGCTGTGCTCAAAATCCACATATCAGCTTTTTCCTAGCTGGCAGGATGTGGAAAATCATCATTGGCCCATGTGTGTTAATCCCTGCGAGCTACAGTTTCTGGTCTGCAGTGTAAGCCACGGTGTTCCATTTCCCCCTCTGCCCACACCAGCCTGGGGCACAGGAAGCCACTGCTGCCACTCCTACCGGCATCCCTTGTCCTGCCGCTCGCACTGGGACCCTTTCTTCTTAACATAAACATGCCATTGTGCTGGATGCCAAGGCTCCTTCTGATAAAACAGGCTTCAAATGCCTGGGAGAAATGCGAGGCATGGCTACAGCATAAACATAGCAAACCAGTGACTTCATCTGCCCAAGGAGCTCTCTGGGTCAGCTGTGACTCTTCAGTGACATTCATCCATTCCTGTTGGTTCATTCAAGGGAACAGAAATTCACTGTGTGACAAATTATTTTCACCCAACGAATTTTTTTTTATTAGCTAAATTTGAAACACTGCTGTGCTCAAAGTGAACCTGAGTTCACTTCAGTGTTGCTGACAAATGTTATTTCTAAAGTGACCTTCTGCATAGGCTGGACTTTTGTTTTTCAGAGGTATCTAAATTCAGTGTTCATTTAATTGAATTTTGCCAGTAGCAATACAATGCTGCATCAATGATGCCTGTACCAAAAGGCACCTAAATGATGCTTTTCTAATAACATTGCTTTAGAACTATGCCACACTATTTAGCACAGAGACCATGGCCTACATTACACATGATATTTGCCCTGGTTAAGCATAGATTTAAATAAGAATAAAATGGGATTGTTGAAGTCATTACACTTTTTAATGTAAGGGTTTCAAACTAACTGGTATGATGTCCCTCTGGCAGGAAGGCACTGAGCACATGCCAGTTCATCCTATCTTTCTGTGAGTGTACACCATGAAAGCATACCCTGTGAGCCTACAATGGCATTAGTTGCAAGAGCCTTAATACCTTATCTTCTTTCTGCTGTTTCTCAGAAATGTTTGTATCCACCAGGACATCTCTCTATAAATAGCTTCATTTCCCGTGATAACACAGGAATTCTGAGACTTACATTTTGCAGCTGTAAATAGTAAACAGTGCTGGTGTGCTAATAGTCCAGAATTCCCAAATTACCGTGGTGATGTTCAAAGCCAATACTGATATTCACCAAAGCTGGTGACATCTTCTGTGCTTCCAGGGCCCTTCTAGCTGCCACGCTCAGTCCAGGACTCAGAACCTGCTGTCACGTGCTGCTCTTTCTTTTGAAATGCTGGTTGTCAATCCACTGGAAGAATGAACTGACACCACCCATACTCTATGTCAGAAGGAGTTCGGTCCACAAATTTCACAAGCTTTGACAGGAACATTTAAGCAGCAGTCTCATAAAGATCATTACTAATGGTCAGAAAAATTTGCTTCTGAAGAAAGCATTTCCTGCCTTTCAGAGGCCCACAAGTGCTTCAGAAAATCTCTTCTGTAGGTGAAACTTCGTATTTGTGGCAGCAAATACAAAGTACTCTGGAGTAGACATAACCAAAACTAACCTGAGTTTGAAAAGACAGTTCAGGCTTTTAGCCTGAAACGTGAGTCTTACAGGAATCTAATTATGGAAGTCAGAGGGAGTTTAGGGAAGTACTCAGCATCTTGCAGGATTGCTCTTTAATTTTAGTCTTAAAAGGCTGAGCTCTGATGTGCAATGTAACTGCCTAAGGACATGCTGTAAAAGCTTCTTAGTTTAAACTAAACAAAAAACTAGACGCTTTGAAGAAAACTATCAGAAGTCCATACCACCTGAATTCCCCATTATTCCATTTGCAAATCATGTTTCTAGAAAATCTGACAAGGAACTCCAATTCTTTTTAAATGATCCTTATTGTTATGTCCACTATGGTACCTTAAGAGATCTAAGATTTTTTCTTGTCTAAACAACCACTGCAGTCTGGATATCACACAAGCATATGAGTAGCAAAGGACAAAACACTGGAGGCATAGTGGAAGAGCAACAGTGGACAGAGGAACAATAAAAAAAGTCATGAGGGGTAAAGAAGAAGAAACTTGAGTGAAATCACTGAGGACAAAACTGTGAGAGAGGCATGAAAATGCAAGCAAAGAAGAGAGAAGGAGAAAGGGAAAGTGAGAGGCAGGTGATTTAACAAAGATAGGGAAGATTAGTGATTAAAATGTGATTGAAGTTTCAGAAAATAGTTTTTGTCTGTGCAGAATTCAACCTGAAATCATCTTCTACTCATAAAATGAGAACCGACACTTACTTTAGGGATTCAAATTCAGAAGGAAGACAAAAAGAGTAAGTTACACAGAGAGAGAAGGTAGCTGTCCTGTAACTTCATGGCTGACAGAGCACCCAGCACTCAAATCTGGAGATCTTAGGGCAGGTACATGTGACAGGGAAGACTGCAAGCAACTGCAGATTTATATACCTTGTACAAAGTATATTTTGTATACAGGAGTCTTGGCAGTTTCTGTCCTCATACTAGTATTCATCTGCCTAAGCCTTTCTCAGGAATTAACTTCTGAAATTACAGGGATTCATAAACTGATGGCAAACATCGTATTTATATGACCAGCACCATCATCCTGAGAAAGTATATCCATGTACTCCCAACTAATAGCTTTCTCCAGCCATTCACTGCAGATGAATTATGCTGCAATAGGAAGATTTAACCCCAAAGCCAGTTTAATCCTTTGTTTACATAAAATCTTAGAAATCATGCTCAGTTACTGGAAAGCCAGCAGAGGAAGTCCATATTAACATAGCCTTTTACAAATGCTCTCTCTGATTAATTCAGTACTGTTGAGTAAACAAAAAAAGCAAAAAAGTCCCAATGAAAAAGAGTTCCTGGTCTTTTAAAGCAAGAACAATTTAAAGCAGAGTGGATAGACCAGATAGGAGGAGCTTCTGCTTTCAAGCTTTTATTAATCACAGACTTTTTTGTATCAGTCCACTTCGGCAGATTGGTATTGGTGACCAAAGTCTGGTTTAGGAACCACAAAAATGCTGTTACCCAGCTCCTGTGGTAAGTGACTTCATGCCTGTGCAATGCTAGACACACAACTGTTGGGAGATGCATTCATGTCTGTAGCACTCAGAAAATTGTTTGCATTGCTCAGACAACACCTGGATGGCTGAACCAAGGATCAGTGATTTAATACCATTAAAAGTAAGCAAGTAGCTACAGATACCACCTTGGTGGCTGCCTTTTTGCCAAATCATCACTAGGAAAAAATTATCAGATGACATCATAAAATGAAACCAATTAGCATTAGTTGGGAAACTGAGTCTTATCCTGTAATAGATAAAGATTAAATATGCTTAAAAACTCTACTAACCTTTGTTCAGCCTTCTTGGAGTAACCACCTGGCCATGGGATTATGAAAAAAGACCCCAGCATGTTGTTTGTGATTTCTGTGCTAGTCATTTGAACCATAAAACTTAAAAGGAGCTGATCTTGACTGAGAAACTCTCTACTCCCATGAAAGGCATGAAAGAAAATATTTTTCTTACAACTTCTGCAAAATTGTTTAAAAAGAAAGATGCCTCTTGAAATAATTTGGTCAAGTGTTTTAGACCACAGATGCAATTGCAGGACTGGTCACTTGCAACAAGCATCCATGATACATTTCCTTAAGGGAAATAATCATAAAATAGTTTGGGTTGGAAGGGACCTTTAAAGCTTGTCTAGTCCAACTCCCCTGCAATGAGCAGAGACCCTTCAATTAGATCAGGTTACTCAGAGACCCATGCAACCTGCCCTTGCATGTTTCCACGGATGGGCATCCACCACCTCTCTAGGCAACCTGTTACTGTGTTTCACCACCCCCATGGTAAAAATCTTCTTCCTTATCTCTAATATAAATCGATCCTCCTTTAGTTTAAAACCACTACCCCTTGTCCTATCTACCTCCTAAATTCTCCATGTTGTTGAAGTTAAAGTTTTCCAGTTAAATATCTCAACTGAAATCTTAGGATAGTCGTTTGAGGATTTTTTTATAGATGCAGCCCACTAGAGTAAAAACAAGCAATAATATATCACTGCTACAAGGTTCTGAAATTATTCCTTTGGCTTTCCTGCTGGAGGCCTGGGCTAGGCTGGGGAATGAGTTGGTGTCAATTTCAGACAAAAGTCTGGATGCTCACATGCTGGACTCAAAGATCTTGGAGTTTTTTTCCAACATTAATAATTGAATGATTCTATGTAACATGCTCTATTATGTGAATTTTAGAAGCCCAGAAACATTTTATAGCTTTTTTCCCAGCACAGTGAATGAGAATTAAATTCAGTATTTTTCTTCAATCAGATATTAAAAGAAAACTTACCTTCAGACCATGGAAAGAGCAAAATACCACACAGGGTTAAATGTCTGGAAACTCTGGGGACACCCTATTCCTCTGATCCTTCTACTGAAACTGGGTCACCCATAAGCAAAAAAAAAAAAAAAAAAAAAAAAGGCAAGATTTTGATCATACAGAAAAGCTTGACTGCACAGCTGGGGGCCACAGAACCTGTCTTGTTGCTCAAGATAAGGAGCAGGTCACTCACTTTTAAAGAAATGTACTCTTGTGACAGAAAATGGTGATTAACAGCCTCGTAGGCATTTTTTAATGGCTGTCATTGCATGTTGTGAGGAGCTGAACCATTAAAGCTTTGTAGGATACAACGTAGACTTCAGGTCACCCCAGAACTCAGGCCTCCTTTTCTGTAAATTCATACTGATGCCAAGCATTGGGTTTTCAGTGAATGTTTAGTTTTCTTCATGGCCAGTATTGCACCCGAAAAAGATGTGACAACAGTTGATCACCTTCAGTTAGCAATTTCTTGTCCATCATTTTTATTCTGCCTAACTGGAACTTCTTTCCAGGTATTAGGGTGGGCTTGTATACAGTATTAATGCTGCCTATAGAATGGAAACGCTGGTATACTGAGGTCACTACTTCCAGCTCATTTGTGGATGTTCCATGGTTCAGACTCTGGAAAGCCCCACATTATTTCAAAGAAATTTTCTAAAAGGATTTTTGTGTTTGTAATATAATCCTCCTGTCTCTATAGGAGTTATTGCCCACCAAGACTGCCCTATGCTAGCTGCTGCTATGGAGATAGCAAGGATACAGTTGGACCACTTTGTTCTGTGGAATATCTCCAGCAAAGAGTTTCAAAAATATCTCATTTTACCTAGTGGGAGGAACCCTAACCACTTTTCCTATCAACTCTGTTTTCATGACAGTAATCTTAAGTTCCATTAGTATTTAAAAATCAAGGTATTTCTTTCTCGCCTAAATTCAAATGCTCCTTCAGCCCAGGAGGAGGGTTCCTTCTCAGGCAGCTGGGGATGCTGTTTCTACCTCCTAATGTCCCACAGTTTGGAAAGCAAAACTTAGTGCATAGATTTGTTGTGGCCATGTAAAGTATTTGCAGGTTTTTAGGTTAGCTGTGATTTCCATGGCTTAACTCATGTATATGTCCACTGTATTTGTCACAACTTCGTGTTTATATTCACCTTTCAGAATGTATGAATGTAAGAAAAAAATTTAATAAAAATAATCTTTGTCTATCTAGGATTGTCCTAAAGTGGTTATGTGCATTGCCACTAAGATTCTGCAGTTTCCTTGGGGCTGCCCCAATGGCATGGGCAAGGGGGCTGCAGAAGGGGGTACAAGGAACCTGAGGAGAAATAGGCTCACTGGGCACCCGTGGGGCCTGCAGTGAGAAAACAAAGCTTTCCTGCAAGCAGCTTCAAACCATATGTAAGGTTAGTAATTGGGATGTTCAGCCCAGGAAAAAATCAGCTATGTCTGGAAGAATGGCGTGTGGAAAGGGAGCAGTGCGAAAGCCAGGGGCTCTTGCGGTCCGCAGCCCCCTCAGCGTCAGCCGGCTGCACTCTCGGGCCGAGCGCCGAGGTCTGCTAAGCGTGTTTCGCGCTCCAACGCCTCAGACCGCTCTGGTGCAGGTGCAGGGCCTCTTCCCCACCTCCACCCCACAAAAAGGCACCGGGAGCTGCCGGGCCGCGGCGGGAGAGCCCGGGAGAGCCGCTCCCGGCACAGCCCCGGGCGGGGCGCGGGGACAGCGCTGCTGCCGGCGGCCGGCAGAGGGCGCGCGGGGGCAGCGCCGCCCCTCCCGCCGCACGGCGCGTGCCCGGCGGAGCCCGCGGCAGTGTCCGCGCGCGCCGCGCGCGCTCTGAGGGAGCAGCGGGCAGGGCGAAGGAGCGTGTCCGCCGTGGGCAAAGGAATGTCTGTATCCGCGGCCGTGTCTGCCCTGTGCAGGCCCCACAGACCAGTACGGCCCCTTTGGGATGGAAAAAACCTCTTTCCTCGGGCGTTTCCTCGGGGTGCGCTGCCCTCGGGCACCAGGAGGCGGAGCTGCGCCGGCAGAGGGTCGGAGCTGCGCCGCTCTGCTCAGGGGCCTGCCGCTCGCCGCTGCCCACAAACACACGGGGAGACCAGAGGCCCTCCGGACAGAGGTTTTAAGGTGATTTATTGTCACCAGGAATGGGGAATCCTCAGCTTTTCTGGGCAGCCTCTTCCAGTGCCTCACCAGCCTCACAGGAAAGAATTTCTTCCTAATACCTAACCTAAACCTACTCTCAGTTTGAAGCCGTTCCCCCTTGTCCTGTCACGACATGATCTTGTAAATTGACTCTCCGTCTTTCTTGTGGGCTCCCGTCAGAAGAGGCTCGTGGAAGATCCCTTGGTGGCCCTTCTCTGGACTTGCCCTAACAGGTCGATGTCCTTCCTGTGCTGGGGACCCCAGAGGTGGATGCATTTCTCATAAGATGTGTGACCAAGGTGCTAGAAAACTGGTTTTACCCCCTACATCCCTTCAGCCGCCAGTTCCAGTAATTTAAATAATACCCTACTTTTTTCTTTTCTTTTTTTTCTTCTGACATATCAATACATTTTTCTCCTATTCTGCTCACTTTGAAGTCCTAGCACTTCTAGAAAATTAATTTCAGGAATTCATCGGACTTCGCTTCTACCGGGCTGAGACTATGCAGGATTTGAACCATGCAGTACTACCATGCTGCATGAGCTGGAGCCCTCCTAGGGTGCTTGCTCTGTTCCCATAGTACCATTCAAAAGGATGTTAGTGTCACTTGAAAAACCTATTTTCCCATATTGTAAGAGATGGTACTGCTGTGTGTGTATCACAGGGCATATTACACACAACACTTCCAGGGTTCTGCTCTGTTACACTGAGGATGAAGCTTAGAGGCATGGATCTAACACAGGAACAGCACTGTACCCTAATGCTTGTTCAGTTCTTGTGAAAGCTGCATTTGAGCATGGCAACATGATAGAACACTTTGTCTACTGCAGCCTGAGCTGGGACAGCCACTTCCATGATAATTTATTGATGTAGCTATGAAGGATATGCTTATTTTACAGCAACTCTTTTTTAATGACTAAATTATACTACTGAGGCAAAATAATTATGATTATTGTGAAAGACTTTTTTCTTTTCCAGTTTTTATAGCAGACACTCTTTGTCTTCTGAAGACCTTATTTCTCTAATGCCAGAGAGGTTTTTCTCCTTTTTATCTAATTTTCCTGGTGCTTGACATTGTTTGGTAATCTCCCTTCCACAGCACTCTCACATCTGTGACAGTTCAGGAGATCGGACATTACAAAAACCATGTCCTGAGAAACACATTGTGTATCACATGCCAAACTCTTGCGAATGTTTCAGGTTCACATTTTAATCTGGCTGATGAAGTTAATCTGGAGGAGGGCCTGGACAGGCAGTGATGATATGTTTGGATTCAGTTTCAAGGCAAACCATCAAATGACATCTCTTATGCCAGTAAAAGGAAACCAACCTGTGAAACCTTCTGGTAAAGACTTCCTTCCTTTGGAGAATTTATAGAAAGAAAACAAAATAAACCTAGCTTTTTATTTAAAAATAACTTGTGGTTCTCTCACAGACACAACTAAAAACAGCCTTGACCAGGTAAGAAACACCTGATTTTTAATATCCTGTCTAATTTTAAATCTGTAATTAAGGTATGTGGCTAGCAGAGTATAAAATCCACTTTAAACTCCATGATAAACATTCAGAAGGATTTATATAATTAGACATTACAGAACTAAGATAACACGATGGTGCAAAAATCTTACACCTATCAAAGCCAGTTAATAAGTTGCCCTTTGCTCTACCATTTAAACACATGCTATTTGAGCCCATGTCATTCGACACTGATTTAAGGAAGCTGGGAGAGGGGGCTACCTGCCCAGTACACTGTGCTCAGACAGTTTGGGATGGGATTTTTCAAAACATTCATGGGTAATTGATCCTCACTTGCTTTTGACTAGAAGCTTTCCTTTTTCTTGGTCTGCAAGTCAGTATTAGACACCTAAATATGTAAGTTGCCTTCCACTCCAGCTTTAGGGATTTTATCTAAATGAAAAAATCAAAATTCAGTTGGGGTGGAGAAGAGAAACTCCTTACCAGGTAACATTAATAGGTAATCCTTAAGACAGAAGGCAAAAACTAGATATGCAGAACTTATTCTGCCCTCAAAATGAATGGTGCTACACCTACTTTAACTGCCATGACAGCTCTCATTTGGATCAGCACTACCCATAAATTGGCTTTCTAATAAAGATCTACAAAGCCAGAAAAAAATTGCAATCCTGTGCAGCAAGAGGGAGTATTTGCATTTACGTAGGTACATGTTGTGCCCTGACTAGTAGCATAAACATTTTTTCTGGCTGAAACTTTTCATGCTTGGTCTGGGTTCCAAAAAAAGAGATGAAGATGGAAAGAAGAAACTTAAAAGTAACATGAATTCTGGGAAAAGATTTTAGATCTATACATAGGCAGCTTTCAGTAAATGTAATTATACGAAAGATGACAAAATACATAATATGAAAAACAGAATTAAAATAACAAACAGAACCATGAAAGAGGTAACATTTATATTCTTTGGTCATAATTTTCAAATATGAGTGGGTTACCAAAATGCATCTGCCCTGTGAGTGGGTAAGTAAAGTTCCCATTGAACAACTTTTAGGACTGCGAGTGATACTGCAAACATATTCAAAATATTTTATTTTCTTGCAACCAAGAAATAAATGCCCATAATCAGTAATTAAACTGGTTTGTATTTAAGTGGCATGTGTATGCCAATTAATGATAATAATTAATGTGCTGGTTTTTGCTTCAGTACTGCCATAAAGTATCTGGCTATTCAGTTTTCATAAAGACTTCTGAATGTTTCCTTGCAATACAGGCTATTTCCTTTGGAAAGATAGCTTAGTTACCGTGCTGGCTCTTAACCTGCAGTACCAGGAGCAGCTGAACTGGAGGCTGTGGTTTGTGAATCATACCTCTATCTTTGCCTCCAACATCACTGGAATAAGACTATGGAAAGTCTGTTTCCCTCCAAACTAGAGGCGCCTGTTGAATCTAATGTAGTGTGTTGTCTTGATTTTCATGTCAATGAAATATTCTTCCCTCTAGAAATGCATTCATGTTTTGTGGGGAGATTAGGAATACTTTTCAGCTTCTCCTCCTGGAAGGTATTTATGAAAATGTTTCTCAAAACCAGTTGTATTTGAACACGTGAGGCAGGAGGAATTATGCCTTCTCAGGCCTTTGCTTCTGGTCCCTTCAAGTTGGAATTTCTATTCTGTTGTAAACAATGGAAGTATCTCCTTTCCTCCTCCTTTCCGCCTGCCCTCCATCCCAGCCCGGCAGGAAATCGGGTCTGCTCCTCCTCTAGGGACGCTGTATGGCTTTGTGTGGCTTACATATGGGATCTTTCTCTGATAACCAGCCAAGTCTTCTGTCGAGGTAAATCCTGTGCTCGCAGCACCCTCTTTATTGATCAGTGGGGCACACTCGGTGCCAGCAGCTGGTTGCAGGAGTACTTTGGCCTGTGATCCTGTGTGGATAGGTAATATTTGAGTTAGCTGAGAACAAATAAAACTGACAGTTGGAAGTCACAAAAAGAAAACTTGTTTTTGCTAACCAGGTAGCATTTGCAGGGATTTGGCTGTGTGATTTCCAGCTCCTGGAGCTTGTGACTGAGGTCACCTTCTCTTTGTATATAAACATTAGTCATTTACTAAAGAATGTAAAAAACAGGTGTTCAATGTTCATTGGTCATCTGTTCTTTCAAAGGGATGCTGTAAGATAGCACCTGACACAGAACAATTCCTTGTATGCCTGTTGTTATTAACATAAACACACTTGTACTGTTACTTAGGCAGTTCTATTGGTATGCACAGTACAGAAAAGATAAACAAAATGACAGATGCTTAAGCCAGATGAAATTACAATTAAACTAATGACAGACAGAAATAAACGAAGTATGGCAGGAAAATGCGAAAGAACATAGAAATCATTGCAAGCTATACTCCCTAATTTTTTTTGTTGTTTTTGTTTTCAAAGAGGCAGCTCTGCATTTTATGGCCAGTATGGTAATTGAAGATTGAAACTGCAAACTATTATCCATATGGATTTTGAAATGCAGGAGTGCTTTTCCCACATGGTGAGAGAAGATATTGAAGACTAAGAAATTTGCCTGAGAAAAACCACAGTGATTTGTGGAAAAAGGGAATCAAGCTGTCATCTGAAGTTGTGCCCTCTGGACCAAATTATATTTAACCTTCCTATCAGCTTTTAAACTTAACCTTCCTATAAGCTATAAAATGTAGCAGGACTTCTGATGCCATGGTCCTGTCTACACTAAAATCTACACATTTAGGTTGACCTGACAGGAAGAGATTTCATTAGATAATTTCAAACTTACGGGTAGAGAAGTCCAAAATTAAATTAAGAAAGCATTTAAATAAAATACATCTAAATAAAATGTATTAATTGTCGCAATGACCGCCACTGACCAGGCTAGCCCCTGCGGTGTTCGACAGGAGTGGGGAGCAGCTGGAGGCTCTTGGCTTTAAAGCTGCCCCTCAGGAGTTCAGCTCTGCCCAGTGGAGCTGAAGCTCCAGGCACAGCGGCTGTCAGCAGTAACAAGGAGGCTTGCCACACGGAATAATCCCAGCCTGGTGGAAGCAACTCCCAGGAGACAAGCCTCGAGCAACTCCAAGGAGCCTCTTATAAAGAGAGGTGTTACAAGGGGGATGGCTTAACTGGGGACCAATAGAAATCTCTAAGGGAGGGATATGGACGAGGATAGACATTTCCTTGGGCCAATAGCCCCAAGGGGAGGAGGGAAAGGGATCACATGCCCCAATGGGACATCGAGGTTTAGGGGATTTCCAAAGGGGGAGGTATCTAGAGGGGTAGGGTCTCGGGGGATTGACGGGGACCATATAAGGGTAAATTGGGAGGTTTCAGATGATGGACACTGGACCTTCGGGAACAACAGGAGGGGTTTGGGTGATTGATAGGGAAAGAGCTAGAACAAGGGGAGGAGAACAACCATGTAGGGAGCACCGGGGGAGCGGCTTGGGTCTGGGGCAAACCACCTGGGAATAGGAGTGGGGAAGGTAGGGATGAACCATTGGGGTACAGAAAACTTATATAAAAATACAGTAAAGGTATCGCATCACCACAATTAATAAAAGGTATCCATTCTTCTACATTGGACTTCAAATTTCTCTAAAATCACAGTGTTTTTTATATTTAGCAGCTTTGGCAGAGCAAAGACTTACTAGAGGAAAGTCAGGTCTCCCTGCTTTCAATCCATGGACCCACTGAGAATGAGATTCACTATGTGGTGCTGCCCCACATCTTGCAGCTCCTGCTCTTACCACCCCCCCGGTGGCGCTGACCAGCTTTTGGTTCCCCACCTCAGCAGTGGGACACAAGGTAAAGGGAAGGGGAAGGGAATGTGTCAGCAAGGGGGTGTTGCGTTTCTGCAGGCCGCGTGTAAGAGGCTCTAGCCAGAGGCTGCTTTATTCAGTGTGGCATCACTGGAGCAGGAGCTGATCCTGTTCCCTTTGGTTAGGATTTAACAGCTGTGACAAGGAGTGATTGGTTCAAGTCATATCTTCACATGATGTGAGACATGGACGTTTCACGTATGTTGACTGTACCCTAACAAAGGACTGTCCTGTCTCATGTTAATTCCAATGGGATGATGTGATTTATGGCACCATTGAAAAACACAGTATAGCTCTAAACAGAAGACACTGGACTTTCGTTTTCCAATGCAATAGGGGGATGCTAAAAATGAGAATGAAGAAACTGTGGTTGCTAATTATTCTAATTATGTTCTAGTATTTATGAATGGCAGGAGCCTGTTCTGCTGAAGAAGGAGCTTGAAAAGTCAAGAAAGACATGTGTAAAGAAAGCGTGATATGGTATTAGCCAGTGTTACACACAGGCAGCACAGTGTCAGTGTAACTGCAGTCTGACTTTGTGCAGGTATTATCAAATTGTGTTTTAAAGATTAGTGGAGTTGCTTTGAAGATGTTACTGAAGCACTCCTCCACTTCAAGACAAGTTACACTGGGATGATACACACTCAGAAAAAACAATGATCCCAATGCAAAGTAATCTCAACTTTCATTCAGGTATGGTGTTCACAACTACATTTTTTAAATGTAGGAGACAGACAACTACCAAAGAGTGGCAAATTTTTAAAAAGTTAAGTTGTTCCAAGAGAGTGTGAAACAGTCGGGGTGAGCAGACAAGCAGCACCCTAGCAGAGCTACAACATTTTTCTGCACTTGTGACAGCATCATTTTCCTTTTGTCACAAATTGTTGTAGCCTTCCAGCCAAAATTATTGGAATTTTTTCCATCGTGCATGAAACATTTTTACACAATAATTCCATATATTCTTAGCAAGATGTTCTTTAGTGTGAATTCTATCTATTGTTAGAAAGTGTTATTGAGAAAATATGATTCTAATCTTGTGACTTTTTGTCTTGATATCAAGAGAGTTACTGCCAAATATGCAGTCATATCTTTTGTTAATAAAAACAAGTTACAGGATCTATTAATAGAGTGGTAATAAATAATGATGTTGCTAGGGGGGAGGATTATATGTCATTTTACTTCTAGTAAAATGGTACTCCCAAAGGGTCATGATATTAGGAAAATTAGCTGCTGTTAACCTAGTTCATCTACAGACTCTCTTGTAGAAAAAAAAATAATGTGTTGGAATAACCGCTGTGGAAAGGAAAATGCCATTTATAAGTTTTTCCAGCCAAAAGAAAAAAATTTTATTATTTCAGCCCTAAAGCATACCACTGACCTCTGCTTCAAGGGACATCTTTTGTACAGTGCAGACTTTGTCATAATGTTGACAATCACAGCAAAGAAAGAAACCACAGTCAGGAAATTCACAGCAGAGAAGAGAACAACACCTGAAGTAGTCATTGCTCATTGTCTAGATTTTCCTTTATTCTCTCAGCAGAACATAGGACATCCTAAACATGCTGACCAAAACTTCAGCAGAGCTAGTGGTTACAGAAAAGTTCATACTAACAATGTATGTCAGGTGGATGGCAACACAAAGATCCAATGGACTACCATGGCTTTCATGCACACAATTATAATGTTCTGAATAGTATTGTAAATTAATGCTTTCTTTTTTGCTTTCTTTTTCCCCTTTTTTCCCCCTCTGTGTGACCTCTATATTGTCTTACCAGATCTGATAATGAAATTAAAACAGCATAATCTATAATCTTCAATTCAGGCATAGACTAAAATTATATCTCACCAGACTTAAGGCACATCATACATACTGTTCCATTTTGAGCTTTTTATGATTTGGTTTGGTTTGGTTTTTGTGTTGATTTGATTCCATGAAACATTTAATGGCCTACAGATTTGTTTTCTCCCAGTTGTGTCAGTTATTGGAAGAAGTGGTTTCTGAGACCTAAAAGCCAAGGAATCATTTAGTAGGCATCTTTAGGACAGCCAGGCCTGGAAGCTGGGCATGGCAGCCTCCCTTCCATCATTCCATTGGATATCTGCAGGATGATGGCAATGGTTAAAAGGAAAAAGAAGCAGTCCTTCAACTTTCCCCAGTGGAAATTTCCCTCTGGCGATCTCAGTGTCAGCATTTGTGAAGGAAACACATGCAGCCCTTAGACCCGCAGTCTGCTGTAAGTGGCATTGCTCAGTGCCATTCTGGTCATACAGAAAGGTCTCTTCAGCTGCATACTCAGCATCATTTTAAACCTTTCAACTTTGATTTTCGTAGGACTTTGCATTTTTCTCTTCTGCATCCCAAAACCTGGAATTGTTTAGTGCATGAGGCAAGACACTGTGCAAAGAGAAAATCTGGTGATTAAATCAGCTGCCTCCTGAACCAGAGAACTGGATTGCAGCCCTGTCTTTGCCACAAAATTCTTCATTCTTTGCGATGATGGACACATTTATAACAGATATATGACGACAGTCATTTATATCAGATAAAACCAAAAGGTAGTATCTTCATTATCTGCTTAGGCAATTCACGGTGTGCAACTCAATTACAAAAATCCAGAACTTCCAAAGCAAGAGTAGAGTCAAATAGAGGAAAATACATTGACTTTGCTAGAGGGGCATGGAAAGTAAGTTCTTTCTGTTTGGAGTCAGACCAAATCTGCAGAGTAATATTTGCATGACACAGGGAGTAACAGCACAGATCTCTCCAGCATCAAACTGTTCAGAGGGTGGGACCTTGACATAAGGATTTTTCTGTTCTAATGAAACATTGGATCAAGTAATGAATAAAAAAATAGATTTTTAACCTTGTGCCAGATTGCTGTGTTTAGTGTCAGACGCTCATTGCTGGACACTGGTCTTAATTCATTATTGTGAGCTCAGCAGATGCTTTTCTTAGGCTGTATTATTGCTATACCAATACCAATATTGCTATACCAACTATAGAAATAAGTTTTTTACAATACTAGGCATTACAGAAACTTACTACTTTTCCTATAGTAAAGGTAAAATAGAGAAAAAGAGCCTTTATTTTACAAGGTTGCTTTCAAAGGGCTGAGAAATCTTAGATATTGAAAGCTATTTACATGTTGTTAAATACTGGGAAAAAACATCTAAGCAGCATATATGATCATTTAAACTTTGCTTAATATTATATGTGATCCAGTGAAGATATTAATGCACATATATTTAAAATATAGTCTCTGGGGGTCACTTTAAATTTAAACATTAATGTAAATTTGACAAGAACTTGAGGATATCTGAAGTTTAAGGGCTCTCAGAGCACACTGAAGTCTGCCTAGCTAATTTGTCTAGGTAGTTTTTGTGAGGAGATACTCACTAGGGGATGATTTAGGACAAAAATCACAAAGGAAAATCATCCAACTATTTTTTTTTATTTTCATTATGCTGGTTTTAACCTTTGGTCAAAGGTTGGACTTGATGATGGTCTTTTCCAACATTAATGATTCCATGAAATTAAAAAGATTGGAAATTCTTTGCACATATATCCTACACCTAGCAATGATGTGCACCACTATAAAATATCACCTTCATTTCTGTGAGGGCTGTTAGCTTAAAAGAAAAATAAACACCCAAATGGGTTGGCAATGCTGTCCAGAATAAATTAAAATGAAAACAACAAGCTAAACTCAAAAAAAAAAAAAACAAACCTGAAAAAATATTGATGGTTGCTATATAAGAGGAGCTTTCTGGTTATGAATGTAATATTCCTATAACATTAATATAATAGTATTATGATTGTATTTTTCTGATCTGGGCGTGCTGGGGAATTCTGTAAGGAATAGGCTTTGGAGGTTCCGATACTCAGCACTTCTGTGCATATCCACAATACATGAAAAATGGACTGAAGGCCAAAATAAACCATGAAATTGCATTTTTGCCTTCATTTCAGATAGGACCGACAAGTGGGGACTATTATCCAACCTGTTCTCTAATTTGTTGATCAGCCATCATGATGAATGAAGGGAAGTGATCACGTCAGTCCAATTTGCAAGAAATTAAGATGAGATTTCTTCCTCCATAAGGCTGGGAATATCACAAAACCACATCAGAGTGAGGATGGATGGGAGATGTGATGCATCTCCATTAAGAGGACAGAAAATCATCACAGTTTCCTTTAGTACAACAAATAGGTGGCATCAAACTGGTAACATCACGAAGGTTCAAAAGATAACAGTTCTCCAAGGGTATAGATAAAGGTCTCTGCCATATATATTGTGGATGCTAAAACAATTTGATGAATTTAATAAAGAAAATCCCTTGGAAACTGTTGGATACAGGGGTAATGGCTCTGGGCAAGAACATCCTGAGCTGGAATTCACTAAAGATTGGAAGACAGTTCTTGAAAAATTTCACTGTATGTCTGATTTGTTCTTAAACTCCTTTAGGCAACTGGGAGTGGCCACTGTTAGAAACACAGTACTGGGCTGGATGGACTTTGATTTGACTTGCTAAAATCATCCACATGTTTCAGAGGTATTATACATGTGTGTATATGTTGCAGCGGGGATTACTGCAACAAGCATATTTCAAACCAGGAGTCCCGTGGAAGCGAAGTATATATGGACAGATTCGTGGTAGATGTTTCAGAGGTCTTTATTTCTCCAGCCGCATGGCTGGGGCTCAGCTCAGGAACTCCCCAGTCACGGGACCCCAGGGTCCTTGGCCACACCGGGGAACACAAACCAACCAATGGGGAATGAGGCTGACCAGGGGCAGGGAAATCCCGTGCCTCCCCCCAGGGCCCATCTCCCAGGGCTCCATGGCAGGGGAGGAGACCCCAACATCTCACCCGTTTTATTTTAATAAAAGGAGAATGAAAACGACCGGATAACAAGAACAGTTTCAAAACAAAACAAGCCACCCTCCTGAGTCTTTAAATGTCCAAACAGATTCTCTGGAACATCTTAGGGCTGACAGAAGGGAGACAGAACTCTCCAGGCATGCTTTGTGGGGAAACTGAGGCAGGAGAGGGTTTAATTTCTTCCCTCCCTCTTTTTATCCCCCCCTTGGCATCGGAGAGGAATTGTAGGGAAATGGAATTGTATAGGGAAGCCATGGGGTGAAAAATGGATTAGGAATAAACTGGGGATAGGGTAAACTTAGGAAGGGGTTCATATTGGGTATAGGGTAAAAGGGGAAAGTAGGCTGTGAGTAGGGAAATTGCTGGGATGGATATTGTTTATAATTCTGTGCATAACAGCTGCCTTTGACTGGAATACCTCCAGGCCCAGTAACATTCGCTGCTTGTAAACCCTTCTTTCCTTGCACTATATCAAACTGTACAACTTCCCCATCTCCTACACTTTGCAGGTAATTTTTAGGGTTATTCCTTTTAATGGCAGTTCTATGGATGAATAGATCTCCCCCTGTATCATCTCGTGTTATAAATCCATAGTTGTTTTTTACATTGTACCATTTCACAGTTCCTGTGACTTTCATGGCTACAACTCCTCCTATCACGTGCTTGCGTGTTCGTCGTGGCTGCTGGTCCCGTGTGGCCTCCGCCTCGCTGGCTCCAACGTCTCGGCCGGGCCCCCGCGTTGCGGCTGCTCCGCGCTCTCCGAGTGGCGCTGCTCCGGTGCGTGTCTGGGCTCTGCGCGGCCCCGCGTTGCCATCGCCGCTGGCCCCGTGCCCTGTGAGCGGTTCCGCTGCGCAAACTCCACGCTGCTTTGAGAGCGGCCCCGTTCCGGCTCGGCGCTGCGCTGCTTCTCGTGTCGCTGTGGAAACCGCCGCTTCTCCCTCCGCAGGGCTCTCCGAGCCGTGTGCTCAGAGCGGGCTGCCACACCAATGCCCGGTTCCTGGCTGCTCGTGGCCTACGGCACCCGCGGCGCCTGCGGCATCGCTCCCTCACTCGCGGCCGCGTGGCCGGGGACCCCGAGACAGGGATGGGGTCTGCGATAAGGCGCACGCTCCCGAGGGGGCTGGGCACATCCAGCGCAGGCACCTCCATGGGCACGGCTGCAGTCATGTGCTCCTGGGATGGCGGCCGTGCGGGCTCGGCCACGGGATAAGTATGATCCTCTGCTTTAGGGGTAATGGGACCATACAAATGCTCCTCAAGAGCTTCCCTGATTATAAGGTATGCACAGAAAGCTTCTCTTTGATCCCATACTTTATCCCATATCTCGTCCCAGAAACACCCCTCACAAAATACAGGAGGTTCAATATCAAAAAGTAAGTCTCAAGAAATATAGGAGAACCTTTGGAAAAGCCAGATGAAGAAATGTTCTAGATCTCCCGGTTGCATTACTTTTTTGTTTTGTTGTTCAAGGATTCTTTTTACTTCTAGATACATTTTTTTCTGTGGCTCAGAGAGCCCCATTTCCCACGATTCTTCCATAGTCCAGAGAGAATATCCAAACCAAGATGAGAAGAGAGGTCTAGAGTGATTATTTTACTCACGAATCTTCCTCAGGGATCGGTGTCTTGCCCGCATTCCTCCACCAGTTTGTTGCAATGGGGATTACTGCAACAAGCATATTTCAAACCAGGAGTCCCGTGGAAAGCGAAGTATATATGGACAGATTCGTGGTAGATGTTTCAGAGATGTTTATTTCTCCAGCCGCATGGCCGGGGCTCTCTCAGGAACTCTGCAGTCATGGGACCCCAGGCTCCTTGGCCACACCGGGGAACCCAAAACAACCAATGGGAAATGAGGCTGACCAGGGGCAGGGAAACCCTGTGTCTGTCCCCTCAGGGCCCCTCTCCCAGGGCTCCATGGCAGGGGAGGAGACCCCAACATGTATATACATTTATGTTTCCAGTATCCAAATCACAACACACATTGCCAATGACACTTGTCTTGCTGAACTGGAATGTGTACTTACTGAAACACATGGGAGCTGGCATGTTTCTTTTAGATGGGGAAAAAAAAGGGTGTTGCTGGGGGGTTGTTTTGTGTTGTTTTTTTCTCCTAAGAGTATGCAATGCCACAGATGTCTTTCAATTAAAATGAAAAATGAACTGTAATAATGTGCTTATGTAAAACAAAATTGGACATATTCTTCACAGCAAACATCTTGTGTTGGAATAAATGTCTCTCTGGTGATGTCAATGTGAGAACAAGCACTCTAGTGTTGTTGAAGTAATTGGGAGTCACTGAGCAAATGTGCTGGGGAATCCTGCATAAAGGCTATATATGGTAATTTATCTAGAATGTTCTCTATTTCTGTTTTGTAAAAGCTGTATGCAGGACAGTGACTACATTTACTGTCTTTCAAACTGGCACAACCCACACACCAGTCTTCAGGCCTTCCCCTGAGCACCCTGCCCCAGGAGTGGGCAGCACCAGCAGCAGAGAAGGGGCCTCCTTGCTGTGGGGTGGCACAGCACCATGCTGGCTCCAACGTCAAGAGACAAAAAAACATCTCCTGTTGGAGCTAGGGTGCAGAGGGCTGTGGTCACTGGGTGTATAAAATGCTGGCATGAGAGGCTTCTTTGTTAAATCTAAGAGGACAAATAACTCTCCCTTATTTTAAGTATAAAGTGAAATGAAATTCTGGGGAATAACTTTTTTCCTCCAAGTTTAATCTAACTATCATTTGAAAACAAAATCAAGCTAACTTCAACAAATTTTTGTAGAGATGTCGCTTCTAGCAACTTATGATTATACAATTAACACAAAACTGTCATTGCAATCACTGAAGTTAGTATACACTACAATAGGCCTTAGACTGTGAGAATCTCATTGAGTTGAAATATATTTTTCTATGCTGGAGTTCACAGTTGTCTCTGCTAACATCTCCACAGGTTCTCCCTAGCACCCACCATCTTGTCCTCCAGCCTTTTGGGTCCTCTAGAGCAGCTCCACCCTCTATGCCACCATCCCATTTTATTTTGGGCACATGACAAGTCTGAGCTCAGACTTAATCTGTTCCTTCACATTATTTTTAAAATAAAAATTAATAGCAGCATGAATAATGAAGCAAAACAAATAATGTGCCAATATACAATCATATTGCAAATGCATAGCGCAAATGCCATTAAAGCGTTCCAGGTCCCCTGTGGCCAATTGCAAAGAACTGGATGGAGGAGGAAAAAACAATTGCATTCTGCCAGGAGAAGCTGTTAAATTCCTATGAGTGAATGTGGTCCTGACTTAATTACCACTTCCAAGAGACTGTTTATAGTTGTCTGGGAAAGCACTTAAGTGAAATAGGCTTAAGTTTGCAAATAGAATAAGTGTGTGAGTATTCAGGGTTAAGACAGAGTTGAGAGAGAGGCATTGTGGGGTAACTACCCCCTACCCTCTCACCCTGCGGGGGCATGCTGGAGCAGGAGTTTTATATTGACTAAATGAGCTTGACAACTCATCAGATCTCTACAGAGAATTTTAAAAATCTGAAATTTAAAATATTGTGCAATTTATACACAGCATTTCATGATGAGCTTCAGACTTGAACGTTGGCTGGGACAGAATGTACCGCAGGAAGGCACATGAAAAATTTCTTGTGTCTCTATGATAAAAAAAAATTAACAATTTTACATAGCTGTAAACATCTGAAATGTTTTAATAGATAAAATGCAGAATCTAGGCATTTAAATAGTTGGCAGGAAGAGGTGTAGCATAAAGAATGGGATTTATCATGGGGAACATGGTCAGTGGGATTTCCTGAGGAGAGCACTTATGATGTTTGAAGAAAATACTACTCACAGCTGATAAATAAGTCAAGTGAAATGTTATATTAGGAATGATAAAGAGAAATTCACATTATCTTTATCCCAGGCCTTTCAGAGTCAAATGAGTAGGTGCCATGACAAAGAGGATTAGAAAGGGAGATGCAAGCTGAACATTAGCAGGCCTGCACACTTAGGGAATTGATCTATATTTAAATCTATTGCTACAGTTGTTTAGTATCTAACTTCTGTACATTTAATAAATTTTCTGTTTGTAGCTAATACAGTCTTATTAAGCTGTGAAGCCTAGATGAGTATCATATCTTACTATTTCTACATAATTGGTTTTATTTAAAATTTGCTGTTCAATAATTCGTCCTGTACATGGTGTATTAAATCAAAGTCACCCCAAGACAGTAATAAGAATTTTGGCATGCCACAGAATTTCAAATGTGCATTATAAAAGCATATTATATACAGATTTCAGTGGTTTATGAGCATAACGATAGAAGGAAAGGATAGTCATGTATGCATTTCATTGCAGTTAGTATTTAAGCATTTGAATGGCATTTATTCAAAGGCAAACCACAGCCTTAATGCTTGAAGGAAAAAAACTGTAAGGGAGTATTTTCTTAATATGCCCAGATGTGCTGTCCTCTTTGTCATCTACCTCACGTGTCATCTACACACACTATGCACTATGGCAATGCAACTCTTTGTTATTTCCCTACCAGGAAGTGAAGCACCAACCAATAACTTGTTATTATTTATTTCTTCAGCTGGATGTGGACTACTGACCCAAAGACTGTAACTACAGACCTTCCATACTCTGTTTAAGTAGAATTACTATGAAGAAAAGAAGCAGGGGAAAAATATTAATGATTACAAAAGGCTCATAGGATCACTTGTTTTTGAAGTCTTTCAGTAATACTTCATGTTAGGTTCAGACTTACCCTCTGTGTCTTTTTTTCCCACTGATTTGGAATTTTCACTCTATTTTCCATGTGGAAATACCCTTTCTCACAAAAAGTGTGAGACCTGCTCGATGTATGGAGGGAAAGACTTGCTTCCTTTATGTGTACACAGACACAGCTCCTTACTATGTAACCCGTACTGGAAAACCCTCAGGGATTTTACACTCCTGTTTTCCTTCCTGGCACCCTTCACACCTACAGCTGAGCCAGAGAACGATCATCCACAGGCCCTCTATTCCTGGAGCCCTGCTCTTGGCTGCTGACAGCAAGTGAGAGTTGAGGGTTTGCTACTTTTTGGTTCCTCTGAAGTGGATGACTGCTGAAAACCCTTCCTACTACACACCATATCTGTCACCTGTTACACCATCCCCAAACCCTATGTAATCCCTGGGGATTGGTTCTTGTCCAGTTCCCCACCATCTCAATCAGTGCCCTCAGGAAGGGACAACGTCCCGCCTCGTTCCACATACTTAAACCCAAGTATCAAACCTCTGCTTTGCCCAGCAACCTTCTGAAAGAACTTCAGACGCCACAGCAGCTCGAGGCTGCAAAAGCAGGGCAGCCACTATGGTTTCCACCATGCTGGAGGATGCTTAAATCTCTGTAAGGCAGCCCAAGGAGAGCCTTCACCTGAGATAGACTTCTCAGCAGTGAAGCCACTCAACCAGCTAATAGATTGTCATAGTGTGCAGATTTGTTTGCTCTGGAGAGATGGGCCTTACAACATATCTTTCTGTGTATTTGTGTACATGTGTATGTGTGTACATATTTCTGTGTCCTCTCTATCTTTAATCTATCTTTGCATTTATATTTATATTTATATTTTTGCATACATGTGAATGTGTGGGGAACAGAAATGACCCAAAGGAACACAGCTAATGAGAAATTATGTCCCTGTCTCTTACGATTTTATTCTGTTGGATATGGGAAGAGCAGCAAGCCCCAGCTTGCAAGATGAGTGTGATAGATGGCCATAAGGACAATGATGATGGAGACTTTGCTCTGCTGTTTCAGATAACATCTGTGATCAGAGAGAAGTACAATTTTTAGTTAGGTGTCAAGACAGTACAAAGGTCCTACAGAGGTTGGAATATCTGGGAAATAGGAAATAAATTGCAAATAAGTGTTCACAATTAGAAGATGGGGATTGAGTTGTTGTTATACACAATGAGATCAGTTCTGATGAGCTGCCATTTTCCAGTAATTGTGAGAAAGGTGGACTGCCACAATGAGGTTGTGATTTTTATTCAGAATTAATGACTTTTGCTGTAGACAGCAAGAAAACAAGAACTTGTTATCTACAACCTACAGTGGGAAATGTTACTTACATTTTCTGTGGAAAATGTTGTCATATCAATCAAGACATGCGTATAAGAGCATGTATAACAGAGATGTGTAGGTAGAACCCATGATTACAAACACTGAAGATGGCAAGGAAGGGCACATGAAGAAAAGCTTCTTATGTAATTTTGAGTTAATGGGTATAGGTGTGCCTAAGGAATGAGTGAATGTGTGAGCAATGTTTGTGGGTGGAAAAAAGTGGAAGGAAAGGAGAACAGGTGTGGAATGAAGGTGTGTGAAATACATGAGAACTGAGCTGTGTATTATGTATACATGGAGAAGATATAAGTGAGACAAGGGACTGATGTAAATTTATGTAGCTATCGCTTTATAGGAAATATGATTTATTGTCATTTATGCAGATTGATTAAAATCTTTCCAGCAAGCATTTAATTTCCTGTGGTGGACTTCTATCTGTTTTAAATCAAAATTTTACATGTTCCATACTATGCAGGTCATTGTTCCGTGGGAGAGTGTTTCTTTCTGCAACCCAAATCAAAGATATGCTATGTTGCACCAGGTTCTCTGTCCCTCTTTTTCCTTTTACCCTCTGGACATAGGACAGACATTAAAGAGGTAGGAAAATAAAAGGGAGGGAGCAGCCATGCAGGCCTGGGAGGGTTTCATTGGACAGGACAAAATGCATTACAAATTAGTACTTTGGCATGAAAACTACAGTGACCTTTTCAGGTTCTTCTCTTCTTGACTTTTAATGTTGTTCAAAAATAATCCTTGGCTCCTGAATGCTTGTTCATTTCCTCACAAGGAACGGGCAGAAGGATGAGGTAACATCCGAGGAAGGGTGCTGTTCTGGCCTGGAAAATAATTGAGTTCCTGCCTAGCACCTTGGCATGGCTGTGCTGCAGACAGTGGGAGTTTCAGTTCTGGTGAGGCAAGTGCTAGCCCTATCATATCCTACTGGTTCCCGTAGGCAGCCCTGTGCACAGTTGGCTGGACTCGTGGAATCAGGTTTTTCAACACTTTTATTCATGAGTGTTTAAGAAACTTCAGCTCCTATCTGAAGCTAATGATTTTTCTAGATACAGACAGCCTAAAAGTTAGACCTGAAGTCTAGGATAATTTTAAATCTAAGGTTTTTTTAGGACATGTTCTCATATTTAGCCTGAAAACTCTGCCCAGGCGGAATCTTGCTCAAGGTTTAGGAAGATGCAACCTGTCAGTTGCAGAAGCAGCTACAATGTACCTGAAAATCGTGGACGTGTGCTTTACATAGTAGCATATGCATCTTCAACAGCTTTTACAATGAATCCATGAGATCCAGGACACACTGGATATACAGATCATGTTTTACATGGAACATGTGCATCATAATTCTGCCTGAGAAACCGCAGCCCAGCCAAGTCCTTTTCTGGCTCTAACCTGTAGCAATTTGCCAAAGTAAAGACAGGAATTTAGTTGAAGGGCTATGACCTGAAGGAAATGTTCCACACTCAATCCTGCCAGTTTCCCTCTTGCTCACTGCTGTTGAGCTCCCTAACTCCTTTTTTGCTGCTTCCATGCTCAGTCCCACACTGTTTCTGCAACTTCCATCTACAGGTTTTTCACTGAAGCTTGATCCTCTTTTGAGACTCTGGGGAGTGATGAGGAAGAACCAGCCCATGTTGGAGGGCAGTGCTGCACATATCCTCAGCAGGGCTCATTAGTCTTGGTGGACTATTATAGCAACCTGGCTGTACTGCTTCCAGGTACTATGAACTAGTCCAGTGTCTTGGAATGGTGCTGAGCTGTGCAGCTACTGTGCTAAGGTAATTGCTGCAAAGGCATTCAAAGCAATGAAGGGAAAGTCAAACTGTGGTGCACAGTGGACAGCTGTTTGAGCTTTTTCTGAAACAAAAAAATATCCAATGTCCCAAAAGGTTAATATAGACATGGGCCATTTAGAATGCCTACCTCTTCTAAACAAAATTTCTGAAAATCTGGGAGACATACTTAAAAAAATAGAAGCTGCAACCACCAAAAAATAGTTTGTACTGTGCCTTAACTGTGCCTGCTTTGAAATACTCTTCAAAAACATCTGTAGCACAGAAACAGCACCTTGCTCCTGGAGATACTGCTGAACTCTTGGGACCACATGAGACAGCCTGACAAGTGTTTGCTGAAGCGAACTGTTGAGATGAGCTGATCCAAACATAAGCTGTTCTGCTTTTGAAGATCACATCTATCGCCTTGCATTTGCTAAATTTTACACCATTACCACATTTTTAATCTACTTCACCTTTGCCCTCAGAGCTTCCTACATTGCTTTGCATTCATCACTAGACCCACTTATTACTCTGTTGCACCTCATATCTGACAGTAACCCCGGTAAGAAAACTACAGTCTACTACTGTTGAAATAACCTACAAAACATAAGTAGAAAGTCAAATCTATTCTATTATCTATGCTGCCTCTCTGATGCACTGCTCTGGGATAAGCAGTGTTTTGTGGAGAGGTGGGGTAGGGTGGGAGAGAAAGACCAAAGAACTCAGGAGCAGAAGTCCTCTAATTTCCTGCACTTATAACCACACTGCAGCAATTAATGTTCGTAGAGATTTAACTTAAAACGGTGAATGCAAGTGAAACATAATTGGAATTGCAATATAATCCCTGGCAGGGTATTGCCAGTTTCAAGGGGCTGAGTTAAGGTTGTTTGAGAATATATTGTTAACCCCTTTCCTAGTTTCCAGAAGCTTAGCCTGCAT
The DNA here is from genome assembly GCF_017639235.1 of Corvus kubaryi. Classification (NCBI taxonomy): domain Eukaryota; kingdom Metazoa; phylum Chordata; class Aves; order Passeriformes; family Corvidae; genus Corvus; species Corvus kubaryi. Next base: position 16,647,430 of record NW_024580667.1, on the reverse strand, counting down.
TACCTTAACTCTTTATGTCCAGATTTTTAAAGGTTTGCTAAAGGCAGCATCCTGCCAAGGCACAGAGTCCCACATGCCAACTTTTAACCCTGTTCTAACAAAGTTTTGTGGAATTTAGTTCTAGATGGTAGCCAGAACTCTGTGTTGTGCGCTCCAGCGGGCTCGGATCAAATCAGACACAGCTGCTTTCTGCTCTACAGAACGGGGTTAAGGGACCAGGTTGAGATGTCAAGCAAACCAGATGTATAATTTTCCATCCTCCATTATCCAACCATGGATACAGCATCATCTCCGTGACTCGTGTGGTCTCCGGGAGCTCTCCTCCAATATCTTTTGAGCCTCTGCAGTGGACCCCCATCCCTTTCCCATGTCCCTGTGCACATCGAGATTGCTCAGCACCTCCGAGGCATTTCTGGCGGGCACCAGAAAATGGATGACACAGCGAGGGCCAGGCATGGCTCCCCTTTTCCTTCATCCCCCTCCGTCCCCAACGGGCCATAGCAGAGCACAGGCCCCGAGGCAGGACAGGACGGGCCCCGGCGAGGCCTCAGCCTCCTTCCCCCGGCCCGGGCCCGGGGCGGAAGGCAGCCGCCCTCTCCCAGAGCCGACGTGTCTGGGTCTGGGCCCGGTTTCCGCGGCGCGGGGTGCGGCCGGGCCGGGCCCCGCTGCTTCCCTCGTGCCCCACCGAGCGGGCCGCGGCGGGAGGGCTCCGCGGCCCCGGCGTGGGAACAGCCGGGCGGGGCGGACGGAGGGAAGATGGCCGGGGCAGGCGCCGGGCGGGAGGCGGCGGCGGCGGGGCGCTGCTGAGCGGCGGGGCGGGGGCACTCGGGCCGGGATCGGGGGCTGGGAGCCGCGGCGGCGCGGGGCAGGTCCCGGGCGGGGTTAGGAAGCGCGGCGGGGCTAGTCCCGGCTTGGAGCGGGGCTGGCGCGGGGGAGGATGAGCTCGGCGCGGTGCAGCCGGAGCCGCCCGAGTCCCGCTCCCTGCGGGGCCGCCTGTTAGTGCTGGAGGAGGAAGAGGAGGAGGAGGCGGCGGGCGGCCGCGGCCCGGGCGGGACTGGAGCTGCCCCGGCGGCGGGCGGGGAGCGGCTTTCGGCCGGAGCAGGGCGGCGGCGGCCAGGCGGCGGAGCGGCCATGCCGTGGTTGAGCGGCGGGCGGCGGCGGCGGCAAGCGGCGGCGGGACAGGGCGGCGGGCCGGCGGCGGGCGGGCAGCGGGGCCGGGAGAGCTCGGAGCTGCCGCTGCCCGCCGGCTGGGAGGAAGCGAGGGACTTCGACGGGCGAGTCTTTTACATCGACCACAACACCCGGCAGACCTCGTGGATAGACCCCCGGGACAGGTACGAGTGAGATCCGGGGGGAAAGAGGGCCCGAGCCCGGTTCACCCGGGGCCGGGCCCGTCGGCGACATTTTCCTTCCCTCGTCCGCGGCCGCCGGCAGGGTGTGGGCGGCGGGGCCGGCGGTGCCGCTGCCGGCGGGGCACCCCGGGGGGGGGGGGGGCTCTGTCACACCGGCTCTCCGCGGCCCATCATGGGGGTAAAGCCCCTACCCGTGCTGCTGGTGGGTTTGTCGGCAGTGTTAAATGTTAACTCTGATCCAGAAAAAAAGAACTGAGGCTCCCCCCCCCGCACTTCCCTATGGTGGGTGCTCGGACTAAGCGTTGTCTCAGTGCGGGGGGACATGGAGAGGCAGGAGCGGTGACACTGCCTGTGTTTGTACTCTTCGCGTACCGGAGCAGCCTCGCTGTAACCGAGCGGCTTGGCCATCCTGATTTATTAGCCGGGCTGAACTAATTGGCAGCAGCAGGCTGGAGGCATGCTGGAGTAATTTGGTAGATTACCTCCTCATAAAAGATAACGCTGCGTGGAGGTAAGCAAACCGGGAAATTCCTGCACTTAATTTGACAAATACGCGGTCTGCTGCAAATTAGCAGCAAAAATCTGCAGCTGCGTGGTGTCCAAGCAGCGTCTGCACGGCCCGGCGGTGCGTGGGGAGACCGAATTAGGCCTTTTCTTCTCATTTAGGGTGAATAAATACGGACAGGTCTTACGGCTTTTAGCAGAAATACGTTATAAGCAATATTTAAGCGTCGTAGCTGAAATCTGGTGGAAGCGTGGGCTCTGTTGCGGGTGCTGCCCAGTAAAAGACGACCTCGCTTCAAAGTGGTCGCCTAAAAATTTCCACGCGGGGTTAGTGAACACAAGTGTCAGTATTTTAGGTGTCTGCGAAATAAGAAATATATGTCTCTGTGTATGCTTTTCTATATTAAAAAATGTTTTTATAGTAAGTGAAAGTTGGACAAGGACAGTTTGAACCTCAGCCAGACCTACCTTGCCAGAAGTATGCCTGGAATGTTAAGCAGGCCACAGAAACATTTAAGCACAGTCTGGGTTAAAGACTGTAGTAATTTGAGAGATTCCTGTCGTTTTGCACGACAATGCATAATTGTTTAAATGGCCTAAATATTTACCTACCGGATCAAGATGTTTTGTCTCATTATTTGGATGTACTTATGCATACACGTATTTTTTTTGCTGAGATGTTAAATATTTGTTAATATGCTTTAGATAGTACATATTTTTCTACATTGAAATGCATGTACACGTTGTTAGGTTCCTTTTAATACCGTGTTGTAAAGGTAACCGATGTTTGTTGCTTCCCTGCATCTCATCCTTTCCATTAAGTATCAGAGAGTATGCGGTTTTGTCTTCTGCAATATCTTCCATACAGAAAATAACAGAAAAGATTTAGTCATTTACTACAGTGTTAAAATTGAGTTACTGTTCAACTTACATAGTATTGCTAAAATTATGGCTCAGTGTTTGGAAGAAATAATTGAAATGCCACACGTTGCTTGAAGTTTTGTCTAAATATTTCACTCCAAGGTTTAAACTTGGATCTGTTTTTCACATTGGGTAAGAATAGGCTGTAGAGCAGAGATTGAGACATTTACATTGGGGCAGGTAGAAAAGAGATGTTTTCACAAGCATGTTATCAGTAGTTTGTACAGAATTCAAGTAGCAGGAGCTGGTTCTGTGACTGCAGAGTTAATCTCTGGTTGAGAATAGACCACTCTTGTTATTTTAGCGAGATGTCTGGGTTTTGCATGTCGGAAAGTGACCAGTCTTTTTGGGTTTCATTGCAGCTATTCAGATTCCCATGGGCAGCAGCAAAGTAGGAAAGGATCAGGGTAGTTGTTTTCTGAGAAAGTTTGGGAAAGAAAGGTGAGAACAGCAGCGAAGTGGTATTGAAGCTGTATTTTTGCAAAAAGTGGTTTAAGTGGAGGGCAGAATAACCTACTTGTGGCATATGTACCTCAGGATTATGAGTTAGGCATAGAGTGACAGAGTTCAGCCCCCCATTTCTGTGTTTGGGTTATTTTTATTTCTACCCAGGAGGAACTGGACAAAGCTATGAGACCTCAGGCCGTGCTGCACTTGATCAAGGGCTCTGAGAATCAGCACCTCTAAGCTTTCCTATGGGTAGTAGTCTCTAGGCATCCCCACAGGCTCCTCTTTCTATTTAGCTGGCACTCAGTAGTTTGTTTTTTTTCTTTTCAGGATTCCCCCTGAGATTTCAGAGCCTTTTGGATAGTTTGGTTAGTGAATTTGATTTGAAATAATTATTCAATTAAAAATCCCACCACAAAACAAAACAAATTTCGCTCCCTTCCCCCAGTGTTTTTCCCACTGAAGCAAAAAAGACAAAGAAATGCTAATTGGAGAAGTGCTCTATAAAGGATTTTGAAGTTTGGGAAAGAGAAGATGATGAGAGTAAGGGAGACAAGTCAGAATAGTAAAGACTGAGAAGGGAAAAAGGACTCAAGTGGATACCTTATGATTTTCTGTGGTGAGAAAAAAGGTACAAGAGTGATAAAATGAGCAGATTTGAGAAGGATGTTATCTTTAGTATCAAATCAGTCGTTATGTTCAGGAAGATACTGTGTTGCTCTGTATGGATTGTGTTTAATGGATAGATTGCAGAGGGTTGTCGAGCAGATCCTGTGGATCTCAGAAGGGAGCCATTCAGTGCATGTTTTCATCTCGTGGTAGTAGTCGTCTTTTATCTTAATAGATCATAAATTCTTCAAGGCAGGGAACTGCCTTTTAATCTTGTGTTTGCACAGTACTTGCTACATTGAGATTCTGTTCAATAACGGGATTGTAAATGAATTTATAAAAGACCAACTATGTTTGTGGTTGATATTGATGATCTGTGTGGCACCAGAGATCTTATTACTGTTGCTGTTTGTTACAAGACTGTTTTCAAATGATTAGAGCTTAGACAAAAAACTCTTGGAGTTTGGAAAAAACTTTCCAAGCTCATGAGTCTTGCTAGATTTGCTGTATGTGGAAACTTCACTTAAAATACAGTGTTGGTTTTTTGGAATAACTCTAGGGAAGAGGGTGTCTTTCAGCTTCTTAATGTGAGTTGTCTTGGTGGTTTAAAGATTTGAATCATGTTGGAGTGAGGATTTTAAACTTGTAAGGTGTAGGAGTGTTTTTGCATGGAGAAATCATCCATTTGGACCAGTTGGGGAGGAATTAAAAAATCAGTGTGGGCTTGGTAAAGACCTAGGTTTTAGCAGCTGTGTGTAACTTCCTGCAACTTGGACTGCTGGTACTGGGGAGTTTTTCTGTCCTGTGTCCTCATTAACATCTTAATTCTGAGGCCTAATAGCTGAATAATGTGAGCACAGGAGAAAAACCCTGGCCTTGTAGAAGAGGTGGGTTGGAACAACGAGTATGAGATCAAATGGGGTTGGCCCTGGAATTTGACAGACAAGGGGGGAAATTTGGTAGGTTTTGAAAGCAAAGCAATCAGGAGCTAGAGGTAGGGAGAAGGTGGATGGCACCTGAAGTCTGGGAAGGAAAAAGTAGGGGAACTGGACTGAAAACCAGTAGAGCAGGGAAAAACAGGTAAGGAGAAACTGGTCTGGTGAGGGTTCAGGGTGTGAGGGTGTCAGCTCTTTTCTTGGCTGTACAGGGAACCCTGAGGGGAAAGAAAGAACACTGCGTTTGGATGAGGAATCTTCAGGGTGAGAAAATACCACGAGGGGCAGCATGCAAAGTCTAGGTGAAGAAGGGAAGATGGTTGGAGGGTGAAATATAAGAGCTATGTGTGAGATGTGAGTATGGGGGTCAAGAAATGTAATACGTGCTGGACAAGGAGATTACTGAAAAGTCAGAATTGTAGAGACTGGAAATCAGCAGGAAAGGCTAATGGGCTTAAAACAAGGAGTCAGTTTGGCAAAGTTGCTAGGAGCAGGTATCTGTTGTTAGTGCAGAGCAGAAATGTTTAAGTGTGTACTGGGCAGGAAAGTGCAGAAGTTCAGCTTTTTGCTGAACTGTTTCAGGACTCCATTGTCATCATTTGATTTTAGCAAGTATCTGTATTATCCAATTAGTTGACTTCTTCTGTTGGGTGAGACAAAGTCCACTACTACTGTTGTTTCCTCTGCTATGGCAAGTGGCACAGCAAGGTGCTCAAACACATGCTGGTGTGATGCTGCATAATGTGATTTCTCTTTCCCCAGACTGGCTTTATAAAGGGGTAAGAAATTGTAAGTAAGAAGCCTAAATAAAAAGCATATTCATGTCAGATATTCAAATCTAGAAAATTCCAGACTTAAAGTCACTTAACTACTGCTTGTTTTGTATGAAAAGAGCATTTTTAGTGACAAATTTTCTCATATATTTTCTTGCCTTATTTGATACATGTAGAGGAGCAACTCTGAAGGCAGATGGGAGAGCTGATGAGAATTACTTCTGAAGGTTTTGCCCGAATTGGAAGATGGGCCTTTAGTGAGGCAAAGGATCTTTTGACATGCCGCCACGTGATAAGGTTAGAAAGTCAGTGGCCTCATTGTCAAGGCAAGAGAATATTTCCTAGAGTATTGGAATTTATCTGTACAGTTGGCAGTATTCAGCAATCCAAAGACAATCCTAAGCATTAATTTTTTTTTCAAAAATAGCATTTTTCAGGGTTTGCCTTAAACCCCTACACTGAGAGTTGCAATTAGTGACATTAATTATTAGAATTCAAATACTTCTATTCCAAAACATCAGAAAGATGAAGGCAAAAGTATAGTTAGTATCACTGCCATTTTTGAACATTTTCTTCAATTTTGTATATGTTTTCAGACTTTTCTTGTCTACTTCCTGTTTGTTGTATTTTGATGTTCAACTCTGTCAACTCATAGTTTTGTTTTGAGCTAATGCCATTTGTGGAATGGGAAGAAAACAAAGTGATTGCTGATCGTTACTTCAGTCTTCCCTCAGAAAATATTTCAATGACTGGACAAATTTAAGTCATACTCTGTATTTGACTGTGATGCAGATTGTTAATATAAAACATAAAATGAAACCTGTAAGGTACAAAAATTCATTTCTGGAAGTGATGCTTTGAAAATGTTTAAAGTGGAGCAGAACTGTTGAAATAGTAATTTGGCTGTGATTTTATAAATTGGCTTTTTAGGCTGTTGTTACCAAGCTTGCAAGAGATGAAGAAGCTTGTAAAGGAAAAAAAAAGAATTATTGAATGAATTTGGATCTGAAAAATATGTTCTCCCATGAGAGGAAAAGAGTTGAATTTATTCAGTTGAAGAGGTGTTTAAGAAGTGATTTGAGTACCATTCATAAAAAGAGATGATAGCAGAGACTTCAGAACTCTTTGCTTTGGTAGATTTGTAATAGCATCTGATAGTCAGAAGTTGAAACCAGAAATATGGTATGTTTTTAATAGTAGTAGATATTAGATGTCAGCGTAGTTTTTCCACTCCTTTAACTCTCTAGATGAAATTACCTAAGTTTTGCCTGATTTAAGTTGGCTATCATTTGAAGTCTCATTGTTTATGACCATCAATTTTTACTGTCTCCATTGCATGATGTATCATTTGACCTGTATATAAAATACATATAGCTAAGTATATCTCATAAGGACTGGCAGAGCAGCCACCCTTTCATTAGAAAGTGGAGAGTTGCTCTATTTGGTTGTTTCTCTTGATGCACCCAGGAAGAAATCCTATTTATCCCTGTTGTGGTGGTGGCTGCTGCTGCCCGAGTTGTTAGTGAACCACAGGGCTGAGCTGCAGCATTAAACTCATGGTGGGCCGGCTCAGGGGTTTGATATCTCCCTTGATGGTTAGGGTGAGCACCCACAGACCCTTGTGTTAACTACTTAGTTGCAATTGGTTCATCATTTCCCCACCCCATTTTGTGTATGACCTCTTGAATACGCATCACGCTGTTGAATATCTGTAAGTTCTAGAAAGTTCTCTGGTGTTCGATACCCCATTGGTCCCCCTGCACTGCTCCCTCCCACCTTGTCTCTGGTTGGTCCGTTTGTACTGTCCCCTCCCCTTTGCCCAAACCTGATTGGTTCGTTGCACCCCTATAAAACCCCTGGACCCGCTCTTGTTAATGTCTTTTGTCACTAGAGCCCGTGCTGGAATTGACTCTTCTGAACCCGTACAGGAGATCCCTCTCTAGCTCTTCATCTTCAGTGTGCAGGCCTGGATATAGCCGCTTGCATTTGGGCCTGTCATTGCTCCTGGGACTGTGGGTGTTTGCGAGGTGGCTCTACAGCCCCTCCTGAGGGTTGCCAACCGTGAATAGGGACTCCAGAGGTCTCCAGGTCTATGGCGGACACTCGGAGAAGGTGCAGCACTGGTCCTCTCCCAGATGCAGTGGCTTGCATCATATCCCCATTACTTCAGGCATCTAGGTCACTGCTGTTGCACTGTTTGATTACCTCAGGTTGGGAATACAGTGGAATTAAAAGCATTGCATATAAAACAGTACTTGAGATCCAGATGTTTTGGATTTTCTGTGCAAATGTCAAGCCTGGATGCAGCCACGGTGTGGATGGGAAAGCCGTGCAGCTGTGTGACTGCTCTCCTGGCATGTGACTGGGAATACATGCTGCAGCAATGGTGTTGAGAAAGGGCTGCAGTGCCCTAGGCCTCTCTGGGCAATCTGCACATATTTGTACTTTAGTTCTTGCTCAGAATAACTAAGTAATATTTTTAAGGGCATGCTGTAGCTGACACTTGTTTTGAAAGCTTCACACATACATATATGCCATGATAGATCTACTTCTCTGCCTTTCATGAGGGAGGTACATTCATTTTTTTTTTTCATCCTGTCCGGTAGGTCTTCAGACCGATATTTAACTTCATATTGTATGTGAATTCCAAGAAAATGTTTTTGATTAAAAATGAGTGAAGACAGAAGCATCCTAGGTTAATGTTACTTGGTATTAGGTATGATCTTCAAGCTGAGTCTTTTGTTTGATTGGTAGATTCTGATTAGGTGTTAACACGTTACAATGTTAATTAGCTGATTCATGGTAAATACTGCTAAATTACTGGTTTCCCCCCTTTGCCGCCTTGATCTCACCTCTCTGATTTAAATGTTTTAAAAAAGTAACTTAATTTCTTTTCAGATTTATATTGCTGGGGGAAAAGCAGTGCCTGTATGAAGTGAGCATTAATGTTTTCTTGTAATTCAGCATTGTTATAAATGAGTGCTACATCTCCAGTCATTGAGTATTAGAAATGTTTTTAGTAGTTTTTCAGTGTCTTGAAGTGTAGAGGTGGAAGGCATCCACTGATTCTTTCTAAGATGAAAGGTTTTCCTTATAGTACAATAATAGTGATTTATGGTTTATTTAACTGGTTTTTACTAATTAAAATACATATCCTTTGAAAATCTGGCTTAGGCAGCATAAAATTTCAGGACCTAATGCATGTGTGCTAAAGCATCAAAACATCTTTCGAGCCACAGAAACCTCATTAGCAACAAAGCCACCACTGTTAAGCTTCTTAACATTTCGTTAAAGGTGAAGGGGTTTTTTTTGTGTGTGTGTAGTTTTTACCTCTTAATGGAAGTATTTTCAGCAATTAGATATGTATTGTAGACACCTGCTTTACTGTATTTGTGTGCATGCTAGAAAGGACTAAATTAGCAGTTGTGACTTGAGTGTGTTACAGCAGTGTGATGGCACGTGTTACGAGAGCTGTTTCTTGAAGGGTGCTGTGACATGGTATTGATTCATATCTGCGTTGGGTCTTGCAAGCTGAGAAACCCTGATTTGTTGGAACTTGTCTGTGCTTGAAACTGTCAGAGAAGGTACCTTGCTATTTTTATATATATAAATTAGTGTGTATCTGAGTTGGTATAGACACAGTGGTTGTATTTATTGTAATTAAACAGCACCAGGCAGTGTGAAAAGAAAACTGGGTGTTTGCATTAGTGTATTTTCTAAAGGGTTATGGGGAGGGAAATCTCTGCTTTTCAGGATCTGCACATGTGAGAATGCAAGATTTGAAATGTCAGAAGTCTAGGGCTGGGATTCAAGTTCTATTATTTGGGGAAATATTCCTATTCAGGCTTGGATTCTAGTGATTAGTTTGAGAGATAACAACTTCATGTTTTTAGCAAATATAAATATAGTGACAACACTGTGTAAACATAAGAACAAATGACTCGTAGGCAATAAAAACCCTAGAAACTTATCTATAGTAGAGCCCTGTTAACAAGCTTCACAGACATGCCTGTTAAATGTAATGTTGGTTTATAATTTTGTGTTGTTTCTTGGAAGGTAGAGCTTTGTAAAGTTGTATGTGAAGCCAAACAGAAGTATTTCGTTGATACATTGTTGAAAAAAGTAAACTAATACTTTTCTGCCTACAGTTAAAAATTGAACTTCCTGAATATCGTGTCTGCTGCAGGATGTGACAGTTCACATTCACCAGCAAAGTCAGCCAGTATTGCAGCTTTTAAGTAATCTTCGGCTTGTTTCTGGTTGAAAAAAGCAAGCTAAAGAAAACACGCTCTAGGTATTTTTCCTACCTCGTTGCCTGCTGTGGCAGGGCAGGGAGCACGCTCAGCAAGGTTTGGCAATACAGTGCTCTTGAGCTAATAATTCGCTGCTGCCAAAACCAGTAATGTCCTCCCTGCCAAACCACATGGTCTCACCCCTCTCTTGCACTGGTACCCTTGCTTATCTGACCTTGCAGTAAGAAAATGAGAAAAAACCCCAACCCTATGCAGTATTTCATGTCTCCTGTTTTTGGGGAAGGGTAGTGTTCAGCTGGTTGAGTTCCCTACGCTCAACTTAACCTTTGGGGCAGATGGGTATTTGAGTGGTTTATGTCAATTAAGCTTGATTCAGTAAGGAATTGGATTAGGGAAAAGTGATGAGTCAGTTTAAAACCTTCTTTGAGTAAATCCTCTTTGTGAATGGCAGCCTTGATGACTGATTTTTAAAATACTCCCATAGTAAAATAACACATCTAATCAAGTTATGTTTCAAAAGGAGAGAATCAGTTTTCTGACATAAGATGGATGTTTAAGGATGTTTAAAGGCCAACAGAAGAAAAATAGGTGTCAGAGTCAGTTTTTTAGTCGAGTAGCAGCACCGAAGTGGGTATCAGGAGGTGAGAGAGCTGCAAATAGCAGAAATGATTTGGGGACTGAGCTTGTGGTATCATCACCAGCTTGGAAACACAAAATGCTTGGTGAAGTCAGTGGTGAGTGTTGCCATGGGTGACAGGGAGCAAAGTTGGTGTGTGAGGAAATTAGACCAGATGTGTGCTTGGGAGGTGTATGTGAGGGAAGTGAGTATAAGATCAGGTAGATGTGGAAAGTATCTTGACAGAGGAGCATCTCCAAGGAAGATCTCAGTTGGGTGTAGAAGTGTAGGGTGTGACTGAGGAAGGGATGGAGCGTGAAGAGGCATGTCAAGGTAATAAGAAAAACCATGGAACAGCTATTTGGGTGACTTAAAAGGTGGTTTTGTCACCAGTGTTTGGAGCGAGAACTTGTCAAAAGATTATTCCAGTGTATCTGGGGAGTTTTTTGAGGGAGGTTAATGTGTATAGGTGGAAATTGCCAGGTCATAGAGGAGGAGGTTGTAATATTTGGATTAGATGAACAAGATTTTTGTCTCTGCTTATGGAGAGGGGCAGGGACTTTGATGATGTGTTCTTTTTCCTTTATACCAATCTAGCCTATTTCGTGAGAATAAATCCTTCAGTTCTTAACTAGTCATTAATAGCAAGGAATGGGGGTGTAGGCTTTGCTCTGCCATGCCACAGGGTCTTGATCATTTCTTGATTCTGTCCCACATAGGAAAGTTAATTTGGACTTAATACAATGAGAATGTGCTAAAAGCTTGGTAAGATGTGATCTGTGACTTTTAATAGCTGATTGAATCCTTCGAGTCAGCCATTTAATACAGCTCCAGTCCTGGCAAGGCTTGCTCTAGGTACATGTTGCATGATCAAATAAGCTGGAATGTTTCTCAGTTTGTTTCCCTACTTTTCTGTGGGTGTTGGCTGGAGTAGGAAAGGCTTTTGCATCTAGTGATGAGCGTGGTGGTCTCCCCGTGGTTTGCAGGATGGAGGCAGTTCTGTGCTGTACTGTTCACCCTTTGGCTGAAGGAGCTGACTGCCATCAAGGGCTGAGTTAGTAAATATCAAAACCTAAAGCAACTACATTTTTTATTTTTGTTTTCAAAGACTTTTCTATTTCAGTATATTTAATTGGCAGTGGGTCAAAAATAAAGTACAGTGATATCAATACCCTTGAACCAGCAACAGAGAATCAAAGGCTATCTTTCATAACGTTCTGAAAGAGTTATTTTTGAGATGAAATATCTATGGAGAATCTTGTTGAAACTATTTTGACTTATATTGTACTTAGGCTGAAACTCTTTCTCACAGAGAGTGATTAGGATTCTTTACAGCAAAATGCAGAGTTTGGTATCAAAGCTGAAAATGCTTAATATTTCAAAATTGATTTATTTAATGTTGGACTGCAGTTTAAACAGCTAAAAATAAGACTTCTAAAAAGCCTTAATGCACAACATTTTCTTAGAAAGAGTGGCCTATCCATGTTTGGGAAGGCAGCTAAAGTACTGCATAATTATCTAATTCTACAGCATAAACAAATCGTGACCCACTTCTCAAAGGTGGATACTGTCCAAAGTTACTTGACTTGAACAGCAATTCTATGAGTGCTTAAAAGAGAATTACAGAATAAAAAGTACACTACCTTTTTTTTTTCTTTTGGGCAGTGTAGGGATAATTAGGAGCTGGAGAAAGAAGTGCATGTGTTTTGAAATAACTGTTTCAACACTTCAATGTCTTTTGCTTCCCCCAGATTACATCTTTTGGATAAGACTAAGAATCACAGTATTAAAGATATGATAAGGCACATAGGTAAAAATCCTTGAACCCCAAACTTCAGAATAAGTTAACCACAAAACCCAAGAAAAAATTGATTTAATGACCATCATGCCTGTTGGATCAAAGGTCTGTTTCAGTAGCGTCTAAGTAGCCTTTAATACTATAATTGATGATGTTGTGGTTTAGCATAGCTTGGTTTTTAATTAAGGAGAAATCCATCAGAAAGCCGTCCCACAAGTTAACCTGATGATCGTCTGTTAGAGATAGCATAACTGACCTCTACTTCACATAGTTAAAAAAAAATTTGAAATGGTTGTAGATGGAACTGCAATAGGTAGTTTGTCAAAATTTGGTTAAAAACATGTATATTCATTTATATATTTTTATATGCTTGTTTTCAACTGTATGCAGTGTTCTGATTCGCAGCATTTGAAAAAAGTGTACGCTACTCTGTGTTGGTTTGAGTTGTCTTATTTTTGCTTTTCTGCCAGCTTGTAGTTTATTCAAGGGAAAGCCTAGTGGTGCTCTTGTGGTTATGGGTGTACTGCGATTTGTGATAAACAAGCACCATGTGCTCAAGACTCTGCACGGGCATTTGACTACTACTTCTGTGCTTAATATAGCTGCTCAGTTGGGACAATTAAATTACAGAATTTTTTGTTTAGAAAAATGGTCACTAGTACCAGCTTGCAGAAAGATGGTTAAAAATGCTCTACTTTGAAATGATGGACTTGTTTCTTGCTTTTCTTTGAGATTCCTCTCAAGCAAGCAAATACAATCCTTGCCTCAATAGACTTACATCTGTGAACTTCCAGGCTTTTCATTTGATAATGCTTCGGAGGCTGAATTTTTATATTAAAAGTACTTCAAAAATCCATTGTAGCCTACTTCTTAATTGCAATTTGATTTTGATGCTTATGTCTTGTCTGTATGGCAGAAGACATTGTTTTAACTGAATCTCCATATTTCACAAAGGTTTAAAAAAAACCATTTTCCTCAGAAGGAAAGCAAAAGCATTTTAATTAAAAATGGTCAGGTATTTTTTGATCAACTGTATTTTGTATCTGGACTGCCTAGTCATCGTTTTGTGTTGGCTGTAGGGGAACTTTGGGAGTAAATGTCATGTCATAAAGAGGAATATCCGTTGTGAAAACTTTTTTGATTTCACACAGTTCTCCACCCTTGGAAATGCAGCTTAATGCATGCATGAGCTAGTATTTTAATGTTCTTCCTTATAGCCAGGATTGCAGAAAGAAGCAACTCTTCAGTTATCTGCACTACTAAAAGGCAGCTACAATGTGTATAGGACTTAAAGAAAGATTTTTTTTAAGCCTTTTGCCTTAGTCAAGGGGAGTGTGTAGAGTGACAGAAGGAGAGATCCTAGAGCTTGTCCTTATCCTTTCTTTTGTGTTGTTTGTATTTTATAATTCTTTGCATATTGAGTCATGTGTACTGATTCAGCTAAACAACTTCTTGATTTCTCAGAACACTGTGTAATGCACTGAATTAAAGAAGTGTTTTCTTTGATCTTAGTGAATGGCTAGTTTCACCTAAGTTCCTTGGAACTGATCTGCAGTGTGAAGTATGATGACTGTTCTTGAAGTGTGTTACTTAATGTTTTCTATTCAGGAAGATGATGATGTTGTTGAGGGAAAAAATTAAATGCTGAACCCTGCATACTTGTCTTAGGCAGAATTAAAGTGGTAGGTTGGTATTTTCTTGTGTGTTCTGTATGGGTTGGTTGGGTTTGTTTTGTTTTTTAATATGGTACAACTACAATTTTTTCCCCAAGAAATTGTGAAATAAACCCTTTAACTTTTGGTTTAAACAAAATATTTCCCTTTAGCCTATTTTTGGAGTAAAATGTCAAGAGGTTTATGATCAGGCTGACTCTTGGATTCTGATGGATTGATGGTGCAATGAAGATACTGTATTTCCAGTTCTAGGAATTATTTTCTTACTGTAAAATAAGCTACTTTGTAAATTCCTGGTTGTCTTCTTTAATAGTTTTCTGTATGCACTTACATGAAGTTTTGCTGAAACGTTACAAATTTCTTCAGTTGGGCATGATAGAAGGCTTTTGGAGGAAAGAGTCTTTTTAGTTCATGAGTAAGTATCCAAACACAAATGTATGTGAATGGTCTGTACCATGTCATTTAATCATCTGAAATTTCAGCCAATTTATAATCTGCAATATTTGTTTATGGCTATAGTCTCAGTGCTTCTGTTAGTAAACACTATTCTGATTTTACATCTGGAAGGTTGAAGTTGAGAAATGTTTGTGGGGAGTGATCTGTGGAAGATTTGCTGAGCCACGATTAGTTTCGTGGTGGTTTTTTCCTTGGTTTAAGTTTTTAAAGAAAAGTCACAGTAGTGTTTCCTGTCCTTGTCTGTAAATGTCACTCAAAACCTCCTTACTCTTTGTACTGAAACTGTTCTTAGGGATTCAAGGCCTTTTAGGAAATTATCAACTACCTTAATTTTTAATTTTCAGAAGTGGCTTCTGGAAAGTTTGGCACAGATTTTGATATCCCAACTTTTTGTCTTTTTGGAGTGTGTCATGTGCTTAGAAAAAACTCTTTAAGTTTTCTCAGAAGTAAATATAAAAAAACCTTGAACATTTCATAAAGCTCAGATGTAAACCTGTTTTCATGCTAAGCCATTATAGAGTATTTTTTTATGACTTAGTAAAAGACAAAACAGCAGGTGATTCATATGAATGAAGATATATGTATATTTTTTTCAAACCAGTGTTCATAAAATTTGTCACAATATTCAGGAAATAGGCTAAATAAAGCTCCAGTGATTGTGGAAAGTAGTTCATTTGTGCAAACTTTTCCCACTGAAATACCAATACTTGTATGTAGAGTGAGCTCTCTTGTAATATTGTGTTAGGGAAATTATTTCTGGGAGTAATCTTGTAGATCTGTCTGTGCCTGTTCAGTGCTTCTGTTCAGTTACAGTGATGATGTAGCTATCTTGTTCTCTGGACATCTGCCTGCTAGGAGTGAGACGTGTCCTCTGTTCTGTCTCATAATATCTGCCAAACAGCTTTAAGGCAATAATGCACTTTCATTACTATTGATGCGACTCAGTTTGGATCCTTGAATTAAAGTCTCTCTCTTTTTCTGTTTTCTGACTTGTACAGAGGTTTTTACCATTACCTGTTTCTTTTGGAAACAATATCTGAAAGGGAGTATTGGTAATTTTTTTCTTCTAACATGTAATGGGTTCAGAATTTTTTAAAAGTTTTGTTGTTTTAAAATACAGCGGCCTCATTTTATCATTAAAACATACTGTAATAAATTTCTGGAATATCTCCCTTAGGGTAATTATGTTTGGTATGTGAACATCTGGAGTTTTTGAAGTTTTGCACATATGCCTGTTTGCCTACATGGTTCTTAAGATATTTGTTTTAGTCTTTCTGAAGTGACTTCATAAAGAAAATCATATTCATTTTTTACTCAAATCACAACTGTAAGTTTATTTGCTTTACATTTAGAATCTATGGAACATTTATAAAAGGCTTTTCTGTTCCATTTAAAATACAAATTACCCTGTGTCCAAAACTCTTGTTCCATTTGGAACACCCCGAAACTAGGGGTAGTGTCCTGACTGTGGAAATTTTTTCCCCACTCTCCAGTCCCTGAATACGGTTCTTTAAAATGCAAGTCTTTTGAGATCCTGTGTTCATTTTTTCTGTCTTTCGCCTTTTTAATGTATGTGCTCAAAAGCTTATTTTTCAAAGTGGATGAAGATTTTAGCACTAATACTTGTATCCAGATATTTCTAGGTTTTCTGTAAAGAAAAAACCCAGATGTTATACAGAATAATAGGCTCTTAATACAATGTCAGTACATGATGTTAAAAGTGAATTAGTCAAATTAGGAATACATTTTTTTTTCTTCCCATTAGTGAAGATAGTCACTTGTTCAGATATTTACAAGGATGATTTCAAAATAGTTGTGAGAGCACTTTGCTTAAAGAATTTTTGAATGTTTTAAGATACTACACTTGTATTTAAAGTACATGAATTTTGTTGTGCTTTTGGGGGTTTAAGTGTTTGGGGTTTTGTTTCTTTTAGAAGATGGAAATCTGCGCTATGAATAGAGTTCTAATACAGGAGATTTTCCTTGAGTCCACATTTACTCATTTTATATACTTTCTGTATGCTAGGCAGGCACACTTTTTAAATGTTGGGGTTTTTTTTTCATGGCAAAAATAGCTTGCAGCTTACTGAAAAACAAGGCAGACCTGTGCCTCAAAATCCAAAGGAAACTGCTGCTTGGATGAGGCTCTAAAGAGGGCATTTATATGTTGTGGAATGAATGGCATGCCTGCACTAACTCCCGCAGGCCGGATATTTCCAAGGTATCAGACAGAGCTGTATATACTGCACTTTTCCCCCTTAGGATCCAGAGGTTTCTCCCTTGGCAAGGTCTGAAGGACCCTTGGCAGGAGGATGAGGTGGGGAGTGGGGGCTGGCAGGGGAAAAGTAAAATGAGTAAGGTGACTGTATGTGTATGATGCTTTTTTTATTTTCACCCAGACTGCCCTTCTTGTGCTTTGTGAGCTTGTGTTGTTTTTCTAATCATTGTTCTTTGAACAGTGTAGTTAGGAATTTCCTGTTCACGTTTTACTACAATGGTTTGTTTAAAATGATAGACCGCAGTCTTTCCTGACCTAAAACTAGATTAGCCTTGAATGTCGAAAAGAAGTCGGACAAATAAAGAGGATAGGCTGTATTTGCTTATGTCATGGAGAGGGGCCTTTTAACCATGGTCTCAGTTGTATCAAATACCACAAGTCATGTTTCTTAAATATTTATTAAGACAAATAAACATAGTTATTGTATGAACTGGCAGGTCTCCAAATTTCTGTCTCTTTGATTCTCATGGGTGGGTCGCTTTTAATCAGGAGAAGTATATTTAGTCAAGACTCTGATATCTACTGGATTACTGAATCCAGCCATAGCTCTCAGTTCTCCCCTCTCCCCTGCTTTGTTACATTTTTAAAATGCAGCAAAATAAGCCTCAGCAAAGTTGAAGTTTTAAAATACTAAGCAGTAAATTTTGGGAAATGCATTGGGTGCCCGTGATAAGAAAGGTTTAGTATAGTCTTTGTATGTACTGCCGTATGTTTGCTTTCAGATTTTGGGGGAAAAAATCTCCAAAGCCCAGCGGTGTTAGATGTACAATGAATTGTAGCATCCTTATTATCCAATTTATGTTTATTTAGAGCAGGTTCCTTGTAGAACACTGCTAATCTGTGTAAATAGAGCACACCTATAATGATGGAACAGTACAGGTAATAAGGCTATTGATTTTTATCTGGAAAGAGATAAAATTTCAGTGTTAAAAGCAATATATGACCTTGACTTTGGACTTTCATTTTACAGAAAAAATACTGTATCATAAATCATATTATGGTGCGGCACACAAGTTTTATTCAGTTTTGGAGGAATGGCATATTGACCTTCCTGAGTTCGGTACTGAAGTCATTAGTGACAAGTGTCAAACTCACTAATATACACTTTATACAATGCTCTTGGGTGTTTTTAATACAAGATTGTCTGTGACCATGCACATGTGAAATTCTGGTAAACCTGCTAAATGACTCTTTCAAAATGGGAGATGTCAGATTTGTAAGGTTGTGAAGCCTCTAGCTGATACGACACACAGGCATGTCATTACAAGGGTGTTGCCAGTTAAAATACTCAGCTGTTACGGTATTTCCAGCTTAGCATCTAACTTTGTTCCACCCAGCAAATAGTCACATAAATAGGACTAGCTGTGGATTTTTAAAGGAAATATTTAATGTATTTTTAAAGAAAATAACATTTGGAAGGAAAAATATTTGGGTAGCTTGTCTAGGGTAGGGCAGGGAGATGCCTTGCAGGGTACAGAGTTTGATGTGCTGAAGAAGCTCTCAGTAGATGTTATATGGAAAATGTTACCATTTATAGAAATCAGGTATTTCCGTGAGTACCAGAACTGGTGAAGCCTGGTTTCCTGTGGGTTTGAGTCTTACGGCTGATTGACTTTGGTGTCTGGGAAGGTGAAAGTTCTGCTGGATGCTTTTTGCCTTGTGTTTGGGCCATTTGCATTTGCTTGCTCCTGGGCAGATTTTCTGATACTTGATTAGGTGTGAACCATGTGTTTCTCACTTTCCATTAGGCCTCCTACTTTCATAAACTTTCATAGATATTTGAATTATCTAGGGGGTTTCCCTAAAATTAGAAAACTCATCAATAGGAAAAAGTCAAAATAGACTTAAGTCTATTAGTTGTGTTATTAATAATCACATATCCATATTTTTATAGGAGATGGGACTATGAGCACCTGATTTTTTTTTTTAATGACCCTGTTGTCTACTAATTTCTAGTAGCCAGTTTTGTTTGAAAAAGGAGCCAATTCCTAAAAGCCAAGCAGTGCTTTTACCTATTAAATGGTAGAAATAAATTTTGAGATTAGTGTGCCAGATTTTGTGGTACAGACTTGGACTTCAGTCATTCTGTAGTGTGTGTGCAGTGGATGCACTATTCATGCACAAATGAAACAAAGCATTAGATTTAAGTTTCCAGTGTAGGTGTTAGGCTGAGCTGTCTGTGCTTTTAGGTTTAGTTTCCTATATGCATGAACAAAAAGTGTAATCTTTAGTAGAGAGCCAGAGTCCTGCTGAAGGTTTATCATTCCTGCTGTTAATGTACCTCCTGGAGCTGTTAGCAGTCATTTTGTTGTTCATAAGTATCAGAAATGCTTTGTGTGAAATACTGTCAAGGGCAGTGGATGCCATTGGTCCCACTGTCAGCAAAAATTGTTCACTTTGGTTTTGACCTTTGTTAAACACAGATTTTTCTACCTGGAAAAGATCAGTAAGTTAAGGTGTGAGTAAACAGGGCCCTCAATCTTCCATATGAATGCTTTTTGTGTAGCAGTATGGGTGATTAGTTTATTCCACTAGATGAAGTAAGTGAGGTGAATAAGGTGAGTTAGCAATTTCATTATGAGACGCTGTCAGTTGTGTCTAAATGCTATGTTGCAAATTTGGCTCATGCTTTGAGCTGGTTGTGAGCCAGTGGCTGTGGTTAATTCATCACCAAACCTGAGCTAACAAGCCCTGTCTAGGCTAGATTATATTAGATGGAGCTCTGTGCCACACTGCAGTAGCTGGAAGCTGTACTCACGGGAGCCAGAGCAAGGCTGCTTTGAGTCTGCTGGAAACATCCTGTGTAGACAAATGCAGAAGTGTTTGTGTGGGGTAGATAATTTCTAACGTGAATTTACAGTACCTTTACTGTAATGTTACTTTCTTTACAGAAATCAGTTAATGTTCTTTTTGTGTAAGCTGTAGGCTCTAGTTACTTCTTCTGGGGTTGTATTTATAAATTATGCATAAAATCTGTATTATCATAGGATGTATCACCAGTGTTACATGGATTGATAATGTTCTTACCTGTTGATTTGCAGTAATACAGCATCTTGTATATAATAAAGTTATCTTAAGCAAAGATCTTTGAAATAAAGCCATGACTTCAGGAATATTTCTAATATGATCCAATCACTTGGAAGGCTAAGTTAAATCTTCCCACTCCTGCGCACTGAAAGAAGCTGGAGGAACACGTGCCGTGATGCAGCACAGTGACTCTGCCGTGGTGCTCACAGAGATGCTGCTGAAGCTGGCCATCCTTTGGTGGAACAGGCTGGCTGTGGCTCTGGAGGGCTCAGACTGCTCCCAGTACTGTGAGAAGGCCTTTATGTGCTTACAGGAAAGAAAAAGGAGACAGTACTAAGAAAGCATTTTTGTCATTGTCTGGATAGCTGTATATTGTGTACAGTCAAAATTTACACTTACAGAAGCTTGCAATGGGCAGGGGAACAGCGCAATCTGTGCCATTAATATGTATGTGCATGGGAAAGCACATGCCTGATCTAAAAGGTGTGTTTGAGAATGCTTTTGTAGTTCTCTTGTTTTGGAAATTGGAAGATCAAGGCAATGTAGGTTTAAAACAATGGAACAATGTGCTGGGCTTAATTGTACAAAATACACGAGGATGAACTGTTTACTGAGGGCAAGGCAAGTTCATTTTCACAGTTACTTTTCAGAGAAGCAAGAAATGACTTTTGTTTTTATGTTGGATCTCTGAACACAATGATTTCTTTTTTTCTTCTCAACATTTATGTTTGATGGATGCTAAAAGTTGCTGGAAGAACTTGTCCATTCTTATTTAATACCCATTAAATAAAACCATGTGTTAGAACAAGCTACTATTAAAAATGGAATTCGTGTAATTAGTTTTCCTTTTTAATACCAATTAGAGTCCATAAACTTTTTTTTTTGTTTACTTTTATGCTGTTCTTGGATTGTGTAAGTTGTTACATTATGAAATTGTTTTGGGTCAGTTGTCAATAAATGATGTATTATCCTTTTAAGTATTCTGGATTTGTATTATGGCAACAGCAATGTCATCCTGTTCTCTGCTTCTGGTCAGGACTCATTTTCTACAAAGAAGAGAAGTGCCCCTTTTATGTGTTTGCTGGAATTTTGAGAAATACAGATTATTCAGTCAGAAGAAATGCGCACATGTGCATTGGTGTCTGCCCTCAGCATCGCTGTAGTGCCACGTCAGAAAGCAGTGTGGTCCAGAGTGTCTTTCTTAGCTGATATGTTGCCTTGCATGGTGCTCTCTTTAGAGAGTTTGGGCTTTGGTTTTTGGGGAGCGGATGGGATGAGTATTCTTGCCCAAATCAGCATTCCACTTGAGACTTGACTGGTGTCTTAAATGGGTGTATTTATTGCTGCTTTTTTGTTGAGAGGAGTTAGGGAAAATTGTCTCGGTAAAACTAATTTCTGCAGGAATCAGAAGCATTAAGTCATTGTGAGTAACATGTATTGCTCAATATATGGCCAGTGGGTAGGAGGGGGCCCAGACCAGTCATATCTGTAAAATTCAGGCTTCCACTAAAATGTAGCACAGCAACAGGGTTTAACGGGCTGGGCAGTGAGGTTCCTTGCCTCAGAAGGCTGTTGTGAAAAATGAATAAAGATGACTGGATAGGCTGAAAAGCCATGCTGCTGAATGGTTGTTAGAAACACCTTGTTAATTGCATGGGGGAGGAATAGATTTAATGCAATATGATGATAATTATTTAACCGGTGATATCTTCATTGTATTCTAATTAGAGTTTGAGAGCAAATTGTCAGAGAAGTTAACCTGAGGACATTAAAAATTTAGGTCTTTAAACTGTGATGAAGAGTAGAGAAGGGATGGACCTTTGCTCTTCTGACAGCTTCCGTCTTTAGTAATTCCTTGTTGTGCTGTGGCAGTATGAAATCAGAAAACCGAATCCTGTGAATAAGAATCCTGAGGATTTCATGCTGGGAAGAGCAGAGAGTGGCTATGTATGTAAGCATCTGGGTTCATTTATGGGGAAGTAAGACCTGCAGAAGGAAGCTGGATGAAGTGTGATGGCAGAAGACAGGCGTTCCTGGCAGCAGCAGTCTAGGAAATGGTGAGAAAATATCTTCAAATTATTTGTTCAGTTGTGGCATAAGTACAGGATGGGGGAGGAAAGAGGGAGTACTCTGGTTTCTTTTCCACAGCTGTTTTGGAGAGGCTTTCTTCTTGCTTAATAGATAATGGTAAAAGGTTTTTGGAAATGACAGAACATGAAATTGTGTGGAGAAGGGAATGTAAGAGTCATTACCATGTTTTTCTGGGATTTTCCTGTCAGGCTTGTATGCTGTCCTGCCTTCCCATGTACCATAGTTTCCCTTTCAGTTCACTCAGGTTTCCTAATAGAATTTGAGAAGCTAGTGGTAAGTTTTGAAGTCCTGCTCTGTTAAACACACTTGAGTCACAAATTTTTCAGCACACATCTGGAATAGCAGTCGTGGTTCAGTTTGCTTCATGCCCTCCTTTTACTGGATCTCCTGAAGCATTGCTCATCAGCCCAGCTAAGCAAGCAGGCTTACAACACTTCTGAAAACTGTGCATTTTTTTTCTCTTTCAGGCTACTCAGAGATTGAATCAGTAGATCTTTGAATAACTGGAAACAGCTAGTATTGTTGGGAAAAGTTTGTTACCTGTCTGAAATTTTGCTGATGATCTCCTAAGTCTAGGGGACAGTTCTGCCTGCCATCCTCACTTCAGAGACTTGGAGGGCCCCATTGATGTTTAGGTCTTGCATAATAATAGTTTTGAAGAAAATAGGTGCATTGGAGTTAAAGAAACTAAAACTTTATATGCTTCCTCTGTTAGCAACACAAAAGGCTGTGAAATGCAGGGAACAGTTACTCTGACAAGATTTTGCATAATTTCCATGGGTAGATATTTTTCTGTATTTTAAGTAAAGGAAACATATGTCCCTTCTGCTAGAACTTAGAATTCTAATATGTCAGATATAAACCCCATTTCTCTTCTGAATGTGTCTGTCCAGCCTTCTTGTTATTTAGTACCAGACATGCCTCATGGAAATGCAGATGCTTTGCTTTTCCTAATTCAGTTTTTTCTGCAGTTCATTTAATCTGCATTTCTGATGTCTTTGTGGCTTTTCTGTGGTTGCATGTGAGCGAGTGTTTTCTGTATCAAAGATAGACTTGATCTTATATGAGAAAAGAGAAGCTGGGAAGAGATTTTAATTGCAGTTACTGTGGAAAAATAGTTTTTAGTGAGTATATGGTTGAGGATATGACTCAAAACACAGTAACTTGTTTCCTTCGCACACTTTTCTTTAATGGTTGCTTGGTCAATCAATCATTTCACGTGCTTTAGCAGTTAATTTCCTGCATGAATATCTAGTTATTTCCTGTGCAGGTCTGGTGTGTGGGTTTGTGTGGTATTTTTTTTTAACAATGTTAATAGATAGATAATTAGTTGATTCCCAAACATGTTCTCCGTGTCAATATCCTATGTTGTTAGGTCTTAACCTTTCATGAGCACTGAAAGTATTCATATTGGGGATTATTCTTCCGGGGGGCTACAGTACCACTGTCTAGAAGTGGATATTCAAAGGTGCTTTTGAGGTTTTAGTTTTTCATTTGCTGTATAATTGAGTTTCTCAGAAACTTTTAAAATAGGCTGTGTTCTTGCTCCAAACTTTAGAAGGCTCATATGGATCCTGGTGCCTCAATGCTCTCTTCCAGAGATGCTTTTATGATGCATCCGTGTGTTTTTTTCATGTTTATTAAAATTGCGTGGCCAAACATAGACCGAGCACTGTAAAATGCCAGAATTCATGTCTGCATTGTCATTGTTGTGACACTTTCTTTATGTGGCTGTTCTGATTTTGTTTGGGTGGGTTTTTTGGTTCTCCTTCCCTCTCCCCCTCCCAACCTGTGTGAGGCTTAGTGTACCCATAGTATACTGCAAGTTAGGCTGGTAGTTTGCTACGAATAGTAGATACTATTCACCTCGTGCCTGTTCTACATTGCCTCTTTGCTCATCTGATAGCAAAATAAACTCTATTCAGTACCCATGGGAACCCCCCCCAAATTGCTGCTTTCCCCTTTCTCTATTACTTTTTTTGAAGTTCTGGTGAGTTGAAGCATACTTAGTTTACTGTATGGTCAGATGAGTGTTAGAAGTAGCTGTGCTACGGAGTGATGGGATTGTGCAGGTCATGGCAGCAGAGGGGGACACACTGGAAGGTAGCAGGGATCTCTCCAGCTTAATGGTACCAAACTGTTAATTGAGCTTTCATGCAAAACCGCAGGTGGGATTTACGGTATAGTTGGAGTGGAGAGCACAGGGGAGAACAGAGCCATGTGCAGTCTCAGAGCTGAGGGATGTAGAGGCTACTTTCTTTCCCCATCCAGCCAGATAGGCTGTGGTCTGTTCACAGTCCTGCTGGCCAGTCCCTTCTGCTTGAGCTCTGCTGTTAGTCCTTCTCCTTGTGCTTATCCTACTTCTGTCTGTGCTTCCTTGGATCGTTCACTGCTTTCTGATTGCCACTGCCTCTTCTTCCAGCACCTGGTTCCCATGTTCTTTATTCTTTTGTATCCCTGCTGCCTGCTTCTTTCTTTTCCTTCGTGATGTTCAGGTGCTAACAGAGGCTGCATTGAGACTGGAAGGAGAAACTGACTTCCTAGTCTCTTTCCGTGGAAGGAGCAGGGCTGTACTGGAATTGTGTTTCTAGAGCTGCTCCTTGCAGCTGGAGCAATCCTCTCAGATGTCCTGGAACGCTGGAGTTTAGTGAGTGGCTGTGTAGCCAAGAGAGGTCCTGAGAAGCTGGCATGTGTTCAGTGGAGATTAAATCTGAAAAGACCCGAGCTTCTGTACTTCACAGTTATGATGAGCATGTGCAACAATATTCCCCTCTTCAAATCTCTTGTACCTTCACCAAACTTGAATGGTTTTCCTCCGGTATAGCACGATACCTACAAAATTCGGGTCCCGGGGTTAGCAGTGCTGAGATAATCTAGAAGACTGTTGTAAGAATTTAAGCAGGGGGGCAGGGAGGGACGGGACAGCATTTTTCCTGTGCTTCATTGTTTCAACTGGCAGAGCGGTGTTAATTGAGCTCTTACAAGAGATGAGAAGGAGGCACACCCTTGGGAGGGAGAACTTCAGCCAAGGCAACTCTACTCTAGCAGAATAAAAAGCAATAAAAAAAATTCCGAATGAGGAAATGCCTAACGAAGCATATCAGACTTCCTAATGAATGGGTGGCATTGCATTACAGTAATGTGCAGATGATACAACATCATATTGCAGCAGACTTTAGATACCTGCTACTTCTTGTTTGTGGATACGCAGTGCTTCCAGATAAAGAATTCAGATGCTTATTCTGCTATGTACGTCTTTTCAGTGTTTATAAACACTGCTCTTGTCACTATGGAAGATATGCTCTAGGTCACCCATGAGGTTGGGCTACATGCAAGGATTACCAGCTGAAGTTCTGTGGCTTGTATTATGCAGGACTTGAATTAGATGATGACAGTGACTTTCTAACCTTAAAATATGGACCTGGACAACTGAGACCACTGTGTGCTGCCATGGTGGAAGTTAGGGGCTGTCTGTGGCTGACTGCCTCGAAGGCTCAAGGCGGGGGGGCGGGATCTGAAGCTGTCTTTCTACAGCTCTTAAGATTTCTGTCCTAGTACTGGAGCTGCTTTTGGATATGGAGATTGAGCACTGTGCACTGAAAATATCTGCATTTACTAACTGAAAAGGAATGCATAAATATAGAAAAATATGCCAGTACAGCTTATTCCCAAAATATGTTCCTATTGTGGTGCAAGGGACCTTTGGGTGAGCAATATCCAAAAGGAAACTTTGGAAGAGATACCTACCACTTCTAGAGAGACTTGTCATTTACGAGTGATAATAATAATGCAAACCACAGAAGTCAGCTTCCTGAGTTGCTGTAAATGTGTGTTTTTAACACTCCTTTTCTAACACAAATGTAGGAAGCTGGCAAAGTAGCTATTTCAGTGCTCTAGAAAAGTTTAAAGCGAAATAATCTAAGGAAACGGAAGCCTCTATTTTTAACCTTCTCCGTCATGGGAGATGGGGAGGAAGAAGAGGAGGCCATCTACTGTTGAAGTCTCTTCAATATCTTAATATAAATTTAATCTGATTTCCACTGCTGTTTTAATGAAGAGGTATTTGTTGATGTTCAGTTATGTTCAAATTAGGATCACTTTAGGTTTGATGGCACAGTCAGTCTTCTAGAACTGAGCTTTATCTCCTGTTGACTGGTTTTTACTTTCTGATTTTCTGGTGTTTGTGAAATTTTCTACTGTAATATAACTCCCAACACTACTTGTGCTGTTTTATGGTTTGATTTATTTTCTTATGGCAAAAATTATTTTAGTGAGAGTTCGAAGTGTTTTTTATATTGAGTTTGAGCAGATTCTTCTAAGACTTTTTTTTCATACTGCATTCTTATAATTCATTAGAAGTATATTATTTATCTGGATTTCTCTAGAATTTTTTCCCAAAGTATTTTTTATTCTTGTATATATGTAAAAGCATGATGGTGAAGTTATGAGTAATTCCTCATATTACTTATTTGGAACTACTTTATTAGTCTAACTGGAAGCTTAAGTATAATACATTGTACAACTACTGGCAGCCAAAGAAGTAATAGCATCAAACTTCATAAGTTCAACCTCTTAAAAATTTCAGATGAACATAAATCTGTAAAACTGATTTTGGGTTATATTACTAAATTACTAATATTAATTGGGGAATATACTGTGTTAATTTGCAAGGTCAGCATCAAGGAAGACTGTAGGAAGCAAGTGTATTTGGGGAATGATAATAATAGTAGGATAATTGCATATTGGGAAAACAGGGGCTGGGCTAAGTTTTCCTAAAAGCTTGAAAATTGCTGTCTGACAAGGGTGTTAACCTGGAGTGTGGAAGAACTTCTAAGAGTTTAAGTGCACGTTTTAGAGAATCTTCTCCACAACACCTATATTAACATTATATGTATGTAGATAATATGAATTTCTGTTTGTGACTGGTAGATTGAGAATGTTGAGAATCAAAAGTTTAGAAATCATATAAACTAACATGTCATAAAATCTAAATAATTTGACAGCTATATCTGTAATTTTAAAGGCAGAGAGTGAGCTGTGGAGAAGGAAAAGTAGCAAGGCTGGAAATCATTGGAGAATCATTGCTTTTTACCTTAGGCAGGTATTTGGCTTAAAGAAATTATTTTACTTTGCAGGGAGGTTGGTCCTCCATTGGTATAAAAGCAGCAAAGATTTTAGGGAGATGAAATTTCTTCTGTTAGCTCTCCTGATAAGTTTGGAAAATAAGATGCATTTTAAGCACAGTTTTCTTTAATGGATTTATTTTTAGACCACTTTTAATACCTTATAGGTAGTCATTAACTGTTTTTGCAATACCACTTAAAATATGGAGCTTTGAAATAAATGGGTAGATTGAGGATGCTGATGTATACAATAGTCACTAATGCCTTGTCCATCACCACGTCTAGGCAGCTGAAACATGCATCCATTTATGCTTGACTAAGGATCTGTTACTCCTGGAAGAGAGGAAAAGCCTTAAATAATGAGGTGACTGCTGTAGATCAGTGCTTGCAAGAAATGGACTCTGAAACCAAAAGCATCAAAGATCCTGTCAGCATACTTCCATTTCAGTTGCTTAGTGCTAAGTCAAGCTTAGTAACTGTTCAGGCAAGTGATTGAAACGGTGCCTTTGGATGCAATGTGCGTGTCACATTAGTTGCACTCTTTCACCCTCACATAAAGTATTGCTTTATTAATGTAGTTCAGAAATTTAAGAAGAGGAGCAGTCTGGAAAGCCTTCCTTACAGATCTGCAGTGCAGTTTGGGCAGGGGGCTGCTGGAGTGCAGTGTAACGTCCTCTCTGGTTGCAGGTTTTCCTCCATGCCCATGGGCACCCACTCCACTGAGAGGGCTTTGGAGCCAGAGCTGTGGCCTTTTACAAGGCAAAATTTCTCTGTTTTACAGGCGAAGTCCGTGCGTGACAGCTTAGTAGCATGTTAGAAGACATTACATAGAAATGGTACAAGAGAGTCCATAAAATTTCCAGGAATGTGATAATTGAACATGTTTGAGAAATGCCATATGTGGTACTTTTAGGAAAAATGCAGGATGAGTATAAACACGTTTTCAAGTGTGTTGGAAGAAGAAGAGAAGAAAAGCTCTTTTGAAAGATTAAATGAGAAACCCTTGTCTTGAATTTCTAATATTAGCTGGCATTGTAGACTTTTCTGGGTGTGAGGCCTTTGTTTACTGTTTTACCTCACAATTTGTTTTGAATAGGATGTATGTGAAGTCATGGTATGCGTATTCTTTTGGCACTTATCTACACATCACTTTGTTCCAAGACTTGAAAAGAATGGTCTCTTGAATATGTATTTTTTCAACTCTTTTTTTTTATACTCAGTCCAGTTGCATTTACTTTTTCCTCCCATTGTTTGTCAGTTTCTGCTTAATTTCTCTAGAAATGGTTTCTGGTAACTTTTAACATGTGTTCTCTTTTTTATTAATATGATTGAATAATACTTACTGGTGAAAATAGTTTCATGAAAATAATTTCAGTAAAATTTAATTGAATGTACTCCAAATATAGTAAGTTTTTGGAGGATTGGGGCTTAAAATATTTTAAAACATCAGATGAGCTAAATTTTCACTGATGATAGTGCTAGGCTTGTTTGTGTATATAGGCATGACAGATGTCTGTCTCTAGTGTCATTAAACTTCAATTTATATGTAGGGGAACGTTAGCTATAGCCTTTTCTAAAACACTGTTTCTCTTAGAGTACAGAAACAAAAAATCCCTTTAGCTGTTGTTTGTTGGCATGTTTTCTAGAATGATGGACCTTCTTAGTGTATGAGAGGGATTTTCACAGAATCGTGGAATATGCTGAGTTGGAAGGGACCCACAAGGATCATAGAGTCCAGCTCTTGGCCTTGCACAGAACCATCCCTAAGAGTCACACCATGTGCCCAAGTGCATTGTCCAAATGCTTCTTGAACTCTGTCAGGCTTTGTGCTGTGACCACTTCCCTGAGGAGCCTGTTCCAGCGCCCAAACCCTCTAGGTGAAGAACCTTTTCCTAATATCCAACCTAAACCTCTCCTGATACAACTTCAGGCCATTCCCTTGGGCCCCGTCACTGATCATCACAAAGAAGAGATCAATGCCCGCCCCTCCTCTTCCCCTCATGATGAAGCTGTAGACTGCAATGAGGCCTCCCCTCTGTCTCCTCTGCTCCAGGCTGAACAGAACAAGTGCCCTCAGCTGCTTCTCATATGGCTTCCTCCAGGCCCTTCACCATCTATGTTGCCCTCCTTTAGATTCTTGCTAATGTCTTTCTTACATTGCAGTGTCCAAAAGTGCCCCCAGCACTCGAGGTGAGGCTGGCTCAGTGCAGAGCAGGACAATCCCCTCCCTTGCCCGGCTGGTGCTGCTGTGCCTGATGCCCCCCAGCGCACGCTTGGCCCTCCTGGCTGCCAGGGCACTGCTGACTCATGTTCAGCTTTCCATTGACCAGGACCCCCAGGTCCCTTTCCGGGCACTGCTTTCCAACCTCTCATTCCCCAGTCTGTACATCCAGGGTTGCCCCATCCTAGGTGCAGAATCTGGCACTTTCCCTTGTTGAACTTCATGCAGTTGGTGATTGCCCATCTCTCCTAATTTGTCGAGGTCTCTCTGCAGGGCCTCCCTGTCTTTGAGGGAGTCAGCAGCTCCTCCCAGTTTTGTATTGTCTGCGAACTTGCTTGTATCCCTTCCAGTCCTACATCCATTGGGATGTAGTTCCATATATATTTCAAGATGCTAATGTTAACCTTTATGCATCTTCAGCTACTTGCCTTCTAGTCAGCCCAAAGACTACCAGTTAATGTCAGATTCTCTGTTTTGCTGAGATCTGTCTAAAGTGGTTTAAAGTGTTTCACAGTGCTTTCTTTATTGAAGAATGTCTAAGTTAAGCTCCAGTCATTTGTCATTTGCATGGTATTTAGACTAATCAATAAATTGTGTAGACAAATCACTTGCGTGTGTGTATGTGTGTACATATATGTATATGCGCACACACACATATATATTTAGTTATTTCCAATCTGGATAATTGGTAAAGAAGAATGATAAATTTAAGGGAGGGGAATACCTTCAGTGGTGAAGAGATAACCAGTACAAACCTACAGAAACCTGAATTACCATTGTAATGTTACCATTTGGCTGTTAGAAAGTTGTAGAAAAATCTCTGCTATAATGTTTGGCATAGTCACATAGACTTTAAAATTTTGAAGAGAAGTTTAGTCTAGCAAGGTCAGGCTTAAAGGTAACAAGATAGTTAAGGCTGGCATAATCTTTCTGGGTGTAGGACATCTGAGGTTAGCAAGAGAATGTAGTAGATGGGCAGACACTTCCGAAGAACTTTACACTTCTGCATCTCTACTGCTCTAGTGAGCAGTGATAGCCAACACATTTTAATAAACTGGAAGTGAAAGAGGCAATGTAATAGTGAGGATGTTCTAATCTTTTTTGATATGAACTTCAAGTGATCATGCAAGAGTCCTCAGGAAGTATTCGACTGCGTCATAATGTCTTGCAGCTTTTAAGACCATTTTACTTTTTACTGAGATGTAAAGCTTCTTTTTGTGCCTCCTTTTTTAACACATGGAGCTTCACGGACTTGAATTTGGAGTTTTATGTCCCATTTTTGTTTCTCCTTGTCTGCTGGGGACTGTTTTCCTGTCTGCTGTGTTTTTTCCCTGCTCTGAATTCCTCCCATGATTCTCGTTCATGTGCAAAATGCTTATTACAAAGAACTTGCTGGTAAGATCTTGCCAGATGCACTTTTTCACCCTTGCTTGGGTGACTTCCATTAGGAAAGTGCAGGTGTTTCCTCCTCATCTGATAGTTGCGTACAGAAGTTGTGACCAGCAATCAGAGGTGAACAATTTTTTGTGTATAGGCATACACTTACACACAAGCACATATACACTCCTCTGTGTAAGGGTGAAGCACTTACCGCCTCTCCCACTGACTCTTCTACAGTGCTTTAGTTAACTGGTGGGCAGGATCGTGGTCAAATAAGCTAGCCGGAAATTTATATTCTTAAACCAGAGGAGTCTTTGCAAAACTGAGGTTACAACTTGTTGCTGCCTGCTCCGAGGTTGCCCTTCCCCCTCCCTGGTCAAACAAGCCAGGATTTGCCTCTGCCATGTGCTCTGAACTCCTTTGTTCCAAGCGCGGGCAAAACCAAATGTAACTCAGACTCTTCAGCAGTGTCTGATTGGCCAGTCACCCCGGGTCCGCCCCAGTCCTCCCCTTTCCCCTTCTCCGAAAAACAGAAGGGCCCGAGAGGGGGCCTGTCCTTTTTGGCTTGCATCCCTTCTGTGAACATCTGCCTCTGTCTCTGAAAGCTTCTAATTGCAGGAATTGGCAACCAAAGGCTATGTTTCTCCCTCTTTGCTTCTACTGGTGGTATCAGCTTTGCAGCTACCATTTGCCGCTTTCAGAGCTGCTGAAATGGTGGTTTGCCCGTGCTACCTCTCTAGGCTTCCTGTGGCTTTCTAAAGCATTGAACTACGAGCTAGCCGGTAAAAAGCTGTGAGTATTTTCCACAACTGTCAAGCACAGTTCTGTTGTTAGACAGAACTGAACACAGAAATGGGTTTTAGTATATTCTGAGGATGTAGAAATCTGGCAGCTGGATGACTTGCTTGCATCCAGTAGAAGGTTGCAGAGTTGTAGTTCGCAGGATGGAAGAAATAAATGGATAACTACATGCATGGCCTCTACTAACTAGGACCTTGATTATCAATCGTATGTAGTTGGAAAATGCTTCTATGAATGGATGTTGGTTAAAAGTTATAAATGTTGATTCAGAATCAGTGAAACTAGAGCACTGCATACTTGCTCACTCTAAAGCTGTCCTGTGTCTGGACACGTATAGTGTCATGTTAGGCTTCTTACACAAGTGGAAGAATTCAGCTTGCTTCTCAAATTTTGAAATTCTCTGTTAAATTTTCTTTATTGTTTAGTTTAGGCTTTTGATTCTTATTCATTTGGTTTTAGGTGTTCTTTTTTGGAGTCTCACACATTACGGAAGTCCTTGAGAAGATCTTGTAAATATTTAGAGACTTTTGAGTCGCATTGGCAATAGAAAAGTTGTAAATATTTTGCATGTTACTCTTTCTAGCAAAGAGCATATTCAATACGAAGGTGCAATTTGAAATCAGTTTTGGAATCAGTTTGAAGGTGCAATTTGAAATGAGAAACTGTAGTTTCCAAATTCCTTCTCCTTAACTGTCTTACCTGCCACATATCCCTGCTGTTTTCCGCTTACAGTTTATTCCCAGCTGCCGTATATAATTTTGTCTATTTTCTGCTCTAGATATCGAGTCATCCGCCATCCAGTCTTCTTTTCTTCAGCCAGTCCCTCCAGCAATTGTCTTTGCCCCACTGCTTGTCTTAGGTTTTAGCTGGTGGCTTTGTACAGTTGCTCGTCACTTTGGGCTATCTATGCATACACAAACTAAATAAATTTTAAAGCATTCATGGACAGTCCCACTTAACCCCTCTGCCCATTTTTTTACTGTTTATCCTCTGTAAAAAAACACAGTAAGTTGCAGAAACAAAGATAGTTCTCTTAAAAGCACTGATTTTTAACTTGGCTGTGATTTTTGAGGCAGGCATTTTCATGAAATTTCATGTGTACATGAAATGTGGGTATATTTTCAGCAAGAATTTCCCATAATATTTGTGTTCTGAATTTGGATACGGATCATAGCTGCTGGTAAGAAATGGGTAGCTGCTGGA
Source organism: Corvus kubaryi (assembly GCF_017639235.1). Classification (NCBI taxonomy): domain Eukaryota; kingdom Metazoa; phylum Chordata; class Aves; order Passeriformes; family Corvidae; genus Corvus; species Corvus kubaryi. The sequence continues at coordinate 16,614,969 of NW_024580667.1, read as the reverse complement.
AGACTTGGCTGCTTGTGTGGAACTGTTTCAACAGTTCTTGAGCAGCCAGACAAGTTATGCGAGAGCTACAATTGGACATAGGATTTTATGTTTCAACATACTAAGCCAGTATTTTTCAGCTGTTTTGGTTTTGGGGATTATGATAAACGGTAAAAACAAAAGTATGTTATTTGTCTATTGTTGCTTGTTAGTAAATGTTTATTGTTTCTAGAACAGTGAAAGGTAAGAGGGTGTCCTTGGGTACATTTCTTAGAGATGTTTATAGACCATGTAGACTGCTATTACTTCTTGTAAGTCAACAAATAGGTTTTTTCTTAGCTGTGTAGCTTTACATATATTTTGCATCACAAAATCTAACTGTTCAGTGTTTAAATTAAAAATATGGTCTGATAGTGATCACACATTTTCCTCACACTTCAAGATGTTGATTTATTACTGTACAAATGGCTGGCTAATGCCATCCTGTGCCTTCTGTTCTGCTCATTGATGTATGCTGTGTTGGCTTGTGTTACTGTAAATTGAAGCAAACACACCGATCGGAGAGTATTAGCACTGTCTTCAGTTTATTTGCTGTTGAGAAAAAAAGAGAAAATAACGAAATATAATAATAATAACAACATAAAAGATGCAAATACAGTGTGATCTTAAAAAGACTGAATTTCAAGTGACCTTTAGAAGAGTTGGTGCTGTTATTTCCTTGCTGTAGGGTGCAATTTTTTTTTCCAAGGGAAATGTGTCCCAGCAGTGACTCTGAACACTTTTTAAGATCTTTGTCCTGAGCACAGAATTTCATTTGTGTAAGTTTCAGTCTGGCCATCTGTATTGTGGATTTACTTTAATGAAGAATCGAGTAGATGTTCAGTAAGTCATTCAGAGTCTGAGGTTAAATTACGTAGTAAAATGAAGATATATAATTTGGATTAAGAAAAAGGTTAAAAAAACCTTGTATCTTGAAAAGATACGTATAGTTTGGTGAACTTTGTTGTACTTTTGACTAAGCGGTTGGTATGTTGTTGCAGTGGGGATACTGCAACACGCATATATCAAACCAGGAGTCCCGTGGAAAGGAAATATATATGGACAGACAGATTCTTGCTAGATGTTAGAGAGATGTTTATTTCTCCAGCCGCATGGCCGGAGCTCTGCCGAGGAACTGTTCCAGTCACGGGACCAAGGGTCCTTCTGCCCGCGCAGGGAACACAAACCAACCCATGGGAACGAGGCTGAGCAGGGACAGGGAAGCCCCATGTCTGTGCCCTCAGGGCCCCTCTGCCAGGGCTACATGGCAGGGGAGGGACCCCAACACCTCACCCGTTTTATTTTAATAAAAGGAGAATGAAAACAACTGGATAAACATTACAAGAACAGTTTCAAGACAAAACGAGCCACCCTCCTGAGTCTTTAAATGTCCAAACAGATTCTGTGGAACATCTTAGGGCTGACAGAAGGGAGACAGAATTCTCTGAGCATGCTTTGTGGGGAAACTGAGGCAGGAGAGGGTTTAACTTCTTCCCTCCCCCTTTTCATCCCCCACTCGGCATTGGAAAGGGATTTTTGGGGAAACAATTGGCAAAAGCATGGTTTTGTGAGGGAAACCATGGATGAAAAAACGGATTGGGAATACACTGGGGGTAATAGGACATAGGGTAAAAGGGAAAGGTGGGATTAGGAAAGGGAAACTGTAGGGGGGGCTTACAATGGAGATATTGTCTAACATGACTACGATTTTTTGCATATATACTGCCTTTTACAGAAACACCATCAGGCCCAGTGACCTGCGATGCTTGTAACCCTTTTCTCCCTAGTACAATATTAAATTCCACCACCTCTCCATCTCCCAAGCTTGGGATGCATTTTTCAGGGTTATTCTTTTTAATAGCAGTTCTATGCACGAATATGTCTTGCTGGTTGTCACACCTTGTTATAAAACCATAATTTTGCTTAACATTATACCATTTTACTATCCCTAAGGTCTTAGTTACTATGATCTTTTTCCGAGTGGCTGCTGTTTTTTGTCTCGCTGCGTCTTTGCTCTCTCCTTCGGTCGCTCCCGTGTTGGAATTGTCGGGGCTGCTGGTGCCTGCGCGCTCTTCCCGGGGTCGCGTTCGGGGCTGCGTGGGCCGGGCCGGGCCACGCCGCTCAGTTCTCCGTGCGTCGCCTCCTCTGGTCGCAGCTTCGCTGCCACTGCCGGGCGCTGCACCCACGTCTCGGCCGGGCCCCCGGGCGACGACTCCCCCGCGCCCTGCTCCAGCGCGTGTTTCGGTTCGGCGCGGCTCCGTCTGGGTCGGGCATTCCCGGGGCTCGCTCCACTGCACGCGGCCGGGCAGGCACCGCTGGGTCCCGCCGCTCCTCGCTCCGCCACCGACACTGCGGCTCGCGTGGCTCCGCCCGCGCGCGGGAACTGCCTCGCTGCTGCTCGGAGAGCGCTCGGTGCACGTGGCCTGGGCCGCACGGTCCCTGCGCCAGGCTTCCCTTCGCCAAGACACAGCTGACATTGCTCAACAGTCTCGGTAACTAAATAATATTCACGAAAATATTCTTCCATCGGCATATATTTTGACTCCAGTATTAACTGTGTCCAAACGGTTTTCCAAAAGCCCTTGGTAAGAATTAAATCCCAAGAAACATAGAAAAAGTTCTTAAACAACCATGCCAGGAAGTGTTTCAGTTCTTTTTGAGCTTGAATCAAGCTAAAATTTACAAATCGTTGTTCAAGAATCATTTTAAGTTTAAGATAAATGTCCATATGCGGCTCGGAGAGCCAAGAGTCTTCCCACTGTTCCTCCATAGTTTAGATACGGAATAGCAAAGCAAAACCAAGAAGAGGAATCCAAAGTTTCCGGGGTTTACTCACACAAATCAGTCGCTTAGGGATCGGGGATCGTTCTGCCCGCATTCTCCACCATTTGTTGCAGTGGGGATACTGCAACACGCATATATCAAACCAGGAGTCCCGTGGAAAGGAAATATATATGGACAGACAGATTCTTGATAGCTGTTTCAGAGATGTTTATTTCTCCAGCCGCATGGCCGGAGCTCTGCCGAGGAACTGTTCAATCACGGGACCAAGGGTCCTTCTGCCCGCGCAGGGAACACAAACCAACCCATGGGAACGAGGCTGAGCAGGGACAGGGAAGCCCCATGTCTGTGCCCTCAGGGCCCCTCTGCCAGGGCTACGTGGCAGGGGAGGGACCCCAACAGTATGTAATTTGCCAAACTTTATTTCAAAATCCAGTTCATTTTTATGACTTGGCTGCTTGCAGAGAGCTGAGTGGATGGAGGACAGATGAGGAGGAAAACCATGGTGTACTCCAGAGTGCTGTAACTGGGGATCTGGAGTACATGGTGGCATTTACTGTGAACAGAACGGCCGGTGACTGACTGGCATGTGCTGCCCTGGAGTGAGGCTGCATGGGTCTGCCTGTTTCTGCGCTGTGGAGGAAGCTCTTTCCTTCAGCAGCTGGGCAGAGTGTGCCTGCCGTGTCCCTGCCGTGTCCCTGCCCTGCTCCGGCATAGTGGCTGTTGGGGAGGGCAGCCTGCTCAGAGTCATGGCACAGCTGGGTGGCTACACACCCCTCTATGTCTCACAGAGACAGTCTTGCTGCCCAGGCCAGAGCTGTGTGGCGAAAGATGTCAAAGAAATGCCTCCTGGACTGCAGTGTGACTTTTAAAAACAATATAATAACAATCCTCTCATTCTCCCCCTGGTGTAAGCAGCTCTTCTTACCAGTGTTGTGAAACAACAAAAAAATGATCTTCCCTTCCTTCTCAATTTCTTGGTTTGGTTTGTTTGGGTGTGTTTTGTTGGGGCTTTTTTTTTGGTTTTTTTTTTTTCCTCTACTCTGTGCAGTTGGAAGGAATAAGAGCCATGGTACAAGAAAAGAGGGTTAATTGAGCTTTATAACAATGTCTGTAACTTAAATTCATGTTTTAAAGGAGCTGAGAAAAAACACTGAAAGCTTTAAAGTGTGTGTCTGATTTCTCATTTTGCCTTTTCTCTTTATTTCCTTGTGACACTTCAGTAATATACTTGGCATAATACTTTCCTTGGATAAACTATTGTAGATTTACCAGATTGCTAAGTCTTTTCTAGTTATTCTATTACTAATTTTTAAATTGCATGATGTTCTTTAGATCTCTAATGTGAATTTTTGCAGTTTCCTAATAAATTAGTAACACAGTTTCTGTATCCACATTTGTCAGGCAGAACTATCTATCCCCTTAGATGACAATTCAGACTGAGATCATGTTTGAGGAAATTTTTCTCCTAGTTGTCTGTGGAGGTGTATCAAATTTTATTAGATATTTTTTGCTGCCATTGGACCTGACCAAAATCAGGAACAAAATTAAAAGCACTGTTGATAGCTTCTATTCTTGCATCCTTCTCTCTGTCTCCTACAGACAGTGACTTTTGTTCAGAACTTGGTGGTTCTTTTTTATAATTAGCCCTCATGGTTAGTGCTTTCCTCTTAATCCAGGCCCACTTTGAAAGGTGGGGTGCCCTGTGTGTAATTTAGGTGTCTAGGCATTGTTTAAAGGAGGGCACCTAGTTTACAACAGTGTTTCTACTTTGGAACACCTTTTCGATTTCCTGTTCAAGATCTTGGAAAAACAGGCTCTGTTTGTCTTTATTTAGTTCCTCCCAGGGGAAGTTTTACTCAATTAGACCTAGGGATTTCAAGCAGCCAGGGCCCTCTAATGTGGCATCAGGGCCGGGAAGACTGAGGATCTTATCCAATATTTTCCAAAGCCTTGTGTTTTTAGTGATCTGCTTTTGGTTTTGAAGGTGTATGACAATGAAGCTGCCCTACTCTATCCGTCAGACTGTGCTTTGGAGATGTGAAGTACAACTCTTTTTTTGGACCCAGAAGCATTTCTTCTATTGTTTAAAGGTTGAGGGTTTCTGTGGGTTTTTTTTTTTTGGGGGGGGGGGGGGGGTGGAAGGGGAGGGTTTAAATTAGATGCTGTTAACAATGTTTCTAAAGCTGAAAGCCCTTTTGAAATAATTTATCTAAAATGGAATGTATTGTCTTTTAATGGTTTGTCTTCTTCCCATCCAGTCCCTGCCATGAACTAATGCATTCAAGAAATACTTGTTTTGCTGCTGCATATTCAGAAGGCTGTACTAATGTGTTCTGGAATCCTTCTTTGTATCATAGTGGTTAAAGATATGAAATAAGTATGCAAGGAGGAGAAAAAACTTAATCACTTGTTTGGTTTTATTTTACAGTTTAATTTCCGTATTCTAACTGCTTAGCTTGGTAATTAATGCAGAGAAAATGTGAATAAAACTTGGGTTTTCAGATGTGGTGTTCGATTGTGTGCAGTTACCAGACTTCTGTTTCTTCTTAATGAAAACATAAAATTTGGGCAGAGTTAGAAGTTACAGATCTGAGGTGCATGACATTGCTCAAAGATTTTTCTCTTGGCTTGATAAGACTGGATTTGGATTATGGAAGCTTTCTTATGTGATTCTGTATTTGCTTCTGGAGGGTTTCAGAGTCACAAAAGATTGGGTGCCTAAGGACTGAAGAGCATCATTACTTTTGGAAAGTATGAAGTCAGTTAATCTGAAGTTAAGGTTGGTTTTTCGATCTGTGCAGAATTCGCCCCCATGGAGAATTGTTACTTGTACCTGGCCTGTAGGTCCAATGGCCGCAAAGAATTAATGCTGTAAACTGGTCCCAGAGGATTTTCATCTTCAGCTGAAAGTTCAGAACCTTCTTGTTAGAGTCTGCCAGTTGTGTTGGGGGAAACAGAAGGTGATCTTGGGTGAATTTATTATTGTTTACTACTGCGATCACAGATAAATGCCCTAGTTTGTCTTTACTGTGAATAGCACAGTTTGGGACAGCCCTGGTTTTTGTTTAATTAAAGATGGCCGCATTTTTGTTGTGTCTTTGTCTTGATAATGCTTTGAAAAGTTTTTTTGTCTTTATTTCAATACTTTGAAATGTTCTAACAGATGTACCTTGTACAATTCTTTGTAAACAAGTAGAAAAGGTCTGTTCTATTTTATAGAACTTAAGCTAATTAGAAACAAACCCAGAAGGTAAGCAGTGTTTCCAGAAGATACTTAATTTCAGCAGTTAACTGCTGTAATTTGTGCCTGACCTCCAGTGTAGGTATCTGCATATGTTCCATTTTGTCTTTGTTACTGTGAAAAACCCTAACAGTTTCCTTAACTGCCAAGAAAGTAATCTTGTCCTCAGAGTTGTGCTGGTTAAACCAGAAGGGTATTTTTTCAGTTCACTTAGTCAAAGCAGTGCAAAACACAGGCAGAAACTTCCAATTCTTAGTTTTGTGTCTTTGGCTGAAGGTCCAACTACATAGGTATAATAAATGTGACTGAATTGAGAGTCAATGTGACATTATGCTTTGAAGGGAATCCAATTTGGAGCAACTTTGATTGTAGTTTAAAATGAGCAACATCAACTTAATAATGGTCTAAATATCTGGTAGACAGCTTTTTATGTGTTGGGATTTTTTTGCTACAAGTTTTCCTTCAAAACCATTAATTAAACTGTTCACACATGCTTTTACAACACTGTAATGAAAACTGGTTAGACCAGATGCGTTGGTTTTCTTGTCTCCCTTTTCCAAAAACTGAACATCCTGCAGGTCTGAGTCCTGGCGGGATCACAGAGAGCATTGAATTAAAGTTTTTGTAGTGTGAAAGGTTAGAGTATCATGTGCAGGTTTTATTTATGAATAAAGGGTGAGGGTATGTTTGTGTAACAGGCAAGCAAGTCTCATAACTCATTCCAAAGAAAATCTTGTCTATAGTGTGGTAATTTAGGAACTGATGTCTAGACTACTTTGAGAAATTGTAAACATGATGTCTTCAGAACAAGACCATGGGAGTTTAAGAAAAAACACCACACGTTGTATGTTTAATATTTGACTGAATTCCAGGGAGATCAGGAGTAGTTTGGCAATATCTGGTCTGCCTGACTGCTAGATGAATTAGTGAGAGTGCATATGTCAGTTACTAGTAACATCTTTCTTGAATACAGCATCTTTAGATTTGCACGATTACATGATGTAAACTACATTATTTGTCAGTAATGGAAAATCTTTAAATAGTGGTGCACAAGTTTACATACATCTTCATCTTATTAAATTGTTTGTAAGTGTTGGAGAATCCACCAAATAGGATCAAGCTATTATTTGACCTGAATAGCTTGATCTTTCTACTGTTGTGCAGAGCTGTTGAAACATTACATTGAAACTAGTAAGGATATTTTTTTTTTTATTCTACTACAGTTCATTTTGAACACTAATCTCAAGAATACTAAAATAGTTTCAGGAGGAAGGTAAATGCGGGTTTTCTGTTGGCTGTGTGCAAAGTTTTTTGCTGTTTGTTGGGGGTTGAATGGTGCAAGGATTTTTTTTTTTTATTCTACTACAGTTCATTTTGAACACTAATCTCAAGAATACTAAAATAGTTTCAGGAGGCAGGTAAATGTGGTTTTTCTGTTTGCCGTGTGCAAAGTTTTTTGCTGTTTGTTGGGGGTTGAATGGTGTGCTTACTGCACCATTGGACTAGCTAGAATGTAGCTGTAGTAGTATTTCCATGATTTGAAGTCTTTACCATTGGATTGTCTGCTTGGTTTTATTTTGGGGTGGGAAAGGACTTCCAAGTTCAAAGACAGACATACTTTAATTCGGACAAAGTTACTGTTTTATACAGGTGTTATCAGATGAAGTGAATTATGAATCCTAATGATCTCTCCATTCCTTAGTGTATTTGTAAGCATAGTCCAAATCTGGTGTCAGAAAACCTTAATTGGGTATTATAACATACAAACGGAATTTAAACAAACAGTATTATGCTATAGATTATGCTCAATTTAAGTCAGTCCCTAAATTACAGTATGTATTTTATGTTTGCAAAGTTGTCATTGTTCTAGGTATTATAAATGCTGCAACAAATATGTGAGGAAGGTATTGTGTCTATATCCCATGTATAATTGAAATTACTTTATTAGTAGCTTTTCAGTAATTTAATTTTGTGACAGCTTTTAGAGGAAAATGTTATCCTAGGGATTAAGTAAAGATTAAAATGAATATTCGGGTAATAGACATGATTAGACTGAGCGTAAGGGCTTTTATATTTATATAATTTATTCTTTCTAGTTTTTTATATACCTTGCTGTTCTAGAGCAGTGTTGGTTTAGAGTCTTTCTGTATAATATGGAACCCAGTCCTTTCAATGTTCCTGTCAACACTGACATGGCTGTTTCAGTTTTCTATTACCCACTGATCTATCTTTGCATAGCAAGGGTTGTGATATGTTAAGCTGCTAGATAGTAATGCTGGTACTTATTAATTACTATTTCTGCTCTAATTGCTTCAGAATTTTTCAGAGACATTTGTTTGTCTCTCTTCTTTTTGAGGGAGAGGAAGTAATTTGGATATGTCTGGACCAAGAGAGTATCATTAATATTTGGAAATGTATAATTGAAAAGGGGAAGTCTGTTATATAGTGCTGTCTTGAATTCTAAGTTATTTTTTTAAAGACAAGCAATTTGTCACTCAAAATAAGTTAAAACCTATGAAGCTTCTAGTAGTTTCAGCAGTGGTGTACACCAGCTTCACATTTGTGTTCTTTGCAGTATGGGAGAAGAACTGGCAGGACTGCATGCCATTATAATTAAATTGTTATACATAGAAACTAGAGGGGAGAAGCTTGTCTTACCTGCTTGGGGAGTATCTGTCAGCATATTTAAATGAAAATTTATTTTGAAACTGTATGTTTGTAATTATCAGCACATTCCTAAGTAGTGTAACTAGTTTTTGATCACCTGGCAAAGGTATCTTCAAAATATGTAATAACATTCATTGCATTGTAAACTCTGCACCTTTTGTATTTATTTGTGTTGTTTTTATTTTTACAGGATTACAAAGCCATTGACGTTTGCTGACTGTGTTGGTGATGAGCTTCCTTTAGGATGGGAAACTGTTTACGATCAACAGATTGGAGTTTATTATATGGACCACATAAATCGTGAGTAGATGTATGCTTGTTTTGAGGAAGCTGGGGTTAACTCTAGGCATTAGCTTTGCTTCCAATACCATTGATAACACCTCATGCTACAGTGAGAAAATGTATGCAAGTAATTTCTCGCAGAATATGCTTCCTTATCTTTCATATGGGGGCATAATTGTAAAACATTCAATTTGTAAAGAATTTTACAACCTATGATTGAGTTATAGTGTATACAAATATTTTGGTTTGCTTGGTCATACTGTGAAGTATTAGTAATTTTGTTTCTGCTTTTTGTCATATGTCAGGAATATTTTTGTTTTACACTCTTATATTTCCTATTTTTCCAGTCATGTATAGTTCACTCTTCTTTATTGAAAACCATAGTGCATTCTGAGAGAAATGTGCTGATTTTTAATCAGAAGCATTATGAAATACAGTACTTTCATTCTTGCTTAAGCAGTGCGTGTTTTATGCTTTAATACAGTACAAAATGCTGTCAAAAAGACAACAGATATCCCTTTTGGAAACTAATTTTGAATGCTTTCTCTTTTGGACTATTGCTGAGCTTTGTATCATCACTGTGGCACATTTGCCAGTTCTACTTTTAAAAAAATGTCTTATCTTTATAGCTTTGTTCTGCTGCTGCTATTACTGTTGTGCTATCATTAAGCCTCTTATCGCCATTGAGTGAATGCTTTCAGTATTGTGGGAATTGGCAGTTGGTGGGGGCTAAGAAAAGAAGAAAGTAGTTATATGGGCTATCACAGCAATGGTAAATAGTATAATCTGAAAAACCAACCTCAATACTATCTACTTGAAATCTAGTCAATTAAAAAATGAAAGTGTAGAAATAATTTTGGGCTTCCAGCTGTCACTGGAATTACTTGTGTGTTGTGGTTTCACAATTACTTGCTTTAAAAAACCCAAACAACAGAATAATAAATGTTCCCATGGTATTGTTTGACCTACACAGGTACTTATTTGTTGTGAAATGTAACAAAGATCATTAACTAAATGATAAACTTTAAACAGCTTTTAATACATTAATCACAATGATAGACAAAATATTCAAAGGCAGTAAGTACAGACCGTTAGGTAATTCTTACAATAACTCTGTTTAAAAAAAGTATTAGTTTAAGGATTGCTGTCATGGTACCTTCAGTAATGTTGAAATTTAATAAAAAGTGAGGATTACATTGGAGTACAGTAATGGAGTGCACTTGCACCAAAGTATGTGTGTGAATGCATATATTTAAAAAAAAAAAAAAAAAAGAAGATATTGCCAACTCTTTTAAAATTTTTTTTTAAAATTTGCAGGTGGTTTTAAGAGTCCCTACAGAAAAGGAGTAGAACATGAGCTCCTACTGCAGTGCTGTGACTTAAAAAAGCTACTGATAGGCCTCTGTGATAGGAATAGCAACCACCATCACACGCAAAAAAAAAAAGGCTCCCTTTGCTTTTTGAATTGTGTTATTAGCAGCTTTACCACAGACTTCAAGTTTGAACTTACAGAAGGGATATTAATCATTGTAGGCATGTCAGATCTGGCTTGCGTTTTTTTCTGTGCAATTGAGAGCAAAAATTATACAAGAGGGTTTTTGCAAAGAGCAGTTGAGTTCCCAAATGATCAGTGGGTAGACAGAAAGAAAAGATGAATATTAATAGGTCTGGAAAAGTAAAGCTAATCATATTAGATATGAAATAAAGTTAATGTATGAACAGAGGGATAGAAGCTTCATGGGGACAGTGCTGAACTGAATAAAAGGAATCATTCAGCAATTAACAAGGTTGCAAAATTAGTCTCTTTCATGATAACTAATTACTTGCAGCCCACAGATATTATCCTAAATGGTAATTCAACCATCACAGTAAAATGGGTTTGTCACCCTTAGGCTAATACAGTGCTTTCAAATACCAGCAAGATTTATAGTAAGAGGGAAGACAGAGTTGATGATATAGCTGGATAATTATTATTCAAAAATTAGTAGGATACTTGATCCAGTTTTTAAACTGTGGACAACAAAGGTACCAATCAAGACTGCATTAACTTCCTTTGTAGAAGTGAGAACTAATGAGTAGACAATCATGTGCATTGTGAAATGGTGTCAGGCAAGTGGCAGAGATGGTGTAGGAGCTGAAGAAATGTTTTTCTGAAATGAGTATGTCTAAACCACTTGGAATGGCAGCTTCAGGAGAAAACATTTGGACTGCCTTTTGTGGCTGACTGGGTTAAATCCTTTATGCAACAGAGAAGTTCTGTGTTAATTGACAAAACAGTTAGAAGTGCTTCGGTGTCAAGAAATACTGCGAGAAAATGCAAGGGATAATTCAAAGAGAGTATTTCTACGCTTACGCTTACCAGGGACCTCTCATGCTTTGTGCACTCTCTCAAGCTTTTTGCCCTTGCACCTTCTAAAAGAAAACAGCAATACATCTGATTTTTTTTCTAAGTCTTTTGCTATGTTTGTTTACCCAGGAAGCAAGAAAAAGATTTCTAGGCAATAGCTTTCCATTTATATAAAAAAAAAAAAAACAAACCAGGAACAGAAGAATCTTCTGTAAATCTCAATGGTGCTTCCAACCCTGATCTCCATCTTGTTCTGTAAATTCAGTACTTTGTTGACACCCTTACTAAGCTGCTCTTGGCTGTTGTCCAACCATTGCTTAAAAACCTTGGCGGTTGCCAGCCACAGAATTCCTTTCCCTCCTCCTCAGAGTCTTGGGAGCCTTTGAAGTCTCCTCTAGGCAGTTGGGCATTCCCCAGTGAGGGAATAATATATTCTCTGCATTTGTCTGGGACTGTTCTTGAGTTACTATAGTGTTTTTTTAATTGGTTGTACAGAAATGAAGGAAGTTAATTTTATCATACAATGTAGCTTTAGTCTTGTTATGTGGCAAACTTGTTTAGGAATCCAGGGGAAAGATCCATAAACCTGAAAAAATGTAACTACTGCACGAAAGAAATTTTCTACCTCAGACGAGTGCTGCTGGCATTTCAGGAGGCTTGTGAAATTCTAATTCTGTCACAGATGCAGACCCTGAAGTATAGGACTTCAGAAGCTTAATGTGTAATAGAACGTAACATCTTAGCCTGGGCTGTTTATTGAGATTAGGACTGATAATTTCCCATTCAAAGAGAAAAACTGGATCCTAGTAAGCCTATCTGTTTTATAAATATTTACTTCATAGTATTTATTATTTATATTTATTTCATAGTTTCTTTTGAGGATTTGCAGCTTTAGGAATATTAAAATTTGCACAGATTTTAGGGGTACTTATGGACAGATGAGGTAGCAGTGGAAATTGAAATGCCCTCAGTGAAGGATGGTCAGTAGTCAGAACTCTGTTTCCTTCTGCTTGCCCTCCATGTAGAGGAGGATTTATGGCAACTCAGCAAGCCAAAGCACATCCTGTCCTTGGCTGAGGAGATAGTTTGGGGTCATGGGAGCCAGAAGGGAATCAAAGGGGTCTCTGGGAAGCGGGGAGAAATTGCAGAACTGTTGGCACTATCTTTATGCTGTTTCAATGTTAGGAGTTGCAGAGAGAGAAAAGGTACAGCTGTTAAGAGAAAAAGTTATTTAGGAACCTAATCTGCAAATCTGTTGGAAGCACTGCTCTTTGATGAGCTTTCTGTTTTTTGTTTATATACTTTTCAGATGGCTCTCAAATGGTAGAGCTGCTAGCATGACCTTGACACCATTAGAGTTCTTACTCTGTTGGGTTCAATCTTCTACAGTTTTGTATTTCATCACTGGCACCAATATACTGAATTACGTACTCAGGATTAATGCAAAACATAACTGTCTTTCATCTCTTGTGAGAATCCAAGTTTGGAAAAATTGCTAGGTGCTTGCCTCCTGACTGTGCTGCAGGTTTTGCCACTCCTTTGAACACTGACCTTGTGTCTGTAGCAGCTTCTTACTGGTAGTGCTTTGATCATCAGAAATTAACACTACACTTAAACACAAGGCTTTACATGGACATCCTCAAATAAAACATACTTGTTGACTCACAAAACCCCCCCAAATGAACCAATAATATTTGAGGATTTTAAGGTGTGTCATCCTTAAATGCCTTTGCAACTGCAAAGAGATTGTTTTGCAGTAATAACTCTAAAAATCAATAGATATGGGAAACTTGGTTTTGGTTTGTGTTTAAATAAAAACTGTTCTGAACCCTGGCAAGGAAAAACATCAGACCACTGTTTCTTAAGACAAAAAAAAGAGAAGTGATTTAAATGCTTTATGGATTTGAGACAAAGATGCTGACTGCTCTGTTGAATTGCCTTATTCTTCTTAACTATGCAGCGGTAGCCTCATACAACTTGCCATACAACTTGTGAAGTTGTATGTAGTATCTTAAGGTAGTTCCAGCTATCTATGGACTCATGGGTTAAGCATTGAGATATCTTTCACATTTCCTTGTGGTTCTGGGTTTTTAGGTAGTTCTTGGAATTTTCATGTTGGCTGCGAGGGAAGGTTAGAGCCAAAATACTGTTTTCTTTGGGTTTGCACTTCTTTGTAAAGAAAAGAATAACATTTAAATGCCTTTTGTATTTGAAAAGGCTTTTCCTGTTCTTTCACTCTGCATCCTTCCTTCTTCTCATCCTAGCTGTAGTGTCAGGTGTGCTGGTTGAGAATGAATATTAACAAAAATAATTTGGACTCAGTAGCACAAAATGTCATATAATTTTATCTTAATGGTTTTACTTTTTTCTCCTTAGAGCTCACACAAATTGAGGACCCAAGGGAACAATGGAGAAGGGAGCAAGAACGCATGCTAAAGGAATATTTAATAGTTGCCCAGGAGGCACTCAATGCCAAGAAGGAGATTTACCAAATAAAGCAGCAGCGTTTTGAACTAGCCCAAGAAGAATATCAACAATTGCACAAAATGTGTGAGGATGACAGCCGTTCCTATGCCAGCTGTGAGTTTACTATCTTTTCTTGATTTTACCCACCTGCCCTCACAAGATGTGGTGTAAGAAATAGTGTGAAGTATTTCCATCACCTGATGAGTGAAGGTCCTGACTACAGCAGTGAGGTGCTATCTGTTGACTTTGCAGTTCAATATCTTCCATTTCCTGTTAGGTTTATTACAACTGAGATTTAACATTTAATAGGGATAAATGTTAACATTAAAAAGGGATGTAACATTAAGCAGGCATATATCCCAGCTAGCATTTCTACCCATCTTGGAGCCAGCTGTAGTGATGCTTCTTCCAAGGCAACAAAGACAGGGCTGAATGTTGCTGGATCAGCCACCTACCTACTCTCCTAAACTAAGAGATTATTTTCCACTTAACATGGTAGGGAGCTATCACCTTCGGGGAAACCTTCTGTGGATCCATAGTCTGTTTAGTTAATTCATAATGAGTTAAGGACAAGCTGTTGTGTTCAAGAGTACCTCTGACCATGAGCTAGGAAACTGTATTTCATTAGTTCATCTCCTCCTTGAGTGCCAGCCAGTGATCCTGATGTTGGTGATACAGAGCTTTGATTTCCTGCTCTTCTCATTCTTCAGATGTCTCTGGTAGCTTGGAGTAGATAATACACTTTTCCTGAATTCTGAAGATGTTGCTCCACTGTCATGGCTGTTGGTTGGTGCAGTAAGAAAAGGTGTCTTTGTCAAAGAATCATCCAGTCTAGTTAGAGAAGTGTATCAAATGGATATACTCAACAGCCATGTGGAAATGTAGTGGAGTTTTACTGTGCTGGTGGCTTTTCAATGGCTGTAGAGTCATTGTTTTAACTGCAGGTTTGCTGTTAAATGCCAAGGTTTTAATAAGAATGAGAAGCTCTGCTTTAGCCTTTTCTGCAAATGTTTGAGAAACCTGACTGTGGAAGGGGGCTTAGAGCAGGTGTCTGGATAGAAGTGTTTAGCTACTGATTCAGTGGTATTTATTAATCCAGGGTAATTCATACATATCCCAAAATCCTGAATAAAAGTTGTTTTCTAGAGCTGAGGTGTCCCAGATGGTTTGGACCAAGTATTCTGTAACTGTTGAACTGGGATTCTCATGTTTTTGTTTAGTGTATATATATGTATTCTGTGATTCAGTTTGTGACATAACCAAACAGTTGTGACTAGTCTTATTTCCCCCTCTTACATTCAAGTTTCTGAAGAAGTAGCAAGATACTTTCCTATTAGGAAAGCATTTTTTTAAAAGAAACTGTTGTTTAAAGTGTGTTTAACTTCTAATAAAGACTTGGAATAGAGTAAAAGATAGTGTCATCAGTATTTTTTGAGATTGTAAAATCTAAATAGACATTTATTACAATACTGTTCCAGGAGCTTGGGCTTTTTGTTCTTTTAAAATTTGTAATAGTTCTGTGGGATATTTTGTTGAATTATTTCATGTGATACAGAAAGAAAGTTTCTTGAAGATGAAAATATACTAGAAAAATATAATCTTTTACATATTTTTGAAGCTCTTAGAAAAACATGTTGTTTGAAACAGCAACAAAATATGACTGAAAATGACAAAATTGTAGGTTATCTGTAATGAAAGCAAATGCTAAGTCAATTTACTTATGTTTCTCAATCTTCTGACGGTTTGGGGTCTTGTAGGTATATCTGGAGTTAATAATGACAATCTGTAAGAGCAATTAAATAAAACCATTTACTTATTTTGAGGTGGAAAATATTTTCATTTTCTACAGATGTGTTAATATATTTTATATTGTTTTAAAGTCATATGCATCTGTTTTGAGAAAATGGGATGGGCTGATCAGTCAGTTTTTTTTTTTAAACATACCTTTGGGAATTAATCATGTTGTCAACTCAAGATTACCCAAAGCTTCTTCTCCACTTGTTTTTCTTAATTTGACACCTCCACTCCACTGTGGGATGCTTGCTTCTTCTTTTATTGTACAGAAATATTAGACTTCTAATTCAAGTGCAATTACATGACCAAAGTTGGATGCTTTTATTGCGAATATCTTTGCCTCCACCACCACTTGTTTGAAGTTGTTGCATTAAAAGAAGTAAAACTTCACTGAGTGTTTTCCTCCACTTTGCTTGTGGGTGCTGCCATTGACTCAGTGTCGTGTGCTTACGAGTGGGAGGTGGTGTGAGCTCAGTGGTTGTGGGTTGGCAGGGAGGTGCCCGTGCAGCAGTTTTGTGACTCAGTTGTGGTCAGCACTGTTTTTACAAAAAAAAAAAATCCATAGAAAATCCTGGATTTAGAGAATTAGTCTAGGCATGACTACTCATTTTGGCAAGTTTCTGCACGCTTGATATCACCTTGGCATTGCAGTATTCTTTCAAGAGTTGAAAGACTCAGTGCAGCCCCAGACACGGATATGGGTTTCAGTGCAGCAGCCTTCAGCTTTGCAAAAGGATGGAAGGTCTGACAGCACAACCCCATCCATTCACATACCAGGCATTTTTCAGAGTGGCTCACTCTGTAAATCATGGTTGCTCTTGCCCAGTCTATCCTCTAGGACCTTTACTTCATCTGTGTAGGCTTTAGCTTGTAATGGCACAGCTTGAAATCATTGCCTGCCTGTAGATATCCTGTGTTAAGAGCTCACTTGCCAGGGCTGATTTGTAAGTCAGTTCCCTACACTGTTGCTTTAAGAGGCAACTTCTCTCCCTAGCTGATATAGTTTTGTTCTGACAATAATTTTTTTTTACCTTTAGTTTCTATCATACTGTTAATTCAGCGTACCTAGGAAACAACTAGCAACTAGTTAATATTACATTAATTGCTTGCATCAGTAGATGCTGCCATCCTATCATAGAAGCTAGTTGCTTTTAGGAAATATGTGGTGCTGCTAATATGCAATTTTTGGTGGTGTTCAGGACACAAAAAAAAAGTTTCAGGTGGGCCGAATGGAAATCTTCAGTTGTACTTCAGCACAGAGGATTGTTTTAGACTCTGGTGACTTGTAGGAAAGAACTAATACAGCGGTTTATTAAATAGTGCCACGTCTTAACAATTGTGTTAAAGAAGGGGGGGAAAAAAGTAAAATACTGTTTTCCATTTGTTTAGCATTCTCTGGATTTTCAGCTAATACCAAGTATGACCCATATCAGATTAAAGCAGAAATAGCCAGCCGTCGTGACAGAGTGAGTAATCTTTTTTCATTTTGTAAAAATATGAATTAGCATGGGGAAGGGAGGGAGGGTCTGTTTTACTTTAGCATTTACACTGAATGTTGCATTCGTTTATAGAAATACAGTATTAAAAAGTGGTTTTTTATTCTAACCTGTTGCCGTATTAGAACGGCTCTATATTAACTGCATTTCGGTGACTTGTGAAGTGATGCTTTTTCCATGTTACGAGTGCAAACATTTTTGTCACAAATGTTGGAGGCAAGCTCAGCCAGGCTTTCAGAAATTGCTTTCTCTCTACAAACTGCCACATGTAGTAATTGCTCTGCAGCCAGATTCTTTCAGTTCTGAAACTGAAAGAATCTGAAATTTTCAGATTCTTTCCACTGTCTTCATACTATTTACCCACTTTCAGTGAGGTTCCGCTGAACTGTAAATTTAGCCACTTATTTGGAAATCTCTTCACAATTCAGTAGACCTATTCACCAAATAGAATTTTTCAGCTGATTGGCCAGAGTTCCTTTATGAGGAGAGGGAAGTTCAAGTATTCTGACAATGATAGGCAGTTCTGTAACAAAAATGTTCCATATTTATATATTTTTAAAAAAACTAGACTAATGGTTTTGATACTATTTTTGTTGAAGCAAGAATAGTTGACTTCTTGAATTTCTCACACAATGCTTTAGCACAGAGAAGAAGTCTGCATGTTGTTTTCAAGCAAATTGATTATAAGCAATTATAAAAAGCAGTTTATAATATGACACTCTAGAGCTAGTTAAAAAACTGTACATTTCTTTTTCTTAATGGATAAAATGGGATTTAGCATTCTAGGCACTCAGCTCACAAAATAAATAAAAAATACTTACCCTTGCAGGATAGTGTTCAGTTTTTGTTGTAGTGACCACTTTTCACATGAGTGCCTCTGAAAATAAATCCTGTTTACCACCCTTCAAAGGCATTTATTCTATCTGTATATATTTATTACATGCTGACTAGTGTTTGCCTGATTTACATACTCTAAATGTCAGCATATTCTGAATAAGAAAATAAGCCTTATTTATTTAAATAATATTTAAAGAAAATAAACGAGGATTTCACTTATGACTATTTTCCTCTCTTCCTCCATCTTAAAACAAAATGACCTACTACATGCGTAGGATAATATGTTCAAGTGACTGTGTGCATAGGCATTGAATTGTTTCAGGAAATAGAGTGAAATAGGCACTATAAAGTTTCTGTGTACATGATATTAGTGATGCATTTTTTCATTTTACTTTTGGTGAGTGTTAAAGTTCCACCACATTAAAGGAGCTGGTGAGGGTATAGGAGTGTTTAGGAGCTGGTGCCATGAATTTTGAGGAAATGGAGAGAGCCGTGCAGGATGGTGGGACTCTTGACAGTCCTGGTTTGCATCTTGGTACTGCTGCAAAGCTCCTTGCTCTTGGAATAGAACTGAAGAAAAATTAATTTTTTTATTCTCTTTTTTAAAAATTTGTTTTGTAATGATTTTGTCACTTATTGATGTACATTTGAAAATCAAGAGCACTCTGTGTAAATTCTAGAAAATATTCTCAGTTTGGTAGCTTAAGAAGAGAGAGCTTTTTTCTTCCATCCCTGCCCCTCTTTGGGCTCTCAGTTCAGTCTTAGCCTCACTACCACACACTGAAACACCCCTATTACCCCCCGTTTATCTGCAGTCCCTTGCATTCTCCTCCTCTGTTGCCTTCAGTTATCTGTCAGCTTTGGGGGGAAGAAGCTCTCTTTTCAGATCATTCTTGGCTCTTCCATGGTCTGCACAACCTATTCAGGTAACTGTTTCCATAAAACCACAAAAATAGGGTTTTGGAGATATCTTTGCTGTGTCACTTTCGATTTACGCTCACTAGTTTGGTCCAGGTAATTGACAAGGGGATTGAGAGGGCAGGTTAATATGAAAATAACTGTAGAAAGCCAGGCTACCATTTCTGGGAGAGAGGCCAGTTCTGCTGCCAGTAATTTTGTTTTCCTGGTTTGAAAAATTAACAGCATTGAATGTTCCGTCTTTTTTAAAGTTGACTAAAGAATTGAAGACAATTGAGAGGTGTCTTTGCTATGAAGGGAGAAGAAAATTTATTAAAATTATTAAAATTAAACTTGCTAGCTGTTAGCATAAGCTATTGGAGAAAGAAACCTGATAGAATAGATGAGGAAGTTGATACTTTGAAAGTATTGAGTGCTTTGATTTGGTCTTATGATATTTGAGAAAGTCTTCTGTTATTTTAATGCAAAATTTTAAAGCAAAAAAAAAGAGATCTTAAATGATCACTTCCAGCTCTTTAAAGTAGCTTAAGATTTTGTATTTAAAAACCAATTATTTTTAATGTGGAAGCTACTGTTACTTATTATTACTTTTAATTATATTATTCAGCTTTCTAGGCTGAAACGAGAATTGGCACAGATGAAGCAGGAGTTGCAATATAAAGAAAAAGGAGTGGAAACTCTGCAAGAGTAAGTTAAAAGTTTGTGGGAGGATCTTTTTTTGGGGTTTGGTGTTTTTGTTTTTTTAATTTGCCTTGGAATGAATTTCATAGAAAAGTGATGTTAAAAATTAAATGCTAAATGCTCTGCTTCAGACTTTCTGCTGTGATAGTGATGCAGGGTGAGAACAATGTGAAATGATGGAAGAAGGGTTGGACAGAATTGGTTGGAGTTGTGATTTCATAGGTTCACATGCAAGAACAGTTTTATAGGCCCTGTTCTTTGACTCTTCCTTAAGATATTGCTTGAAGTGGAATTAGATTTTTAAAAAATATTTCCCAGATATTTTTTCGAGATACCTACTGCCTGGAGCACAGCCCAAAGCACCATGCTGTAGAGTAGTTTCCCTGTGGCAGTACCAAAGCTTTCCAGCTGGGCATAGAACTTTCCTTAGGGGGAAATCTCTACACCTCAACACTGCTTCTCCCTGTTACCTGATGACTAGGCCATCTCATTCTGCGCTGTATGGCTGATTTGTGCTTGTACTGTAAATCTAGTGGTCTGTGAGACCTTGGATTTTGTTGCATGTGTGCAAAATGACTGCATATAAATGTGACTCTTTGTCTCCTTCCAGTAAGGAAAGGAATCTCAGGGCAATTTGCCACTGCTCCCAGGACTACTAGGCAGCCCTGCTCTGTTTCCTGTGTGCTCAGTGGTGTCAAAGGTTGTGAAATGTTGTGGTGACCCTCTCCCTGCCACTCTTCCTGCAGGCCATCTGATGGGAACTGCGTGACTTCCATCTGTGTGCTGCTTAGTCACCTACACACATAGCTCATACATGGGATGCCCAGTGGGATAGGGAGAGAGGTTGCCAGGCCATGAAAAAGATGGCAGGTAAACACAGGTTGTTGTGGCTTCCAGATTTCTTCAGCAAGGCCAGCAGCTAGACCAAGAGCTTGAACAGCACTTGGATCTGCCTTGGATATGTGGCTGTGCATTTAGAAACCTTGACCTTTTTTCCAGCATGCATGTGAACAAACTGTCTAATGCAGGAGCTTCCTGCAAATATTGGAACTGTTGCATGTCTAATGCATTTTGCAACTTAAGTACAGCAGGTGCAGGAATATTTTGCAGCTTTGGATTTATTGCGTTGGTGCTACAAAGCATGAGCTTTCACTTCAGGAATTCTGGTGAAATTCCAGGGATCCTGGAGCAGTTAGGGTACTTATTTTCCAATTTTGATTGGTAGTACAATAACAAAACAAGATAAAGGAAGATTCTCAGATTTAGCTTTTAAAAAAGGGGTAATCCATGCACTTAATATTTTTGGTATGTTTGGTTGGTTTTTCTAATAACAAAATTTTCTATTTTTTTTTTTTTAATAAACAAGGCTCTTTTGTTTTATAATGCATTTAAAAAGTTTCATGGAAGAAAACTTGTTCAACCCAAAATACCAACATTCTTCATTGGCAGATACAATGTAATTGTTTTCAGGCATAAATGTATTTTTATTGAAGCATTTAGAGGTAGTTGGGTGAATTGGTAATGTATGATATTAACTGAAAATTAGTAAAATTAAGCACTCAAAAATACTTGCAGTTTCAATATACTAAGTAATATTTTAAATATAGTCAGCTTCTCAGTATGGTGGCCTAGGTATGTAAACAGTAACAGAACAAAAGCAACTTTGTCTTTTGATTCTTAGTCATATTTTCTCTGAGTAAGAATTGCTATGCCTTTTCTACTTTCTTTATTTGTTTTCCTTCTTCTGGTTATTGGGTTATTTTAAGGGTATAGGTTCAATTATTTTATAAAAGGACTAACCACTTGACTAGGATGATGAAAATATTTGAAGGCCATTTGAAACTCAAGATTGTTTTAATTAGTATAATTCATTTAAGATAGTTCAGCAAAGTAGTGCAACTTTTTGAAAAGTAAAGTCTGCAAATGATTAAGAATACAAATGTTAGTCTTGGATTATAGCCCAAGTGAAGTTGCCCATGCTCCAGGATGGGGTTATAGGAGAGACATTCAAGAGAGGAATTATTTTAAAGCATATCTATTAGTCAGTGGTAACTCCATTCATGTAGTTTAAGAGTTCAAGCATGACAGCTCGGTGCTTCAGTGCTGCTCAGTGCTGCTGTTGCTGCAGTCACCCTGTGTCCCGCACTGGGTGGCACTTGCTGTTGCCTGCTGGAGCTGGGCAGTAACGCGGTTCAGTGCTCGAGGCTCGAGCTCTGCGTGCCCTCGGTCAGAGCGAGCCCGGCTGTGTCACCTCTGTGCGTCGCTGAAGCGACCTCGGCATCGGGAAAGGCGCTGCTGGCTGAGCTCGCTGGCTTCTTTACAGAGGAGACACGGCAGGAGCCGATGATACAGGCCCACGTTAGTTCGGAGGTAGAGACAGGACGTTCTGGTCTGGCTTCTAACAGGTTTATTGTCAGAAGTTCTGCAACCAGAACATGGCAATGATCTTAATCTGGGATCCCGCTGAGAGGCTTTCCCCTCAATTTTATAGGGGGTTTGAAAACCGCGGGGAAAGGGGAAAGCAACCAATGAGTTACAAGGCAGGGGGAGGATACAATTCAACAAGAACCAATGAGAAAAAACTGAGAGGTGGGAGTTCTAACAAAGAACCCAAGAACAACCGAGTATCCGAGAAATTTCCCGAACACGGGGAGGTATCTTGGGATTCATTGGCATCTCGCTGCCCCAGCCCTGCAGAGGGCTGGGTCATAGCAACAGGGGTGAACCTTTTGCCTGTGTTACCTGGAGCTGAGCTCTGCTCTCTGCCGTGACTTCTTCACTTGTGAAAGAGACTTGTGGTTTTGGTTTTGTTTTGTGTTTTAAGTGTTGGGGGTTTTTTGGAGTGAGATACAAGAGATACATGCGGGGTTTTTTTGGAGTGTTTTGCTTCTAGGAGGAAGTGAGCCAATTAAGAGAGTACTTAGACTAACAACTGAAGAGAGGAGCTTCTCTCACCTCCATGTGTAGTCAGTAGACAAATTAGCCTGAAAGCCTAACTGTGCTCTAGCCTGTCCCTGTGCAGTCTCTCCCCTACCTCCTGTATTTGTTGGGAGAGAAGGGTCACTCAAGTCGAGTACCAAGGCTGAAGGAGTTTAGTTTTCCCATATCCTCAAAGTAAGTATATTGTCTATAAAGACATCCATTGCTCCTTCTTTAACACAAAAATGCTGGGGTTTCCCCCCTTTCACCCCTTCCCCTTAAAAGTTTATTGCACTTCAGACATTTCCCACTTCTGTTACGTTTTCTAAATTTTTGGTTTGCATCATTCTTCTTCCTTCTTGTGCTAAGTCAAAGCTTCAAGTCACTGCCAAACTGCAAATGGCATGCATCCTGTTCAGGTTTTTTAAAGGCAGGTACATCACTTTATTTCAAGTGTAAGCCAAGAACAACATTAGGAGCCATCAAACTTTGGGCTTTACATTTGGCTGAATGTTTGCTTTGAAAGTCTTACCAGAATAGCATAATGTGCAGAAACTGGAACTTGCTGCCAGGTGACTCTCTGTGCAGCCTTTCCTGGGTATAGCTTTCAGAGAAGAGACAGCTTTTATGGAGAGGGCAGTTGGGTTGCTCAGTATTTCCATCATTTTATGTTACTGTCTGATTCAAATGCCTTTGTTAAATGCAAGTCTCTTACATTGACATTTTCCATGTACAGTGTCTGCCTTGGACTGTGTTTTGTTTTCTGTTCTTTTTAATTTTAGCAAAATGGCTTAGCCATCTTTGAGGAGAATGAAAAGAAAACAAAACTACAAAATGACTATAGAAGTAGGGTTTTATGAGGGGAGACACAATTGGAGGGGGGTTTTGATACCTCTACAACTTCAATACTGTCAGAATTCCAATCTCCTTAGAGCTGCAGCTTTTTATCGGGACGGTACTTTCTACAGTTTCATCTAAATTTGGCAATGTTGCGTGTGATAAAGCTTTGGACATGGGTCTGTGTTTGCCCAGTGAGACTTTGTAGAGCTCACTGTTTAAAGCCTGCAAAGATCCCCACCTTGCAGGATGGTGCACCTCAGCCTCCACCAGCACCTTTGCCCCAAGGTGTGTCTGATCCTGTCACGGTCCGGACTTACAGGGTTAAATATGAGCCTTTTCTGGAACAAATTCCTTCCTCTGGCCTGACAGCAGGGACCGAGAAGGAGGAGCAGTTCCTTCTCCCCTGTGTTTTCAATGACCCTAGTGCTCCCCGGCAGGAATTTTGGAGGAAGAAGGCGTTTAGCAGCAAAGGAAATGAAAACTTGGCCAGTTGGCCATGAGAGCAGAGTGAATGCTGTGAGAGGTTGGGAGTGACAGAGAATTAGGACTGGCTAAACAATTTGTAGCTACAGACTAATTTAGAGGTTAGGAGACCTGACAAAAGCTTTAAAATTAGATTTTTGCTCAAGTACAGGCCTGTGCTTTGGTGAGAATGGGAGAGTCTTGTGCATTTGAGAGCATGTGGAGGAAAATGGAGGAACGCAGAATCTGCC
This sequence comes from Corvus kubaryi, assembly GCF_017639235.1. Classification (NCBI taxonomy): domain Eukaryota; kingdom Metazoa; phylum Chordata; class Aves; order Passeriformes; family Corvidae; genus Corvus; species Corvus kubaryi. Next base: position 16,590,966 of record NW_024580667.1, on the reverse strand, counting down.
CTATAGGACTGAAACGATGACAAGCATATTAATAGTCCGTGTATCCTAGAAACATCATCTTATCTTCACAGTCTTGTATATTAGCTGAATATTCTTGCTATTCATACAGAGGTCCGATCTATATTTGTATCATGTTATTTTCCATTAATAAAATGGAAGATTCCTGTTAACTCTATGGCTTTCAGAAACAGATCTTTATGAAAAAAAGGAAAAATTAACAGACAATAAGTAATAAGTAATTTGGTAAGCTATGTTAGTCACTTTGGGTTGACAGCAATACTGATTTAAGCCTAAATATTTTTGGCAGTAGAAACTTCTCTGATTCTTTCCTTAAACAAATATCAGTTCATAAGCTGGGCTCCAAAGTGGCATCCAGGAACATGAATATGTGGATAGCTGGACAGAAATCTGGTTGAAATTAAATAATTTCCTTTTCCTGAAATGCCACCTTAGTCCTGGCAAACAGTATAATGAGCAGTTGTGTAGAAGGCATTTTTGTGTCTAATATTTGAACATAGTTCTTAATATCGCAGTTAACTTCAGATATAAATGTGTTATCTTTTTAACGGGACTTTTAATGAATTGGATTAGTTGTTTTACCATGGTTTTATCTGTTCAGGATTTTAACTAAAAATAGTGAAGACTAGAGGAAACGTCTTGAAAACAAAAACAAACAAACCCCCAGATTAAATACACATGACATTTAAGTCCTTTCTTGTTCTTGAATTAGTATTCATAAAAGATTATATGTTTTGTTATGTAATTTGGGGAAATTTGTGTTGAAGTAAAAATCCTGAGATTCAGACTTATTTTGTGTTGTCTCCAAAACTAGGAACTATCAGAAAAAACCCAAACAAATCAAAACTGTAGGAATCAACCTGGTTTTTTACCTAAATATTGTGAGCTATACAATAAAACTACAGCGTTTTCATTCACCCATTTTTTCATTTTAATGTTTTAACTTCAAAGCAAGTAGTCAGATGTAAGTGGAATTGCACTGCTTGTGCAACTGGCAGAACACGCTGAGAGACTGTTGTTGGCACTCTTAGTTTAATATAATATCTATATTGAAACTTCTTAGTTAGTCTCAATATTTTAAATAGAGTTTGGGTATTCTTCTCCTATATATACAGCATACCCTCTCCTACTACATCTTTTTCTAGATTGAGGTCCTTTGTGATGAACAATGTGGTTTTTTATCTTTAATTCTGTTAACCTGATATGCCTTTTCCTGAAGGTATTTGTTCTTAGCATTGGCTTAATGACCATTACACTTACCACCTTTTCTCTATATGCATACTTTCTGTGCTAGATTAACAGGAAAACTGAGTTTTCCATATTTTAACAGGAACTTTGCATGGTTTTCAATTACTGTAAATAACGTGTTAAAACCCCTTAGCCATTTGTTGTAAATCCAAGACCAAACAGTTATTTTGGTAAGTTCACTATAGTCTTTCATCTTACTCTTTATCAAAACAAATTATCAAGATGATACACTGGACCAGTCTTCTGCATCCTGATACGTTGTCCTTTACTATTATGAATTGTTGGAAAAAAGGTTGAAAACTCAGCCAGTGGATGTTCCACTTGAGAGTTTTTAATATGTCAAGATGGAAACATTAGTATTACTTCAGTCTTATGTCATGACTCGTGCCCTTGCTTCTTGCTTAAAGATTTAAAATCTTCTGGGATGTTCCCCTATCATGTTTTTCAGTGCAGAATGGTAACGTCTTACAGATAACTTATGGAAAAGACATTCAAAGAGGCCTAAATGGCAGGAAAGCATTTGCAATAAAATTTTAGCATTAAAAATTTCTTCCTGAGAAAATCAAATGCCTTTGTTAGAAACTTCTAAAGCAGGATCAAGTAGAAGGCCTGGAAGAGATACTGCACTGTGTGATGCTGCATGAAAAAATGTGACAGCTAGACTGCTCATCGTTACCTTTTGAGTTACGACCATCTAGGTTAGTTTTAGGTTCATTTTACTTTTGGTGCATGAAATACCCCACAGACATCACTCATAAGTAAGCTCTGCATTAGAACATTAAACCCAGGAAATTTGTTAGTTCTGCAGAACCTCGGTCGATAATTGCTTTGCTTTGTCATTAGAGTGGGCTTGGCACTGAGTGCTGTGTTAATTCTGAGTAGAGTGTAATTTTATTCCTGGAAATGAAGTCGTACATGAATAAACAAGAAGTCTTAAAAAGTCTGTGCTTTCTAATTATGTGAAAATTCCTGAATTTTTCCTAATATTTTCAACAGGATTGATCGTAAGATGTCAAATGCTCATACAAATTACAGACTGGATGAAGCACAAGCTATAATGAGTGAACTTCGAACCATAAAGAAGGCTATATGCACAGGTGAAAAAGAAAGGCAGGACCTTATGCAGGTAAAAAATATGTTGATAGCTGCTATGGAGTAATTACACTGGATGAATAAAAGCCTTTGTGATGTGCGGTATTTGTTTTTATTTTATGTCTCTTTGTATTATCTATAATGAAGTAGGATTGAGAGTTCATGTGCTCAAATGTTAATAATTTTGTCAACCATGTTTTTCCCTTTGGATCTGTCACGATGTTATTTTTTGCCCCAAACTCTCAAGTACCCATATCAAGGCTCATGTTAGTTTCATACATTCTCACAAAACCCTCAAAGAGGATGATTAAATACAATGTATATGCAAGCTTGAAATTATTGAGGAATTAGAGCATGAGGATTGAGGGGAGATACATGCCTGAGTAGTGGTCTAACTTTTGAATGGCTTCTGTGTCCTGCCTCGAGCTCTCAGTTGCCTGTCTGTGTTATTAACATGATAGGAGCTTGATCAAAGAACAGTGAGCCTCTACCACCACAGTGACTTCACTATAGACTTGCTAAAATATGCTGCATATGCAGAGAGGTGGTAAGGACAATTCTCTTCACCCAGTCTTCAAACATTTGTTTGGAAAAAGGCATGTTTGTTACCTAAAGTTGTGGTACCATACTAAATTAACATTGCCACACAAATATTTTCTTTCAGTTTTCTCTGCAGTAGTGTTTTTCAGTTTTTTTAAATTTTTCTTTTTAGTTGTTAAATGATATGGAGATCTTATAATTTACATATAATGAATTTCCATAGTCATGCAATTATTAAGTCTCCAATGCATTACACAAAGATCATCTGATGGACCACAAATCCTTGTTCAAGTAGACAGAACACTTAAGTCACTATGAAAAGTTTCTGCCTTGGCAGCTTTTAACATATTTGTTATTTTGGGCTGGCCAAGTTTTAAAGTGATTCTCAGTCTTCCACATGCCTGGCTAGCAAGAAGTGATTAGAAAGGCAGTTCTTCATGGATGCAGTAACACACATTTTAGGAAACCAAATGGTAATATAACGACTTACGTGTGAGATCTTGGAGCAGTTCAACTACTGGCCTTGTTTTTACTTCCGCAATAGGTTCTGTTTTACCTTTTTTCCTTACATTTACAGTCCTCAGTGGCAGTAAATACAGCTGTAAACATTGAGATGCTTTGAAAATCATTTTTGGTAAACCAGCTTTAAGTGTGCTCGCAATTTCTTTACATACACTGTTGCAGGAGTTAGAACTCTAGGATCAAGGATTGGGCAGTGCTGGCAGGACTAGAATGCAGAGATTGCATAAGACAGAAGCAAAAATGGAAAGTGTTTCATCCTTCTTCATGGCTCTGTGTGATATACAGGAAATATGAATCTAGGAAGTATTGTTTTTTTAATTAATGACAGTCTGTTGCGATAGAATCCAATAATTCTACATTAGACTATGTGTAGTCAAGAGAATCTAGTTGTTCCACACAAGTGTAGCATACAAAACAGTTCTGCAGGTTTTGTTAAAATGGCTATACAGGATTAAATGCCATAGTTTACAAGGTCTAGAGTTGTAAAAATCGTGTATTTTTGCCAGCTTATTGAGCTCTGCAAAAATATCCAGCTATCTTTTTTAATTTTGACCAAAAAAAAATTACTTTCAGTGTCACCGAAGTAATCTATGCTATGCCTTTTTATAACTATGTGGAGATTATTGTCATGGATTTAGTTAGCTTTGTCAAATAAATGCAAGTCTATTTTAAATACCTTCCTAATGAGTTTAGAATTTGATTTTTATTTTCCTATCAATATTGGAATATTTTTGTCCCTGAAAACACTACATTTTAAGCTATTGCCGTTTAGACAAACTTTCTTATGAAATCTTTATTTTGAAATTTGTTAATAGAGGAGTTAGAAGTATAATGTAAAAAAGTATGGGGGTTTATTTCAGAGAAAGGGAGTAGACAGTTTCTTACTACTTTCTAATTTAAATATGGCCAATGTAAGCAACAGAGCTAAACATAGAAGTGACTCAGTCTTGTGTAGGTGCTTGGAAAATTGTAGCTGTTTTAGAATTATGATAATTGGTTTAGTTGTGTGGGAGAGGGTAGTCAGATTTAAATTGGATGTTGTGATTACAAATAAAGCAAAATATGCAGTGCCACTGCTCCAAAAAAGTGGGCAGATTTCTCATGTAAGGTTGAATAATAAAGGTGTGTGGTTAGGTTCCTGAAAGCAGTGTGTCTCTCCTCACCCATTGCTTTCATAGTTTTGTTTGTGTTCCCATGTGCATATGCTTTTAAAACGTTGTCGTCCTTGGAGAGCACTGGACTTTGGTTTTTGTGAGGTCTCTTCTCTTCTCTTCTCTTCTCTTCTCTTCTCTTCTCTTCTCTTCTCAATAGGTTAGATAGGAAGTGCACTGAAATTGTGCAGAGCGCTCCCAAATCAGATGGAACAGATAATGGTGAAATGACAGTGCTCATTTCTCTCTTTTTGGGTGAGTCTGGGCTGGTGTGCCTAGAACTTCACATTAACAGTAGGCTGCTTTGGCAGTTTCTGTGGGACTGCAATAAACAATCCTTAAACTCCAGCTGAAAGATGGATTCCTCTGTGTAGCTGGGGAGGAAATTACTCCTAGCTGTTTATGTAAATTGTTTCTATCTGAAAGTGTGCTAACTCGGGTTGTAACTTTCCGTGTTAGGGTTACTGGTGCCTGTGTTTTCACTCATCCAGCTGGAAGGACTCAATCTATTTATGCTTTCTCTAGGGCATAGGCACCTGTTCATGTAGATGTAAGTTAAGGTGATGCTGCTTGGTGATTGCCACCTGTCAAATGCTTTCTCATTTTAAAGTAGTGACCAGGATTCAGCAGCTGTGCCTGGATAGGAAGCCTGGCCAGCAGCCAAGTAGCCCTTCATTACCTGCCAGGGAGAATGCTAGAGGGAGCATACCAGGAGTTCATAAAGTAGCTGAAATACAGGCAAAAGCTTAGATTTAAGTTCTAGCATCAGGATCTGTGGTACTGCATGTACCTGTAACATAGTATGTGTTAGCCAAAGAAGGCTGATGGAGCATAACTTATTAGGAGAAACCTCAGGCTTTCTGAATCCTGAGTTTTTGTTCGTGTGACTGGCTATGCTTTACTGGGAAGAGGCCATGATCTGAAGTTATCATTTCCATGTTACAAACCCATTAGGGATCCTTCTTGATCCTCCGTACAGCAGGAGTCTTGACAGGACTGGATGATTTCCAGTGAGTTTTGAAGAAGAGAGTTAGACAGGAGTCTGCAGATTTCATAAAGTAAAAGTTGTTTTTTTTCCCAAAGTTGTGGAGCAGTTCCTTTCACAACAAGTCTTGGAGGATAAAGGGACACTAGCTAGGGATCTCTTGGCAATGTAACTTGAACTTGAATTTGCTGTTTCAGGGCTGAGAAGAAAATATGTTGTTTGTCCTTCATACTAAGATGGCTCAGGTCAATTGGGAGGTGGCAGAAGAATTGGCTTTTTTGGAGGACCCAAGACAAGTTAAGCTTCTGGAGGCAAGTGCTGGTAGCCTTGTCCCACTGCCAGCACATGTGGCATTGCTCTGCACTGTCCTCTGTCCCTGCCAATGCTGCTTTTGAAATCCCAGACCCTCTCAGACCTGTAGAGAGCAGGCAGAGACTGAAGAGGGAGCAGCATGTGCTGTCCGATATGTGGCATGTACCTGTGCGTCTCCTTGCCATTCCCTAATAGGAAAGAAACAGAGTGTGGTTTGAGGAGCTGTCAGGGAGGAACACAGGCCCCCACTCTTGTGGTTAGGGAGCCCACTTGTTCACTCATTCTCTACCAGGCTGGGAGTTCTCCCTCTTTTTCATCTCTGGTGGAGGCTGGCCTGAGGGAGGGGCTGGTATATGAGAGCAAAGGGATGGACCATGTATGATGGAAATGGAGGCCATCAGAAAAAGCTGGTTTTTCTGGCTAGTTTCAGGCCTACTACAGTTCCATAATCCTGGATGCTTCCTAGGCTCTGAAACCAGATGCGTTCATCTTCAGGGTGGCCTTGCTCTTCCTATCAGCAGCAAACAGTTGCTGTTACACAGGCTCATTTCTGGACTCTACTAATTGAATTTGGTGTAAGAAAAAGCAGCATTGCTGTGTTATCCTTTTTAAACTACACTTTGAAGACTGAGAAATCTTCTGATAATTGGATATGAACTGTAACCTTGGCTTGTTGTAAATCATCAGTGGTCAGAGCCACTGAAATTCCAGAGGACCAGCCTTTTCCCAATGCCGTGCTTCAGGGTTGTCCCTGATTCTGTAGTTCAGACACTAGAGTAAGCAGTTTTTTATGTGCATTTTTAGAACCAAATTGTTTGATTATGTTATGATTTATAAATTACTATAGCTCTTCAAATTTCTGATAATTTTTTCCCCCACATTTTTAGATTGTCCTTTATCCTGTGGTGAGAGGACAGAATGTTTTTAATTTTTGTTTGATGTGTAATGCTTAGGGTCTCTGTCATACATAACAGCTGGCACAGTGATTTTGTTACTAATGCTACATTATCTGTAATTTCTGAAAAAGAGAGAATGCACAATGAGAAAATAAGTGATACTAACAATTTTGTTCTTTTTAAGGCATTTTAAAAGCCTGTCAACCAAGCTTTTATTGTCAGAAAAGTTGTTTTTGTTGTTTTGTGTGATTCTGTCATATTCCCCTTTCCCCTCAAAGACTGATGTTTCTGCTTTATTCTGACAGTTTGTGTCATTGTCTAGACATTTCAGCAATGTTCCTTGCTTAACCCAAAGTGTAAAGTATCTCTTAACTATGTGAACCCTGGGTAAGAGAGCACAGGGGTGATATCTGCTGTCATAAAAGTGCAATCAATACAAGGTATTCATCAAGTTGGATGAGATAACAGTAGTGACTAAGGAATGTAACCTGTGCAGAACATGGCAAAAGGGCAGGTGAATCACATTTGTCTTCCATATCAGCTAGCATGAAGTTGACAGCTGCTAGATTTAAAGAGCTGCAAGCCATACAGAAGATAAAACATTCATAGATCTAAAACAACTAGTATTAAGTCTGTTTACTGTTACATTCATCTTTTAAAAGGAGAGGTTTATTCCAAAACAAACCTTTTGCATGCTAGTAACACTACAATGAATTTTGCTTTCTGTAAATAGCTCTGTATAGACAGGCTGCCAGTCGTATTCCTTAAATACAATTTTAAAATTTGTTTTCTGTTACAAAAAAGTATTATAAAACCAATTTTTTCTGATTTTTAAAAATATGTCTTCTCCTTTAGAGCCTGGCGAAGTTAACAGATGGATTCAGGAATAGCTGTTGTATTACGGATTCCCTGCAGGATCTCCAGCACAATTCTAGTTCACTCAGTGATTCCTGTTTACCTCAACAACACTGCGATGCTTGTTCTCAGACTGACATCACTGGCGAGGTATGCGAGTGTTCCTATGCGAAACATTTGCTGTACAAAATTAGCCGCTTTTGAACTGCAGCGATACAGTGCTACTTTTTAAATTTAAGAGGTGTTGGCTGGAGTGGAAGGAAAAATCTAAAGCAATACTGGTGGTGAGGAAGTTGCATTTGCTTGTTTCCATCGTGTGTGAGCTATGGGCTTGGTGGTTCTGCTGCTTGAGCATGGCAGAGGGATGCAGGAACATGCTTGTGGGCTGGTAAAATCAGCTCCTGGACTCAGCCAGCCCAGCCGAGCACTTCTTGCATTACCACTTCAGTGACTACAGGTTCATCCTGGAGTAATGGCTCTTGCTTAGGTGTCCATGGAGCTCTTCTCTTTATATTCCCAGCTCTGAATTACTGATACTTGTAATGAGGCAGGAAGGAAGAAAATACTTTAGCCAGGTTGAAGTTGCAGTAGAGACATGATTTTGCATGAGATGTTAGCATTGTGGTAGTAGTGATAGCTGTGTATTTTTAAATTTTTTTTGTAATCCTGTTTTTATCATGCTCACAGTCATTGTTAATATACACTGAAGATGTGTAGTAGATCTCTGCTCCTTTCTTCTGTCTAAGACAAGGAACATATTTGTTATTTTCAAAGTATTTTTCGTAATCAACAAAACTTCTGATGTAGTCTGTTATACCTTTGTGCTCAAATATGCCTTTAAATATGATATTTGAGAAGAACATACTGGCATTCCTTGGAAATGGTTCTATCTGAATGAAATTGTGTACTCCAAATAATAGTAAGTAAAAATTTGGCTTGCACTAGTACTATGGCAACCCAGTTGTTAATCAGTAATAAAACATATGCCTCTGGGGATGACTGACACCAAAGCAAGAAGGCAACTTGTTTGTAGTTCGTTAGTATGTTAGTTTAGATGTTACTTCACATTTAGTTAGAAATCATCTCATTATTGGCTGTATCATCCCGTTTCTCCTCTGTTACAATCTTCCTTCACTGCCGGCTAGTTGTCAGATTGGATGTCTCCTAGAGGGTACCTACAGAAGAGGAAATCTTGTTTTTGAGAACATAGACTCTTCAAGAATCTGAGAAAATGGAGCTAATGCTAGGCTGTCTTTCAGGGTATTAGGCAGATGGTGCCTTTGGGGTGTCATTTTTCAGATGCATGGTGGATGGGATTATTGAATTCTGAAATTAATTACCAAAAGGAATGGAGGAGCATTTTCCCATTTGCAGTACGCAGTCCAAGACAAGTACACTGTAGAAATTGTTTTATCAGGTATAGGCTTTTTGTAAGGAAAACAAAATTACATAATTGTCTGAATCGTTTCACTGAACTGTTGTAAGTGACGTGTGAGTAGTAAAGAGATGGAGTTTTTACCCATGTGTGATGATGGAGACAGAAGAAGCAGCAGCTAGAGGAGAACTCTGGAGGTGCAGCAATGCACTTGTATAGGAACCTAGGTGTTAACTATAAGACCATACACGAACTTCTGAGGAGGGAAGTGCTAATGCCCTAAAATAGAAATTGCTGTAGAAACACTGCAGTAGGAGTTGCAACATAAATGCGCTTTCTACAACTGCTTCAAGGATCAGGTGGTTTTTTTGTACAAGTATTTAAAATGCACTAATGGTGTACGTGCTGGGTAACACATCACAGTACAGGGAATGTAATCTGAATTGCTTCTAATAAAGCTATTCATAAAATAGCTGTATCAAGTAGCAAAATATTTCAATTAAAACACTCTTTGTCTTTTAGACTTGGATAAAGTTGAAAAGCTTTGACCATTTATCAGTGATTCAATTTGCTAACCCTTGATTTCCAGGTTAATAAGTTATTGAAAGGGCTTATTTATCTTCTCCGCTTTTAGCAATAGATTTTTTATTATGTTATTACTTAAAGCATAGAGGTTTCTTTAGTGAGTCCAGTAAGGAAGACTAATTATCCCTTTCTTTATTGTGATGAGAGTGTTTTTAACTTGTTTCTTCCTTTTTTTTTTCCTTCTCTCCTTGCTCTTCAACTCTGCAAGTTTGGATTTGATGACAAAACAAGACTTGTAGACAAAGTAAGGCTGAACTGGCAATATGAAGAGGCCAAGAAAAGGTAATTAAAGAGAAATCTATTGGGTTTTATATTTACTTTTGTGGTTAAAGTTTTCAAAGCGGAACTACCTCCTAGCTGAAATATCTTTGGGAAGACTAATTTGCTCGCTATTGAGTAGTTCACAGATAATGAAAGTTTAGGTAAACATAAGACTTTATCATAAGATTATTATATTTATTTGCAGAGATAAAGCTAAATGTCAGCCCTGTTCTATACTTGTATAAACACAAAATTGTAGTGGTTCAATTAAACTGTTTTAGATTTTTTCACCCTCGTTCTCAAACCTAGGTATAAACAGTCTTTAAATTTCCACTTATCAGCCTGGTCTGTCAGTATATCCAAAGCTTTGCATACCTGTGTCTTAAGTTCAGTGTACTGAAGCCATGAAGAAGAAAGAATGCAGAACTTCATGTGAGATAAATGAAGATGTTCAGAGCTGAACAAAAGGGTACATAAAAATAAATGTTGAAATTGGAAAAAAAGTCTTGATAAAAATGATAAAAAATATTACTTGAAATAGATTGATTCTTCACTAAGTCCTTTGGTCTAATTGCTTATTGTAAGTATTTCTCTTGTGGAGGCCAGTCTTGCAGTGTTTTTTCATGGGTTTATAGTAAAGTTTTAAAAGTACTATCTACTTAAGTAGTTTAGCCGGTCCTCATTGAACCTCATTGTTTTCAAACTATTTGTCACATATTCAGGACAATAGTTTGGGTACAGATGATGACTTGAACTCAGTAAATTAATGCACTTATAATTATTTTGATTTGTGCTAGTAGAATATTCTGTTACTGAATTTGACAGTCACTTAAAAGAGTTAATATTAACTTTAAAAACCATAGTTTTAAAATTTTTATAAATTAGGATTTTTTTCTTTCCAATGCGTTCTATTCTACCAGTTTTTTACATCTCTCATAAGAACAGTTAAAAAAGAAGTTCAATTCTCTTGCTTGTTTTTTTCATATCAAGGTGACTTTTTTTGTGGGGGAATCTGTGATGTCTTGGCAGGAATAGGAAGTTTGTAGGCAGTTCACCATTTTGTTGTTCTTGGAAAATTTACCCACATTTGGACACAATACAGGCTTCAAAAAATTAGGTTGGTACAAGCAAGTTAGGTAAACACAGCTAAATCTTCAGGATTTGTAACTTGAATGGAAGTCTGCATTGTACATATTGCGTGTAAATAGCAGTGACTATTACCTAATAAAGGTTAAATAATTGGGGAAAAAAGAACAGAACAAAAATGTGTCAGTGTCCTGTTTGCTCACAGGCTAACTTAGCACTTAATAGTCCAATGATAATTTAGTGAATTACAGTTGCTGAAAGAAGAATGATAGAATTTAGTTTTATACTGTTTAGTTTAACAGAGCCACTGATGCTGTGATAGTTGTATTAAAATGGTTTCAGTTCAGCTTTCTGACATACCTTTCCTGTGTTTTTCAAAACAATTCTCTTCTTGTGTGTTTATTACAGGGAAAAGAGGGAGTAGTGTTTTTTTGGAGGGGTGGTGTTGAGTTTTTATGGGTTAATTTTTTTTTAGTAGCAAAGCATTTCTCAGCTGGAAATGCCGAATATTTGTTTCTGCATGGAATGCAGTATTTTGAACATCAGAAGTGAGCTGGTGTTTGATCTTAATGAAGTGTAGAAAATCTGGGTAACTAACCTTCCAACTAGAGAATGGTAATTGCAGTAAGAGTAGTTTTGCTTTCCCAGGATAGCAGCTCTGACAATGGTCTGTTATTTAGCAAAAGCATGTTAGTTGCTTTAAAAGAGTAGCCTTATTCTGCCCAGTATGTTGTACGGAAGTAATCAGCTTTCGGCTTTTGAGTGGAACTGCACAAAGCTCATTGCCCCTACCAGTTATCTCTGTGGTTGCATTCTTCATTTATCATGCATTCCTTCCCCTTAGTTTGCTGGCATTTCTGTAGGGCTTTTGTCTCTGCTAAATATCTTTGTGTTCATTCTCCCTTGGCTGGTGAAATATCTACTGTTACTGCACAGTGTGGGTGACGGAATGTGCTGCGATGGATTAAATCTACAAAGTAGAAAATTAAAATGCTACAGTATGTCACAACTGTAAGGCAGTATATTGTGACTGCTTGCTTGTTAAGCGGGTGTGGTAACATACTGCAAATAAATACAACAGACAAACTTTTAGCAGGAGACTTTTAAAATGCACTCTAGGAGAAAAGTTTATTTTCTCCTAAGATATAAAAGTTATCTTTTAAACATAAGAAAAAGTTATCCTTTCCCTGAAAGGAAAGCAGGAAAAAAGCCCCACAAACTGAAGGACAGAGTGTTTTAGTTGCTCTTGTGAATCTAGCCAGATATAAGCAGAATATCTGATAGATGTAGTAAAAAGTCTTTAAAAATTAAAATATGTTCTCTGTATCTGGAATCTAAGCAAGGAAATGTGGTGCTGGGATTTTTGAATGAACTATCCTGAGGAATTCAGGAGATGAGACTCAGTGATTGCAGAAGAGTTGGCTTGCACTCCCAAAATATCTCTCCTCCCTCATAAAGGATAATTTAATTTTAATTCCTGCTTCAAAAATCTCTCTGACTGCTGAATGGTTTGGCCTTTGCATAAATTAAGACATTCACATAGCTTTCCCCCCCATCACTTTCCCACTGGAAGGAAGTTGGATGATTTGCAATTAATTTTTCCCATGGGTATTTCAGATGTTGTACACTGTGGGTTCTGACATTTCCAGCATGCTGGGGAAGATATCCTCTCCCCTGTTTCTGATCCAGGCTCTTGGAGGAGTCTGGTAAATTCTACTTTTTAGCTCACCAAACATGCTGAAAGGAGGCTCAATCACTTTTCTTCCGCTCTGTACTCTTCCCCCTCCCGCATTATTTCTAGATAAACTGTACTTTATTTCCATGAAATTTCTTCTCTCAGATCTGCCAGTGTGGCCCTCCAGAGATGCAGGAGGGGGAGGGAGGACGGTCTTTTTGAACAGACAGCCCCAAGCTGCCTGGGTAAATAGGGTTTTTAGTTTCAGTTGCTATTTCAGTGAGACCACCTCCCATGAAAGCATTTGCACACTGGAAAGTGTACCCCTCAAGCACTTTCCTGAATAGGCTGCTTCATAGCACGAGAAATCAAAAGCAAATTGTTTTTCTTTGATAACTCTTAAGTTGTGCCGTTCAGTATAATGACTACATGAAGTATATTAGCAAATGTTCATGAAATGTCATTGCTGCAGTGCCTCATATCCTGTGAAGTGTGTTAATCAGTAGACGAAAAATAATCCCTCCAATAAGCAACAAAAGTTTTAGCTGTGGGTTTTTGGTTTGTTTTTGTTTTTTTAATAGTTCAGTCTGATGGTAGCTAACTGTAATGAACTAATACATTCAAACATCTTCAACCAGTTTACCTAGTTTGGGTGCAAAAGCAGTAATTTATTTGCATCTTCCATAAATTTGAATTCAAAGATGTTATTTTTCCATTAATTTCTTAGAGGCATGCAATGGATGTCAAGAGATTTATTTTAGCCTTGAAAAAACTCTTCCGCAGATATTCTTAATATTTCCACATTTAAGTATGTTACTTCCTTCTGCTCATTATAGTTTGTTGCAAACTTGTCTCATTTCCAAAATTAAATTTCAGTTTAAAATCACTAGCATAACCAGAAGTGTGTCAGTGCAATTTGTACTTATAGTGACAAAATACATGTTGAATGGATATTGATAGCAACATTCCAGTACTAATACAACAACAAAGTCAAGTGTTTTCCTTTTAAAGTTTATCTTGTATAGGCAGGTTTCAAGATTTAATTACCTAATCTCCAGTGAAATTCAGTGGATTTGTATGCTTTATTCTGCTGAACTAATCTGAAAATCTGATTTAAGGATGAAGTAATTTGTTTGATATCACATAAATTCCTGGCTCAGCCAAACCTAAATCTTCCAGTGTTGGTTTTTAAACATAAAACATTTTCTTTGGGTTATAAAGAGAGCTTAGATGTGCTTTTGAACTTCTTTAAAGTTTTATACTATTTCACCTGTGCATTTGGGAAAACTTGCTTTTAGCAGATTTTTGCAATTTTCCTAAAATCTGCAAAATGCCAGTGGACTCTAATGGTTTCATGAGTTTGCTAAGCCAATTTAAGACCTCGTTGTTATTGAACAAATTGGGTTGTCAGGAAGGCTGGGTATTCTACAGAGCATACTTGTGTTGTCTGCCAAAGCCACAGTGGCACATACTTGCAGGAACAGCCAAAATAGACACGGTGGAGAAATTTTGTGTGCATTTGGCCGAGTTCCCCAGCTTCTTGTTCTTTCCATTTCTTTCTTCATCTTTCTCTGGTGTTCCCTCTTTGAATATAAATCATAACCCACACTCAAGAGGGACAGTAAATACCAGAAATTGCCAAGTTCTTACACCCTTCATTATGTCTTTAGTCCCACAGCCACCTCCTTTGGGTATTGCATGTGAGAGATAGTCCCTGTTACCTGAAGTGTCAGAGAACTGGGTCCAATATAAGCCTGGGGAAGAGTTAAGCAGGGCTGATTTATGTGATCTTAGCCACTGTTCTCCTTCGAATAGGAACTGGAATATTTGCTTTATTTTATCCCCATTGGTCTTCCCATACCACAGGTAACAAAGGCCCCAGTCCTAGAGTGATGTGGTATGTCAGCCAAAAGCCTAGGCATTTAAATGGAGAGGAGTATTGTTTGGTTTCCTTTTTTTCTCCTTGTAAAATTCAAACCATGTTAAATTTGAAGAGCAATTGCCAGCTCTGGGATACCCATAATTTGTCCATTTTATGCGCATGAGTTAATACCTGTGAACCTGGTTCAGAGCATTTCCCTCCCCAAGACACCTGTCTTGTTCATAGTCCAAGTAAGGATCTTACATGGGGTAAATTGTAATTGTAGATTACTCATCTCACAGAAAGTGATTTTTACTCACTTCTCATGCTGTATTTGATAAATACCCTCTTGAGTTCAGCAGTATAACTTCATTAGTGCTAGGTTCAGATATCACCCTTGAAAGTGATTTTCTATACATTGACAAAGTCTTCAAGGTTCCTCAGGTATTTTTCAGTGACGGAAGGGTTGCCCTGTTTTGTCAAGGGGAGAGAGAGCTGTGTAGAGCAATAATGATTCAGACATGCTACTAAATTTAATTAAATTGTGTCTAATTAAATTTTGGAAATACATGCTTTTTTCCCCCCTTATGATGTAGTTTGTGTAGTAAACTACTGACTCTGCTGATCTCCATCCTCATGCTGTGTCTGCATTATTATGAGTGAGACATCATTCTAGATACATTGGTATGGCCATTTCAGAGCAAATGTGCCATTTCAAGTCAGTGTTTGCTTAAGATCATCGTCAGGTTAAACCTTTGTCATCCCATCTGTGCTGCTCCCTTACCAGGAACTGTTATGTTCATCTCCATTCGAAATTTTTAAATACTGAATTAAGCAGCAAGTCGGCCTGCCTACCTAGGGAACCAGTCATTTGATACCACCTACTCCAGTGTGGAATGCAAGCTCCTCAGCACTTGTTATGCAAGGATGGGAATGGGCAAAATGCCTGGAATGTTGATAGCTCAAAATTAACTGTTTTTTCCATAGGAATATGTTAAATTGCTGGATCAGTAGGGACCTCAGTATCTGGCATTAGGCCGGATAAAAGCACTCCTTTGCAGTGACTACAGTTAAAAGAGTATCTTAAAACTACTCAGTAGGAAGGAAAAATGCATTTGAAAAGCAGAGGCTTCATAAAGGATCCTAAATATTTCTTTTTCCACTTTAGGTTGCAATCTATCTCAAGTCATTGATTTATTTAAGTGGATGTTTTAAGGCAGGTTAATATATGCACTGAGTTTGAAAACAGCCATTTTCTTCTAACAAATCAGCAGTGAGAGTGGCTAGTGTGGTACAGGCATAAAGTCTGGCATAGGCAAGCATAGTGAAATGGCTTATTTCTGTGTTTACTGTGATTGGAAGAAAAGTTCATGTTTGAGGAGACAGATTGCAATTATGGAACATAACTAAGAGGATTTTTTATTAAGTTCTGAGCATAACTAAACATGACTACTCAGATTTTTTTCTTAGTTTTGAGTGAATGAGACCCTAAAAGCCTTAAGGTTGTCTTCTAGCCCAGGAGATAAATATTAAAAAGTTTGTCACTGGTAGGTTTTTGGAACAACTTACCGTACAGAAGGATTCCTCAGTGGAAAGCAAGCAACAAAATTGCCCCAAAACTTCAGTTCATGTGCAGGAAATAGAGGTTGCAGAAAACTGGCTTATTGGTGCTTCAGCAGATACCTATATTATATAGTGTTTTGTGCCTGCTTTTTTTCTGAGTAAAGGGAAAACTGTAGAAACAAGAAGAGCTAGCTGAAAGAGCTAGCTAAGAGTGTCAAGGGAATCAAAAGTAAATACCTAATCAGATTTTGGAACTCTTCAGTGATACAAACCTTGTCCACAGCAGTACTTTTCCCCCTTTAATAACAGCATAATTAAGTTATTGTATGAGAACTTCCTACTTTGAAAGCATCACCGTAACAGAAATTAAAGGGAAAAGCAAACTTTAAGCTGGAATGTCATACACAAAGGAAGTTACATGCTCTCAGCAAGCTCAAGTGTCTAAATTAAAACCTCTTGTATTTAGTGGGGGTGGTGTTTTACTCCCCAGTCAAGTGGAATCATTGATTTGCTAGCACTGAAAGAGGGGGATCTCTCTTCCCTGATGATACTTCTCTCTTCCTTGTTGCCTTTATTAGTGTTCATTTGCACCTGTGATCTGCTTCTTAACAAGCTCACCCTGCAATGTAAAAATAACTAGCAAAACAATTGTGAGTGTTAAAATGAAGGAAAGGGTCAGTGCTTCAGCTGTCTTATGAAGAAACACAGAGACTTCAGATGAATCTCATCTTCTTTGGTCTGTAAGCTGTGTAAAAGCTTATGAACACAATCACTCAAATAGTCCAGGCTCATCTGATTCACACTCGCTTGCCAAGCTATGATAACTCAATTGTACTGGAATTCTGTGATTCTGTTGAAGGGATCTTGAGTCCTTATTTGTTTTATTTGGCACTGAACACCTGAAAATCAAGCTGTATGTGTTCAGGAGTGTTTACTGAATCTTTAACAGCAGAGCAGCCTGGATAGGGGAGAGAAGGGATCCTGACCCTGCTTGTGCTCTTCCTGGCCCTGACATTTGGTCAATGGTGCAAGGTGTTCTTCAGAAAGGTGCATCTGGAATTCATGCACAATGGCTGAAGTGTGATATATGTAGGCTGTATGGATTGATTCACAATGGTGCTTTCAGTAGCTATTGGCAGGAAGTTGGTTATTAATGCAAGGAGGAGGAAATGGTATTGAAGGGCTTGATAAAGTATTCTGCTTTAGACAAAAATATGACATAATACCTAATTTCTTTACTTGCTGTAAATGAAATCGAAGGTGGGGGGGGGGAATGACAGTGAATTTCCTATTCATATATGAATGCAGTCTTTTGCAGCACTGCAAAATGACTTATATTGATAGCTTATTTCCCTTCCCCTGATAAGAAGATGGCCAAATACTTCTGAGATGTCAGTATGAGATAAACCTTATTGCATGAGGTTTTGTTTTCAGATGGGGGAAACCCTGCTCTTGTCATGTCTATGCCTTTTCTTTTACTCACATGTTATCACACTGTGGATCTTCTCTTTGTGTGTTACGTGCTTTTACCTTTCTTTGTTTGTTATTAATTTTCTTTCTTACCAGATATTTTTGAAAAAGATAATTTTAACCAAAACCAATGAACTATATATCCCACTTCTATGGCTGGCTTAAACACGCCTTTATTTATTTAGAGGGTAGTAATCTTTTAGAGGTACTGATCTTTGTTTGAATGCTACCATTTCAAAGTGAAGATGAAAGTGAGGTGTAAACTGCAGAAATGTTGTACAGTTCTTGAGTTTCAAATGTTCAAAAATCAGAAAGCTAGATTTTCTGTTATAATTTTGACTGTTACATTCTAAAGTGTCTAAATTGTCGCTGCAAGACAAACATAAATACCGATCAATAAGTGTTCTCCCTCTTATGCCAAAAGAAACATTTGTGAAATGTCTAGCTTTAGTGTTCTTGGTAATACTGATAAGAGTTCAAAATTCGTTTTTAAAAGAACATTTTGTTAAAATGTCAGCTGTGGAATTATTCTTAAAACTGTTGTTTCATGTAATGGTTCAGCATATTGAGATACAGGAAACTACTTTTAACTATAAAGCATGCTACAGAAAAAAGATCAAGTTAGCTTATTTAATTGCATATTTTTATGACAGATTCATCTAAAGCCACTTGTATTTTGTAACCAGTAAATCTTGTCTTTCTTTTCTGCATTTTTACATATATTTATCCTCTTTTAAAGAGTTTCGAATATACAACAGCAGCTGGCCTTGTTAGATAATGAATCCTGGCCAGGAATGGCTGAAGCGGACAGGGACCGTCTTCAGCTCATCAAAGAGAAGGAGGCTCTTCTTCAGGAGTTGCAGCTCATCAGTCAGCAGAGACGATCCCCAGAAGATGTTGCACGTTTGGAGGAAGAAAAAAGACGCTTGGAGGATGAAATTCAGCGAGCTCGAGCAACGTCTGCTCATGGGGCCACTGAAAGGTTTGGGAACTTGAACTGTTTTCTTCTCTATTGTGAGATCCATATAGGTAGCTTGAAAAGGAAGTGTAGGGAATTTCATTGTGTTTAAGGAAAAAGTAGGTTACTACAGAAATTTACTTTCAGAAAAAGAGGAGACTGCTCCTGACTGTCACTGTTCAATTCTGTTTGTCTTGAACTTTTCTGAAGCAGAGTTGAGGTGATGTTGACAAGTTAGTTTTCCTTTCATTCACCTAAAAAGTCTGAATAGGAAGAAGAAATCTGAATAGAATCCCAAAAGATGCTTGGAATAGGTCTGAGTGATACTGTCTGATAATAGAGACCTGAATAACATTACCTGGATATTGAAAGATTTTTCTGTTACTTGCAGTGGAGTAGTACTCATCTCCAAAAGCATCAAAACGAAGATTGTTTGCTATATTTAGTTTCTGCCTTTCAACAGGAAAGTTAAATGATTATGTTTTTGCTTTTATATACAATATTTCCTTTTCATTTGCAATCTCAGCAGTGGGAACACATCCCAATTCTGACATTCAAAGAACACAGTAAGCAGAGTCATTCTTGAAAACTTAAAAATCAAGTTATATGTAAAATAAACAACCCCAAAAACATATTAGTGGAAACACTATGTTTATTTCAAAGTTGCCCAGCTTTTCCTGTAGCCAGAGAAAAGGACAAAACCTCTTTATCTCTTTTTACCATAGACTGCTTCCAGTGAAAGCAAGAAACTACTTGTTCTTGCTTCTCTTAAATAGTGGTAAAACCTCAGCTTTGACACTTCAGCAAAAACCTACATGAACCGGCTTTGATGTGATCTGTGTAAAGGTTAATCTTTACACATTTAAGACACTTTAAAAATACTTGAAAGTGCTTTCCATATACAGAATTTGACAACTTCAGTTTCTTTGAAAGGGCTTACTTCAGACAGTAAATTCAGGCAATAAATAGAAAATTCACAGCCAACCTACAGGTCAGTGTAATGTATTTTGCAATTTTTGCAATATCGTTACATTGGCTTTCCAGCTTAAACTGACAGAAAAGGGAGTTCACTTTACACTGTGGTCTAGTAAGTTTTATTTGTTGTTTTTGGGCTCTCATGTTAGGTAGTGCATACTGTGTTGGCAAGAAGGCCAAGCTATTTTTCCATGGAGTTCATGCTGTAGAAACCAGCATTCCAGTGTGGTACTTGATACTTCAAATGCTAGCAGAAAGTTGAGCAGAAGTTAGAGTAATACTGATGGGCTCTCTATTTTTGTATAAAAAATTGGAGGAAAACTTAACTATTGGTAGCCCTAATTTTTTGTTTGTTTTAGACTCAGCAATAACCAAAAATATTCCTCATTCTGCTTTTGCACTTCGTTCTAGTTGTGAAATACAAAGGTGTTTCTTTCTTAAATAATTAGTACATCTGTTGCTGAGTTTTAAAGGCACTGAGTTATGTACAGATCAAAATGAACTTAAAATCTCTATGACAGAGGTGGGTGTTTTATTGTTGAGGTTGTTTTGTTTTGTTTTTGTTATAGTGTTACATTTAGTAAGATTGGCTGACAGCCTTAGTTGGAGGCACATCTTACCCTTTAGAGCAGGTACCTACCCTGCAGCATCTATCACTGTGGAGTGTAGGTTCCTAAGTTTGTTTTTTACAGTAGATGGTGTGAATATCTCTGCTTTCCCTTGCAAGCTTTTGAATCAGTTAAGTTTCTTATGTCCATTTGTCCTTTTCTTTTGGTTCCTGTGTGCAGTGCCTATATGGTGCAAGTTTGCATAGCTGAGCTGCAGCTTTCCTCCTGCTACTTGGTTAACCTGGCCTGGGGAGCACTGAGGCATGAGAAAAGCCTGAGAGCTGCTGTTTTATCCAGGAGAACTCCCTTTCTGATGATTTTTAAACCCTTTTCATTAACATGTTGAATTCTAACATCTGTCTTCACAGCTGAGGAAGATCTGAGGCACTCTAATAAGTTTGATCTGCTTTCTCCAAACTGTCTGTCAGAATCCCCATTTCCAGCCACCTTATGATGTAGGACTGGAGCTGTAACTTTCCTGGACATACAAAATATACAACTCAAACCAGAATACGACCCTGATACTATCTTGAAGTTCAGTGGTTGGGCTTGGAAAAACAAAACATCAGGAATATAATTCTGGATCCAGAAAAAGAATCCAGTAGATATAATCTATTATTTGAAATTCTAATGATGTCAGAATACAGAATTTAAGATATCTTAGAGGTGTATGAGATTGACAGCATTAAAGTTATATTCCATTTGTGTTGTGGCAGTGGTACTGAGTAATTCAGCTTCTTGTTACTAGAATGGGCAAAAAATAAGTTTCAGCATGAGATTTTTCTTACAATGTAGTAGTGAAAATGCCTGCTTAAATATAATGACAAATATATGCACCTAAAACACATAGACTAAGAGCTTAAATTTGACATTGGTGGTTATGCTTAACAGAAGTCCTTCAAAAATTGTCTTTTTATCTTTGAAACTTTGCACTAATTATCTTGGATAATAGGGCTATTTGGAATTTTTTTTTTGTGACAAGGTAAAAGGTCATAGTATTTTAATGGCAGAATCAGATTGATGCAAGGGAAAAAAAGAATCTTGTAGAGTCTGATATTTTTACCTAGGGCTTTTTGACTTTGCTAATTGCTGTAATATATTTTCAGCATCATGGCTCTTACACTGTGCTTCAGTTACTTTTCTTGTCTGGGAATTCTCCTGGAGTCTTGGTTCTTGTGTTCTTGCTGAAATTGCCATTGCTGCATATGAGCAGCATAAATTAAAACTTTTCATTAAACAGTGCAACTTTTTTTTAACATTCAAAACTTCAATGCATTGATGTTTTTATGCGCTTGGGAAGCTCCTAGCGCATTTTGAACACTACTGTGATGAAGAAAATAGTAATATGTATCTGTTTAATTATAGGATACTGTTACAGGAGAAGAGAAATTGTTTGCTTATGCAACTAGAAGAAGCTACACGTTTAACCTCATATTTACACTCCCAGTTAAAAAGGTAAGTTATGTAAAACCAGCAGGTTTTGAAGTAACTACAGCAGAGAACAATAATAATAATGTATGAAGTTTACCTTTTTATACTTTTATGTATGTGTGCCAAGTAAATGAATTTTTTACTACATTTATACAATTTGCTCTGTAGAATGTGATGATTTGGATGGAGTTTTATAAATAGTATTAGTGACAACTGTTTGGGCTACATTATTAAGTGTATTTGGGAATTTTATATGTTCCCGTACTTTCTGAAAAGGAGATAAGTTCTTAAAATCTGTTGTAATGTTGTTACAGTTTTACTAATGGGAAGATAGCATTCTTTTAAGTTCTGTGAATTGTTAATATTCTGATACCTTCAAAGGTAGGAGGTTTTGATGAGATGACAAAATTTTGCTATTTAAATACAAGAATGTGTTAAGACCCACACAGAAGTCCAGAATGCTTTGCATATTCACACTCACAGCTGCCTTTTGAGATGCAGCTCTTGGGAATTCCTCAGTTTAACACCGCACCAGCATCAAAAGCTCAGTTCCTGCTGAGTTCCTGTCTCACTTCATCTCTCTCTGGCACTAATATTCTTCTCCCCCTTAACTGAGAATGGTAAGAGGAGCTGGAATAGGATTCATCCTAGAGTCTTTTTATTTTGCATTGAAAAAACCTGTGAGAGTGACGCTTACACAGCAGTTTGTTAGAACTTTGCAAATCCCTTTGCACTTCTTCTCCCTGGATTGTTTATGACCAATCATTTATGTAAATTTGAACTGGATCATGGTAATCTGTCATTCCTGGCTTTACATTGAGTCTGCTGATCCAGAGCCTGCTCTGGCCTCTCTTCTGCCAAATCACAGCTGCTTACATGTTGGAGGAAAGAGCAGGCTCATCCTGTTAGACTGTTGTCTTCAGGCACCAAAGCACTTAGCCCTGATTTGGTTGTCACATGTGCTGCTCCGGTCATGGTTGTGCCTGAGACCAAGGCAAGAGACATGAGCTAGACTTTAAAATGCCAAATCATCTTTCCATGTCACCATACTGAATACATGTGAAATTGCTTTTGTAATCTGGATTAGTGTTTTAATGTCTGCATTGGTGGTTCTGATTATATTTGAAAAGGCATTTTTGTGTTTTCTCTGTCTTTGCATGTCATAGTCTGTCAGCTAGCACCCTCACCATGTCCTCTGGCAGCAGCAGGGGATCCCTGGCCTCCAGTCGAGGATCCTTGGCCTCCAGCAGAGGCTCCCTCAGCTCAGTCAGCTTTACGGACATCTATGGCCTTCCCCAGTACGACAAATCTGACAGCGTTACAGACTACGGGCAGCACTTGCGCTTTGACATCATTCCCTTCGAGTCTCTCACAAAGGATGTGCCATACGCTGATCCCATCGGACACTCGAATTTCAATAAGCAGCGGAGGTCTCTGGATACCCCGCAGTCCCTGGCATCCCTCTCATCGCGGTCCTCCTTGTCATCGTTGTCCCCTCCAAGCTCGCCTCTGGACACCCCATTTCTCTCTGCGTCACGAGATTCTCCGTTGGCTCAGATGTCAGAAGGTTTTGAGGAGATGGCAGGCATAGGAGCCCTGGAAATGCTCAGGGCTCCGACCACAGCCTTGGGTGATGATGATGCACAAGGCACGAGTTCATCTCAGACGTCCGCTTACCCTCTCGACAGTGAAGGGCTGAGAGAAATGGGACCACACCTGACTGCTATCCAGACTGGTGGAGGTGAGTTTATGGGTATTACTATTTTGTCACATTGTCTTAGAAAATGTCACACAGACCTAAGCATGCCAGCACAGTAGAGATTGTTCCTCAGTTAAGCTTATTTACTTCCATCAGTCAAAAACTGCATGGTCGATGTTATCTGTTAAAAGCCTGACCAAAACACAGGAAAATCCCCCAAGCCCAAACTCTAATTTTAGGGCAAAGAGGTGAAATAATAGAGAAATCCTTGTCAATAGATCTTAAAACAGTGGTGAATTGACTGGAAGAAAGGGAATAGAATATAGACTTACATTGGAGTGTAGCCTATCAAGGACCTAGCAAGAATGAGTAAGGTGTTAGAAAAAGTATGGGTTAATTGCTTCTGAGGGCCCCAGTTGTGCTGATGTTGCCTTTATTCTGATAATGTAAAGCAACACAAACCCAGGAGAGATAGGAAACAACCAATAACCACCCCCTACAAAAAACCCAAACACAAAATATGAGGTGATGCTGCTGACAGTGCTTGAAGGCTGGCTGACTCCATGCTGAATTTGTACATATTCCAGACCAGATTTCCTTGTCCAAGTTCTGTGATGGAGCAGAAGCCACAGTGGCATGGCTGTCAGGAGTGCGTGGTACAATCATGAGTAGGTGCTTCGTCAGCAAAGGAGCATCTTTTGTAGGGAATGTGCGAGACATTGGGTATCTGTTTGGCTGGTTGTGTCTGAGCAGCTGTGTGTGCTGTGATCTCAGAGGAGTGATGGGTGCAGTTAGCACAGCACACACACTATTGAGTTTTCCTTTCCTGCTGGACTGTCAGATTGATGGACTTACTTTAGCTTGCATTGGCAGAAGCTTCTGAAGCACTGCAGTTGAGAAACATAAATTAGAGAAATCAAAAGAGGAAACAGAAAACCTGAAAAAATGAAACAAAATTAAAAGCCTGAGCATACAGGAACGCGACAGATGTATTTTCC
The DNA here is from genome assembly GCF_017639235.1 of Corvus kubaryi. Lineage (NCBI taxonomy): Eukaryota > Metazoa > Chordata > Aves > Passeriformes > Corvidae > Corvus > Corvus kubaryi. The sequence continues at coordinate 16,566,802 of NW_024580667.1, read as the reverse complement.
TGTTTTGATCAACCAAATGGAGAACTGCTCTTAGTATGAAAAAGAAAATCATGATAACATTTTTGTGTGTTGACTTGCTCTTTTTTTTAATAAAACCATACTAGTAAAGAAAGATATTTAGAGTTTATCTTACTGTTAAATTTTGTGATTCCCATCCAATTTCTATATCCAGAATTGTGTGTTAGCAGTTGTGTAGAATGTTGCATTCGGGACTCATGCCATCAGGAGTAATACAAACTATAGCCAGAGATTGGATCATATTATCATACCAGAATCTTATTTGTCAAGTGATAATACAAATGAACATGGACAGTATTTACGGAAAACCTTTCAGGTTTTCATATTAAAAAAGAAAACATTGCCACAGTGCTAAAAAGCCTGTATTGTTCAAAAGCATTTAAGTCTAGACTCACCTACTTTTCTTAATACAGCTAGCACTGCCAGAAGATACTGCAGCAGAATTTACTTTTACTAGCTGTAAACATTTCTAGTGCCGTTATTGTAGCTTTCAGACCAAAATAAACAGAATTCCAGAGACCGGTGTGAAAACTTGTGCTTAAATTAGTGCTGTGAAGAGGCTTCCTGAGGTTTTCTTTAAACCTCAAATCAGACCACAGCATGTCTTCACCCATTGTGGTAAGTGAAAAAATCTAAGTAGTTCATTTATAGCTTGTATGTGTTTCCTAGAAGTGAAAGCCTGGTGTGAGGGCCTAGGCAGCAATACAGGATGAAGGGCAACTTCCTGCTTTGATTTTCCTTTTCTCTGTTCTCTGCTGTGTTTCTACACATTTCACATTTCTCTGAAAACCTCTGTGCTTAACTTGCTGTCAGTGCTGCGGTGTCCAGCTCCTAGTCCAGAGGTTACAACTTTTCTCTGTGTACAACAGAGTATATTGTGTTGCTTTTTGAGGAAGAATATATGATTAAAAGGTGGCCAGGCTGCCTTCTTTTGAGACTTTTTTATTTTTAATATTTGCATTTGGAAACAATTACTTAAAATTAACCTTTCTGATTTTTGACTACTTTGAGTTCCACACTCACTAGCCGGTGGTTTGGAATTGTAATGCAGTTGTTTGCAAGTAGCAGTTGGAAGTTTTGAAAGTATGTTGGTTTTGTACTCTTTTCCTGGAAGAATTGAATGGAGCATCCAGCTTGTATGCCAGAGTTGGGAGCTTGCAGATACCGGGGGTTTTGGATTTCTCTGAGGTAGCATGCAGTGTGCCCTGCTGCTGCCACCCGATGGCCTGGCAGCAGAGTGCCATGCTGCAAAAACAGGAGGCCTTGGTTCTGGCAAACCTTGGCCTGTTCCTTCACTAGACAAAGCATGAGGTCATTTTGGTAATTTGCAAATAATGGGGGCTTGGAGGATTAACACTGAATAAACTGCATGAACTTTGCACTGATGCAGCACTTGAGCAAGTTCAAGGGGTTCTTCAGGGACTGCAATTTTGATGTCCAGTTGCTGATCTGCTGTTTTATTGTTCTGCATGTCACACGGTCATGTTGTGAAATAAATTTGCCTCTGTGAATGGAGGGAATATGCTTGAAAAGTTAAATCCATCATATTTATAAAGTTGGGAGTGGGAGGAAACATGTAAATAAAATACTGGACTTTAATAGCTCGACTATCCCTTCTCTATACTAAATCTTTCAAATGCTAAATTTCTTTTAATGCCTAAATAATCTCTTGTTTATAAAATATTGTCAGACATCTAAAGGGTGATTTATCACTGTATGCTTTTTGTCTTGTTTCTCATGCGGCACAACAGAAAAATTCACTGTAAGTGAACTGAAATTTCTTATTGTGTGTTTTTCTGTGTGATGTGTTGGTTGTTTTGTTTTGGGGTGGGTTGTTTTGTTTTTTTTTTTTTTCTGGAGTTGCATGAGAAGAAACAGATTTTGCTACATTTGGTTTTGTTTGGTATTTTGCTGTATCTGTTTAATCATTATGGCATACTTAATTTTTTTGCTATGTCAACTAAACACACATTTACAGCTGTAGTTAAATTCCTGGGGAAAGTATTCTTTGACCTTCAGCTTTACTGTATAATAGTAATGCCTGACTGTGTTATGGTAGGTAAGGTCTGTTTGTGTCTCTGAGCAGTTTTTATGGAGTGTTCTCCTCTTTTATTAGTGTATTTTGAGCTGACATGCAGTATTTGTAGTCACCCAAGCCTGTGAAACATGCTTTAGATTTATGTGTTTTTGTAGTGAATGAAAGTTTGGGCAGCAAAATTTCCTTTGAAGTTCACTTTTTCAACTAATGACAATGAGGATATTCTTTCATTCAGGGCTGTCTTATATTTATCAAGCTTTGGCACTAAGTAGTTCTGGAAAATCATATATATTGTTTACTGATTTTGTTATTTAAATAAGAAAATGGAAGGTAATCATCTGTCTTAGAAACCTAGTTTTTAAACAATTCCTTAGCTTCCAGCATTGCAGTCTATAATCTGTGCTAAATATTTTCTGTTTAAACCAAAATTTGGTCTTTGATCATGACCAATTTTTCCTGCTGATTTTTTGCTCCCACAAGTCAAGGGTATATTCTGGTGTTTTCATCTCTCCCAAGTTCTCTGTGATTGTCCAGAGGTTATCGAATGCTTCTATGGCCTGCAGACGGTGAGCAAATCATTGTCAAGTTACAACACTGTTGTAATGTGTCAGTTTTTAATTTCATTATATTGGTACTTGAGACCGACTTTTCCATCCAGCCATACTGGGAACCTGAACCTCCCAAGGACAGAGCCCACGAGATCTTTCCTCTGCTACGTTTATACAAAGTGTTCACAGAGGGGGTGAGCCAAGGGCTTATTTATGAAAAGAAGTTGTCCTAGTGTAACTTGTTGAAATTAGTACAGAAATTATAGAAGCACTTAAAAAAAAAAATTATACACTTTTGTGAAGTTCAACCTCTTTCCAGAGATATAAAATTTTTGAGAAACTTAATATGTAGATGTCTGTACAGATTGCTAGTTTTGATTCTTCATTAATACCAGTGACAGAACTGAGGTGGGCTCACCAATTTGAAAATCCTTTAAAAAACAAAAGGAAGAAAAAAACCAAACAACCAAGCAAACAAAAAAAATACCCAATCAAAACAACCCCACAAACCCACCCACCACTTTTGTACAAGTGATATAGAGGAGAGCGTGGTTCAAATGCTTTGTGTGTGCTCATTTGAGCTCATTTGGCTCTCATTTGTGGTGAGGATGTAATGAATTGTACTGCATGATCCATGGGTTGGATGCTGTAGCTGGAGATGGGAAGGAGTGGTGGTTCTTTCTCTGGGTGCAGAGACATGTGCAGATTGGGCTGTTTCTACCCTGAAAATAAATTTCCTGTCTACCTAAAGCTGACAAAATCCTTCATTGAATTTCATTGAGAGGTCCATAGGGCTTATGAATCCAAAGGACAGAGAACTGGCTCTGCTGATATATAGGAATTTTAGCTCCAAACAGGACTGGGTGATTTTTGTAACACCTTTGGTAACTTTGTGCTGTTAGTGGCCTGGTAATAGGAATGTGTCTTGGGCTGGCGCAGAACCTGCTGGGCTTGGTGCACCTTCTCTGCCAGTTCCACAGTGGGTTGGTTAAAGCTGACCTTAGAGCATTTTGTTGATAGCAGCAGCGTGGTTGTGTTGATCTGGAAGACTTTTAGCAAGTTCTCATATCCCGATGTCCTGTCCTGGTGGTACTTGGGTGGGAGGTGAGGTGGGTACCGTGCAGGGGGGTGGCTCACCATAGCTCATCTGGGTTCTGGCAGAGGCTGGTATTCTGTGGAAGGAAACTTACTGAGTAGGTGTCAGCAATAAATTCGGATGCCTTACAATAATGTGCAACAGAGGTACTTAACAAGCTGTTACTTTGAGTAAGACATGCTTCATCCCTAGTTGGGGCAGTAAGCTGTAAATGTCAGCTGGTGCTTGTCTCCCATGCATTGTGCTGCTGTCACACTGCTGAAACTGTCAATGCTTCCTTTCTGTCTTAAGTTTGTAAGCATGAGCAGAAGCAAATAAAATGCTTTCCCCACTTTTGAGGTGCCATCTCTTTGCCATTGCTTTCCTGCTTTGAGGACAGTCATTGAACTGTAAGCAAAAGGGGGTAAAAGTTCTTCCCTGTACAGTGAAGAAACTGCACTTCGCATGTCTGTTTAGTGTTCTTCTCTAGGACTCAAAGGAAAACAACCTCAAGTTAGGAGCTCTTGTTGAAGTGTTGAAGCCTTCCCTATGCAGTTCTTGAATGTTACTGCTTGTGCACTTACTTTAAAGGATTGGTAGCTGCTGTACCTACTTGCCTGTGCAAAACCCCATGTATAACATAATTTTGTTGGTATTACAACATGAAAATGATTGCTGAGTTGCTATTTATCGTGTGGCTGGTGATTCGGGGAAGAGTGGCAAAGGGGGTTGGATATTGCTTCCTCCTTCCCCCAGTCAGTTTTCAAAGTAATTCACCAAGAATTTGAAAAAAACAGTGGTCTGAGTGAGCTGGAAAACACTGGTTCTTTTTGATAATGCCTCTCAGACTGTAAATAAAAGCTGCTATTATGTGATGGTGTAAACAGTATGCTTTGAGACTTTGTATTAGGAAACAAATGAGAACAAAACCTCACATTGTGTTATCAGATAACTTTAAAAAAGAATTAGTCTCTGTGTTTGTTTTCAACCTATTGTATATTCAGTAGGTAAATCTGAAAAGCTTAGGATATCATGTGTACATATGTGAATTAATGTAAGTCTTCCTTTAGGAAGGAATTATTCTACCAGAAAAACATTTAGTAACAATGCAGTTGGTTTATACTTAGTCTCGTCAGAGAGCAATTAGCCGCAAACTTCCTTCCTTCTCCCACAGAAAATCTCTGGTCAATCCTATTCTAGGTTTCTAACTTCAAGTTAGATGAAAAATCAGTGAACTGCACTTGTGCTGTTTTGCTGCTAGTTTTGATACAATACGTTTCTTGTTTAATTTTGAAGAAATTGCCTTGAGCTGATGTTGTTCTCACTTTTTTTCTCCATGGCAGCTGTAACTCTGCGAGGAGACAGTGGTAGAAGATCGGAGAGGAGAGCCAGGCGAGTTTCAGCATGTCTCTCAGATCATTCACTGGCTAGTGACAGTGGCGTGTTTGAAGCTTTAAGCAAAAGGTCAGGTGTATAAATGCATAGTAAGCTGGAAATATTCCTGTTCTGCCACATGGCCCAAAAGAATTAGTTGTGAATTTAGGAGTAGGCTTTCAAAATCGCTAGTTATTAGTAACATAAAACTACTAGATTGCATGTTTTAAAGGAAAGAAGCTTTTTACATGCAGTCCACTGTCATCTTCAAGTGCCAAGTCCCTTTTGCTGTATTGTCTCTGATATTTTAACATCGTATCTCCCTTGAAAGTTTTCTCATCCGATTAGTCATAAATCAGTAATTTTATTTCAACCATCTATAACAAAATAAAATTATACAGTGTGACTAACAATTCTGAGTATCATGTGATAAAAGTATAACTGCAAGGAAGAAACATACAAACTGCCAGAAGTCTAAAAATGTGTAGGTTCACCAAGTGATTGAAGGATGTAGAAAGACGTGTTACTTAATACAATTGTTTTAACACAGGAAGCAGTAACTGGGATGAAGATAAGTTTTGGAGGATGCTAAAGAGAAATGGAAGACAAAAGAAATACTAAAATAACCTAAATATCTTGAAAGAGTAATTCTAAAACCTCAATTTTTACAATTGTGAATTACTGCTACTGTGTGTTTTTAAACAGATGTCTCAATTCCTCCTACATTACCACTCCCTCCTGTATTACCAAATAATTGCTTATATCCACAAATCACAAAATAATTATTAGTTCATAATTTAGCAGCTTAGGTCACTATGTAGTTTACAGTACTTTCTGTTCCTGCAGGAATGAAGATCTGGAAGAGCCTGTTTATGGTGATGCTGCCAGTAATGAAGAACCACAAATACATGTTGGATTTCTGTGAGTAATTACTCCTCTTTCTCCCTATCAACTCTGCAGGAATTGCTCACTACTTTTCTTGTTTATAATTTTTAACTTTTTAATAAACTGAATCGTGGTGGATATTTTTAAGAAGTTTCTGAACTGACAGCCAAAGTTCAGTGGATGTACAGATTAGTCAGTCATGTGCCGCTTTGTGTTGGGGAAATGCCTTAACCACAGTTCATTCAATGTCCTTTCAATGCTGACTGATAAAAGGGCCTTCGTTACTACTTTCAGTAGCATTTATTTTCACTGTCAGGGCCATTAATGTGAGTATGGCTATAGGGATGTGTCTCTGTAAGCGAGATCTTTTTCTGCTGGATAAAGGAGGATTACCTTAGGAAAGTCACAGGTGAAGAGACACAAATACAGCTGTACAATACATCTTTGAAATCCTGTGCCTATGGCATGCTATTGTTGGTAGTGGGAGTAGTGTGGGGAAGGGCAGATTATTGCTGTGCAAGACAGGATATTTTATTTTAGCCCTCCAGAATCATCTCTGCCCCTTGGAAAACTAATTCCTAAGACTGAGAGTTTTTAAAATATCAACCAACTTTGTTAGTGGCATTTCAAAATTCATGTTGATGTGAAAGAGTAGAATTTTTTTATTTGTTTTCAATGGCCCATGAAAATAATGCAGATGGATTTGTCTAATGTAACTGGTATGTTGTTACACATGCACACACACATGCGTATGGTGTAACTGTTTAAACTAAGGAATGTATTTGATAAAAGCTGTTTGCTGTCAAGACACATAGGAAGGCCAGTTGTTATTTTCAAGCTGAATAATGTTTAATTCACTTAGTTCTATTAACTTTGCTACTGTAGCTAATGCTTTTGATTGAAACTGATTTGTGCAAGAAATGTGTTTAACAACTGTGCTTTTGCATTCTTTAAATCTGTTTAGTCTTCATCTTTATTTCTTAAGCAAAGTATTGATGATTGGTGACTAACACAGGGAATTTATTTTCCAGGCATGATAGTGGAAGTGAATGTCTGCTGGTCCATGTGTTACAGCTGAAGAACTTTACTAGTCTAGTTGTTAAAGAAAACTGCAAAATGTAAGCTTAAATTTCACCCAGAGTCTGATCATTGCTTGTTTTATGCTGCAGTTATAAATACCGTAGATTTATTTGGTTTCATTCAAAATTAAGCCATTTCTGGAGAAGATGGTATGTCTTAATTTCCATGAGGAAAGGGTTAATTTTACGGCCATATCCCTTTTATAGAACTTGTGTCACACAAATGTAGTCTCTGTGTTCTTACATGTTTATTGTGCAGAGGAGAGTTTGTTCAAAAATATCTGAGATATTCCAGAGTAAGCTTAGTGTATTTTTCTCAATTCCTATGGCAACGTCTGTATTACTCAGTAAGAGAGATACCTTGCCTTTTATCTTTAAGAAAGAAAACCACACCAGGAAACATGCAAACAACGGCAAAGGATCTGCAGGCTTTTGTGGCCTGTACAGCTCTCCTTGAGTATCCGTGAAAGACCTTTTGAAAATAACGTTAACACAAGTACTAGCTGAGAATCAGTACAAAAGATGAACTTTTTTTTAACCTCTGACAGCTTGTGCTACTTTTTTCAAATTTTGTATCACATATAGAATATATCTTAGTTTATTCTAATAAATGTTTCTTAAATAATCAATGTTGTCATAAAACACTGTTTTATCTAGAGATATGTATCTTAGCATATTTTAAAGAAATTCAACATGTAAAAGTTGTTGATTCTTTATCTCTGGGAGAGGTTGTTTGAAAACTGGAAAATGAAGGTATGATAACATTGTATTGTAAAATAAGTAATTTGGTGGGAGCTGTTAAATTGACATACATCTCCCTGAATGAATTGATCTTTGTTGAAAACTTCATCTTGCTAATGCTGCAAAACTGCAGTGGAAATTCTTCATGTAGGTCAGTACATTAGTGTTGGTCTTTTGCTCTGTTTGGTGTGAGTGCAAGGGCACATGATAGGGAAAAGTGTGAGTATTGTGTAGTACTCAGCCATGTTGCCTTGTCATCAGAAAAAGAAATAAGCATCATCTGAAGAAGGTAGTAATGTAGAGTCACCAAAGAAAAAGGTTAGTCCAGAAGGTTTGCTGGACGTTGTCATCAAGGCAACCAGGCATCTAAATGACTCAAAATGCAGTTCTGTTCTTCATCCTTCTCAACCCTACCTTTGCTGGAACCAAGAAATTGCATTGCTGCAGAGTGAATTGATTGGTCTAGTCAAAAAATAAGTTTCTATTACCAAAAAGCAGAAGCTTTTATCAAGTTTAATTAACTCCTCCATGCATCTGTACATTATTTGAATCAGGTGCTGCGGCAGCTGGGGGGAAGTTTGCCTGCAGCAGCCAGTGAGCAGAGGAGCTGAATCTCTGCCTTTTTACGGCACGTGAATCTGTTTAACTGACTGATGCTCCACAGTCCAGTGTGTTGCAGTTCCACCATAAGGAACTCTTCCAGTTGTCCTCTAGCCATTTATTTACCTGCCAGTGTGAGCCTCTTTCTGGTGATGGCATAAGAGTTCTTGAAGCCATGTAGTCAACTTGAGTGAACCTCTGAGCTGGAGAGGGGTTTTTTAATCCTTAAGCCTTTGTGGGGTTTTTGCTAGGTTAGCTTTTTAACCCAGATAAATTTTCTAATCTGGATCACAACACAGTTGCATGAAACTGTTTGCTGGCATGAGGAAAGGAATAGGATATTGCAGGGGCTTGGCAAGCAGTCAGGACAGGGAGAACGTGGAAACAATTCTCTAAGTAGCTCTGCTGCTTATGCTGTTAGCTGAAAATGGTTGTTGATTGTTTTTGGCTTGGAGTCGTAAATGACATGGTACCACATATTTAAATTTGTCTTTTGAGACTGCAGATAGATGCAGTGACTGCAGATTTCTTTTGCCATCTGAATTTCTTAATTTCTTAAGGAGGGAAAAAAGGTTGCTTAGTGGGTAGAAGGGAGAAATGGATCCGTGACGCTTACGGGATAATTCAATTGCCTAAAACACAGGCATGTGTTTCCATTTGAAATAGCATAGCATAGCAAAGCACCTGGCCTCCAGCTGCTTCTGCTCAGAGGGAGGCTCTGTGTAGATCTCCCATAGATCCTCTTATAATTGGTAGCTCATTTTAAATGCCTTGGATACCTCAGGGCAGCTCAAGTGCCACTTGGTGCCTCTGCTTAAGCACCAAGTTTTAAAAAAAAGTTTTAGTTAAAAAAATACAGCATTTTGAGATCAGCTTTGCAGATCTTCTGTGTTAAGGATGCAAAGTAAATCTGGTGATGAGATCATCTCAAGGTAGATTCTTAATGTAGAAGGTACACTGATGTTTTTGCTTAGCTTGATTTTGAGAAATGCAAAATGGCTTTCTTTTTCTGAATTGTGCTATTTGTCTGTTTTGCTGTTCCCAGTCATGTGAGAGTTTATTTGCCACCGCTTGAGTCAGGCACACCAACCACTTACTGCTCGAGAGCTTTGGAATTCCAAACTCTGTTAATATTTAATGAAGTGTTCCGAATCCCCGTGCACTCAAGTGTTTTGAAATTAAAATCACTGCAGCTGTATATCTGTTCAGTTGATCATCAGCAACAAGAAGAGCTATTGGTAAGTGGTTCTGTTTCTTAAAAGCCATGTGGTATGAGAAACTAAAGTTACCAGAGGAATTTCTTTTTAAGTTTAAAAAGAGATGTAAAAACCTAACTTTTCCTTAAGAAGTTCTGATAGAGTTACAGGTTAATGTGTTCATTTGTTCACATATGTAAGTATAATTCTGTAAGTAAAGAGACGAGATTTTAAAAAATACTTAATCTGACTTTTAAAAAGCTTTTAAACTACAGCGTGCTCAAGACTTAGGTTTCTGCAGGGTACTATAATGCCTGTGTGAGGAATCAGTACCATTCAAACAGGTTCCTACTAAAAAGATAACAAATACAGACCCCTTGTTACCATTTAGTAGTGGGTGAAGAGGACTACATTATTGCATAATTACATCAGTCTTAAACCTTGTTGCAGGGTAACAGTGGCCCTGGAACAGTTCTGTTACCTCAGCCTTTTACTTTAAACTAATTGAGATATCATATGCTAACTTCAGGTGTGTTAAGTGTTAGCTTCATTTAGCTGTTATCAAATACAAATATGCATAACTAAATCTGCCTTGGGGCTGACGTCCTGGCTATTTTGAAGTGAGTGGGTTGTCTTTGCAGTGGGGGGGTTTGAATGGGTAAGTGAAAAAAATTTTTAAGCCTATCAAGCTAAGAGGTACAGGCATCTCACTGTCAAGCTGGGCTGTGGACAAGAGGTGTTTATTTGAGCAAATGTGTGTTTGTTAGTCCACCTTTAAACTAAGTAGCATCTTATATACGTAGAGTGGACCCAAGGTCTTGTCTGCAGTAGGAAGTTTTTTCTGCAGTGTATGTAATTAAAGAGAAAGCATCTCAATAAGAGGCTGGATATAATGGTGTAAAATGCTTTATACAGGTATATCCTGTTGCTCTGGGAAGCTCAATAGCTATTCAAGTGTAAAGCATCTTTCTATTGAAACAAGTGATCTAAGTTTAGGGTGCTTGTATTCTAACTGCTGTTATTGAGTTGCCAAAAAAAAATAGGTCGTCAGGTTATATTGGTAGGGATTTTTTTCTCTTTCATGGTCTTACTTTGGTTATGTCAGAAGTATCTTTGTCAACAGTAATTGGTAACATTGTTAATTTAGCAATACTCAAAGACAGAGAAACAATGCCAGTTTCTTAAGATAGGTACATTGAAGTATTTAAACATCATGATTGTTGTTCTCTTCAGCTGTAATTTGAGATTGAGCATTTTCTCAAACTGAGAAATCATGTGCTACGTGCTACCTCTCTTTGGAACTGCTGTGATGGTCCCTGTCAACAAGGCCTTTGTCTTTCAAGATGTTTTCCACTGAGATTATAGAGTTTTTCCCACCTATTTAATAATGCATATATTTCTCAAATTCTTAATGACTGCTTTCTTTTTAATTACGATGTGCCAGTTTAATACTTTCCTAAGTGCAAAAGCCAGACTGGAGTTTATCCTAAATTATATAAGTACTTATACCTAACAGGGAATAAAAAAAAAAAAAGTGGGAAATAGTTCAATTATAAAGAAATAAATACACTACACTTGTGGGGTGGTCTTAACAGTTTCCTCAATCTTTTACCCTTATGCCCTGCATGGCTGAAAGATTTTTTTCTGTCTTAAGTTGGCTTATTTCTTCCCTGGTGGCCTTGTCAATGTCAAGGTAAGGGAATTATTTTCCATGATTAGCATATATAGTTCATGTTAAAACATAAAAGAAATATTAATGCCTTCCTTGCAATTGCCTGGCATTGCTGCTTCACTTCCAGTTTCTCATCTTTTACAGCTCTGACCAATTATTCCCTGTGTCTTAATTTGTTTTCTTCTTGAGTGTAACTTTTTTTTTTGCATTTTTTTGTTTTTATTTCAGAACATCCGTCCCATTTTTTTAGCACGATTTTTAAATCCTGATTGTTTTCTTATAAAGAGACGTGTCTGTCAGACATCACAGAGATATTCATAAATACTTTTACTGTTTTGCCATCCAAGTTGTTAACAAATGCATCAGAGCAGGCATGTCATATACCTCTATCAGACCCACCTTTGTTTCTTCATCCTTTTGAGTAAGCTTCAAATCTTGAGGTGGACATGAAATATTAATTAGTCCTTTCAGTACTGATAATTCTTAATTGAGTTTCATGGTGATTCTCTACTCAATTAGTGATTCCCTTTGTAGAGGCAGCTTCTTTGGCAGACTTGCTTAGCTGCCTAATAAATATAGTGTCAGGCATCTTAAGAGTCAGTCTATGCTTTTTCCAGTATTGCTGGCAGGAAAACAGTTTTCCTCTCTACCTCCTAAACTAAACTCAGTGTGTCTTAAACATTTTCCAACTCTGATGCAAAAGTGTGAGTATTTGATATACATTTATATCTTCCACTGCATCAAAGCAAGTAGATAATTAAGAGGACATCTGGGTTATACAGAAAAAAGAAAAGGCATCTCTGTAGCCTCTGATATACTGCCATGAAATGACTTTCTCAGTAACATGCTGTATCCCCATATCACATTATTTTTTTAGTCTCAAAAACTTTTCTCTATTGTCCTCTATGCACCTGTTTAAACAGAGCCCCAGGGAGCATTTGTCTTGGAAAAACAATGCAACTTTTTTTTTTTTATTATTGTTTTCTAATTAACTGTTTCTTTACCTACTTAAAGTTGAATGCAGTTTCTGTCTGCATTTCCTACTTCCTTTGCTGTTAGAATCATTGTATACAGTTATTTGATTTATGAGAGATGAAAGCCATTTTTACAGGACTTTTCCAGTGATACAAAGAAAACATTCTTAGCACGTGGCTCATTTAGGATGGAAATGAACAGGTTGTAGAGATAGCCAGAGAAACAAAAAGCAGTGCTTAAAGGCTGACTGATACAAAATCATTGGTAGAGTCCAGCTAGTGAACTGATTAAAAAAAAAAAATTAAATATGCAGCATGGATTTGTTCTTAGCTGTTCTTCATTTAGGTGAACACCACTGAGAAATTTCTTACGTGAGCTCTCTTTGATGGAGTAGGGCTACTTCAAAGTTTGAAATACTTTTAGTGAGAAGCCTCCATTAAAACTCTATTTACCTGAATCTGGAAGAGGCAAGGATGGCCTGGAAAGTAGGAAAATAGCCTTATACCCCATTTGACTACCTTATGATATAAATAGGCAGGAAAAAAAATTGGTTTACACAACAGTTTTATTTCCATTTGAAAGTGCCTCTGAGGGCCAGAGAATGGAAGGGTATCAGAATACAGTTATCTCAAAAGACCCTCAAATTAGAGTAATATTATTAAAGTGGTATTAATCTAAGGAAATATAAAAATCAGATATATAGTTGGGAAGGCTTTAAAAATAAAATATTCATAGCTATCAGGTGTCAATTATATCTACATCAGTCACACAAATTTTATTTTTCAACTTTAAAAAAATTACTATCTATTGCAGTTCTTCCTGGTAGTAAAGAAGAGGCAAGAAATTCAGAATCTTAGACATCATAATACAACAGAACAAAACTGTCTCTTTTTAAGAGACATTAGTATTTGGGGAAGTTGGGGTTTTACATTGTAAGTAAAATACTCTTTAAATGGGTGTCTGTCCTGCAGAGTATGTGCATCTTATTGTGGTCAATGCTTTTTTTTTTAACAGGGCATTGCCCAGATAAACCTGACTGATGCAGAGAGTTCTGGTGAGATGCAGCTTCACTGGTACCCTGTTCAGATCTTCACTGGTTCAGAGCCCCAGAGAGCAAAGACCAAAAACCAATGTGAAGACAGCATTCCTCAGTCTTCTGGAAATGTAACTACAGTTAAAACAGTATGGCTCTAAAAAAGTGATTTGTTTACTTTATTTGACTGGCAGGGTGGTTGTGATCTTACCTTGGGTGCAGGTTTTCAAGTTATCACAGGAAGTGATAACTTAATTTAACTCTTGGGGCAAGAGCTAGATTTCAGAAGACTAGTTGAAAACTAGATCATGTCTGGGCAGGTGGTTGAAATAGTGCCCTGTATATATTTGTATGCATGTTTCCAGTCCAAATAAAACACATTAAAAATTTCTGCCACTGCACTTGAGGAGATTGTCAAGAAAGGTTGTGGAATGTCCATCCTTGGAGATGTTTTCAGCCCGTGACTGGGCTCTGGACAGCCTGACTTGGCTATGATGTCTTGCTTGCTGTGGGCAGGACATCAGACTAGGTGACCTTTGGAGGTCTCTTTTGACCTAACTTTCTGGATGATGCTCCACAGTCAAGTAAAGTCTGCCCAGTTTCTGTGACAAGTTGAACACCACGTACTTTTGATTGGTAAGATTCAAGACAGATATTTTTGGTTGTGGTTTGGTTTTTTTGTTTTGTTTTTTAAAGAACATATGATGGCTTTGTTTTTATTTTTTCTCTGAATAGTATACATTAAGTACGTTGGTTTGTTTAAGCAGTTTTATTTAAAGACTTATTTACCTTTCAGGATGCAGTGACAGCCCTGTTAGCAAGGACCACTGCCCAGCTGGAAGCAGTTGAGAGAGAGCTGGCAGAGGAGAGAGTGAAACTAGAGTACACAGAGGAGGAAATCTTGGAGATGGAAAGAAAGGAAGATCAGGCAGAAGCCATATCAGAAAGGTAAAAAGGGTTTAAATACCTCATCAAACAGATAGTAACTAATACTTCCTCAAAGATATTTACATTATGGGTATAGTGTGAAATAAAGCAGGAAAAGCAGCAGGTCCTTATTCTGAGATCTGCTCCCTGTTAGTGCTACAAGTATAAAATTGTTATGTCATGATCTGCAAACAGGAGGAAACCTTATTTGAATAGCTGGTTGAGTTTAGGGGACTTGGAGTTTGGGGAGTGGGAAAACATTACATCAAACAGAAACTTTGCCAAGGAGGCAACTGTAATGGGTTTTAACAGCCCTGTATTAAAGAAAGTAAATAAAATTTAGTGGTGACCTGGGACATTGTTAGGGTTAGGGTTGCGACTTCATTCCAAATGATACTCCTAGTTTGTTACATAAGTTGTGTTGTTCTTTTGTTGTTGTTTTCTTAGTATTGTTATAAAGACCAGAACACATGCCTTAAGAAAATTAGGGAAGGTGAATTTTTGCAATGAAATGTATTTGCTTATCTGCATTTGCAGAAATGCAGGTGTGCTATGTTCTCCCATTGAAAATACTGTATTTTATTGGAGAAATAATACTGTAAAATTATAAACTGGCTTAGGTAATGTAATATGTAAATGTAATGCATAATGGAATAGGGTTTTTTAACACCTGCAAAATTGTTGTGATGTTCTGACTTTAGGAGTTGGCAAGCAGAATCTGTTGACAGTGGATGCAGTAATTGCACCCAGACTAGTCCTCCTTATCCAGAGCCATTTTGCGGGGATCCATTAGCTGGACACATGTTCGCAACTCAAGCAGGCCAGTATGGTTCTGGAAAAATGCAGCCTCCACCACTAAAGGTAATGAGAGAAGACACTGCAGCACGGAAACTGCCACCCTGCCTGGCACAGTGAGCTACTGCTGTGCCTGCAGTTTGGGTCTGAATTGGCCAGGAGAGAAAAGAATCAGCAGTGACATTAATACCCTGTATGAGTACTGCCTTTGTTGCAGCTGTATGGCTATTGAGTTGGTAGAAGTTCACTCTTTAGGGCTGGGTTTTGTTTGTTTTCTTACTACTTACTTCTGAACAGAATTTGGTTCTTATATCGAAAGACAAACTATTTTTACTGTGGCCGTTATCTAATCTATAAATACGCACTTTTATCAATTTTCTGCGTTTACGTGAAATTGTAACAGAAAGATGATAATCAAATTCCAGTGCTCTTCTTTCTGTAAGAATTTTGTAAGGAATTATGAAGAAAGAAATTTCAGGACTTGCATTACTATTTCAGTGTTACAATAACGTGGAGTAATTGTGCTGAAACTGAAGTATTTAGTCTTTTGTAGTCAAGATATGAGACACTGAAAATAATCCTTCACAAGCTGAAATCAGCAGACCTCCATTGAAGTAGAGGAACATAAGCTGTTTGTGTTGCCTTTGGGGAAGATCACACCTCTTATTGAGGAGTGAATTTTCTAAAAGTTTGGAAGCTTTGCTAGAGTAGCCTATGTTTTCTGTCTTTCTGAATATTTTAGTGTTCTTGTGTAATTGTGTGAACAGTCTTTCAGTTCTGTTTTCTTCCTTCTCTTCATTTAACTTCCTCTAGTTTTAAGGTGGTTACTTGCTTCAGAGTCACTGTGCTTATTGAAAGGTGACTTAGTTTTCTTCTGTTGAGGCTGGAGAGCAGGTGGTAGTTTGGTTGATGCCCAACTGCCAATCCTGAATGCAGTCCTTGTGCTCTGCATCTCATAATTGTTACTGTTCCAGAAAACGCTTCTGAAAGGTAATTTATAATTTTGAATGACCTAGTTTTAAAACTTTTACAGAAGTGAAGTGATTCATCCTCACAGTGCTCATTAAAATTTGAATCTAGCTAGCAGGGCAAGTTGTTTACTTTTAATATTGTTGAAATGTCTGATTGTCTTTGCTAGGAGAGAGAAAATAAGGAAGAAATAAAAAAAATTCCTTTGTTGAAATTCTAGGTGGATAAGGAAACTAACACTGAGGATCTGTTTCCTGAAGAAGTTGCTATCCTTCCAAAAGAGAGAACCGGCCGCAGGCCACGGGGTTCTGCTTTTGTTCGTAGTAGCACAATTGTTCGTTCCCAGACCTTTTCGCCTGGAGCACGAAGTCAATATGTTTGCAGAGTGAGTAAAGCTTGAAAAGGAGGAGGGGGAAGGGGTCTCCGCACACAAGTGTATTAAATGTTTTTGATAATCTCTGTAAGACTTCATTGCATTTATAAGAAACATGCATTACTATTTAATGCTAATGAATAATCTTTAATTGAATTTAAACATTGCAGTGGGGAAGAGCTTCCCTGACTCTTTTTAAGAGTTATACCTGGATGAATTTGACTTGAAATGTAAGAATCTATGATAAATTAGATATGAAGCTCTTTTCCTTGGCAACCGTAGATGTTAGGTGAGGGTGGTCGATTTTACAGTGGTTCAGTGCTATCTATTGAGGTGTATAAGCAGTTAGCTTAGAAGCCATGTTTAATTTTCACATACATAAAAATTTGAAAAATAGGACTGAATGCTTAATCTTAGGGTTATTGCATAAATATTCATACAACTCTGATTGCTGTTCTGAATATCAGTCATAAGGTGCCTGTTACAGTGGGATGTAGGATTCCTGGGTGCACCGGTGCAAGTAACTGAGGATCAGCACAGCAGTTTTCAAGCTCACATTTATTGTTTGCTGCGTTCAGTGGCAAACGACTTATAAGCAGTTGGCTCATGGTATTGCAGATCAATACATGAGTATTGGTTTTGCAATACTGGTGAAACGCATGTAGCTTTGATCATACCCTTTCATAAATTTCTGAGAGCCTGAATTTGAAAATTCAGGAATGATTTTTAAATTCTGTGCTTTTACCAAGGATCCTCTGGTTTTTGCTCTTATTTACATTGCGTGCAGTTCATCTATGGACCCCTTCAAATTCTTCAGTTTGATTTATGGATTATGAATCTGTTTATAATTGCAAAATATGAGTAAAAGATCGTCACACGCCAAGGGTAGCACCAAAAGGAAAAGATGATTAAACACTCTCACTTAATCTGCACTTACTTAAAATCAGATGTGGGGAAAAAGTGGGAGACTATTGTTTGTACCCACGACAGTAAATGCTTTAGGATGAAACATTACTGCTTTTACATCCTTCCTCCCTCCTTTTTTCGGTTACATTGTCTTGGATAATTAGTAGAATGGTTGGTGAAACTTACCTGTAAAACATTGATGGTTTTTAAGTTTTCTTGAATTATTGTAACTACCATATGAGCACTATTACATATAAATGTTTATAAATAACTAAAGCTGAAAAAAATCAGTTCCTTAAAACAAGATAGTTTGTGTGTTTTAAAAAATAAATTTCAAATGCAAAAGAGAAAAAAACCAAACCAAATTTCTTAATGAAGATGATCTTGCAAGCAGCCTTTATTTTCAATGTCTTTTCTACTCAGCTGTATCGCAGTGACAGTGACAGTTCAACCCTGCCAAGGAAGTCCCCTTTTGTCCGGAATACCTTGGAGAGGCGGACTCTACGGTATAAGCAGGTACACCTAGGAAAATGATCTTTAGATTTCATTAAATTGCTAAAACACTGGTACTTTTATACATAAGAGCTTTAGATGTCTGCAGGTACATTCTGATCCTTTTAGGAAATGTACAAAACTTCTGCAATGTAATTGGGGAGGGAGGGGGTCCAAGTTCTGGGTTTGTTTTGGGTTTTTTAAGCTAAAAGGTAGACTTAAAGTAGTTAAATAAGGTTGTGAACAATTTTAAAGGAGGGAAAAAAGTGTGGCAGACAAAAATTACTTTAATGGGGACTGAGTTTATACTTAATTAGATGCAAAGTTTGATAAATCTTTCAAATCTAGTATATGATGCAGGGTGCAGGTTCAGAGACGTGTGTGAATGTGACATTAAGACATTCATCTCCCCTCCCATGCAGCCTAACAAATAATAGTATTTGAGACTCAAGTATTCAGGAAAGAATAGGTTAAGCTCTCCTTTTGCCCCTATGCCATTCCTCAGGCTGTCAAACAAGTTGGCAGAGAAGGGCAGATGAGGCATTAATGTTGTGTATATAAATTACATAAAAATGTAGTCTGGTCAGCAGAAGTTAATGCCTTGCTGGTATAGGCAGGCAGACAGCCATGCCTCCCATTTTGATTCAGAATGTATCTTAAAACCAATATTGAATGAAGCCCTTTAAGAGGTGTCTTGCTCAGTACAGTATTTTTCCGATGTCATGATGTCATTGAGTTTTTCTTATTGCATCCCTTTTATTATCATCATAGCATGGAATTTTAGTCTATAAACTTCATTAGGTAAATACTTTTAAATGGAAAGGAAACTGTAAAAGGAAGTAGTAGAAAGTATTAATTGAAAAACATAATGTATAGTACAGAAAACCCCTACAGCTATCTAGACTTTTCTGGGGGATGTAAATAATCTCTAAAACTTCATGTGGAAAAGATTTTGTGTGTGAAGTAAGTACAGAAAATGTATGGTCTATAGAGCTAAAGACAGACTAGTAAACTATGTTGAGAGTAATATATTGTGCATTTTGTTTGAATCCTAATAACTCAACAGTCCTGCAGATCATCTTTGGCTGAACTTATGGCAAGGACATCCTTAGACCTGGAGCTGGATCTCCAGGCATCCAGAACTCGACAGAGACAGCTGAATGAGGAGATATGTGTTTTAAGAGAGTTGAGACAGCGTCTGGAAGATGCCCAGCACAGAGGGCAGACAGATTTACCCCACTGGGTCCTTCGGGATGAGAGATTCCGGAACTTGTTGAAGGAAGCAGAAAGGCAGGTATGGTAATATGACATAAGCACTCCTCAGAAACTTCTGGTTTCAAAATGTCTTCATTTTGATAAGATGTCTAAAGAGCTGTTTGTACAGAATCTCAAACAGTGAATGTTTTTTCTTTATTCTTGAAGTTAGCACAATAAAAATTATTACATTGAGTATTACCAAACTGTGTACTTATTTGAGGACAATTTTTGGAGAATGGCACTATTTGCCAGTGGCACTTTTTGTTTTGGATTTTTGTTTATTTGTTGTTCATTTGTTTTTGTTTAGGTATTTGTTATTGGAACTTTAATAATTTTCTTTCTTCTGGTATTTGAAAGAAACTTTGCTGATTTGATATTTATTCTTTTACAAGTATTTGGAATATTCCCTAAGTATGTGATTTTTTTTTTTCCCCTGTTCTTGGAGAAAGAAGTTATGGACAAAGGTGGCAAAATTGCACAACAGACAAAACTGTCATTGGGTTATCAGAGACAAACACTGAGCCTAAATTTATAGTAAGATCTTGTTTCATGGATCTTTGTGCAGTAGATTTTGTTAATTTATAATGTGTCTTTCTGAAGAGCATTAATAAGTGAAACAACTCAGTCGTCTGCATTTATAGTTCTTAGATGATTTCAGACAATGTACTTATGTGGTTTTGCTGTGGTGAGTGGGGTAAAAAAATCCATTGTTTTAGTGTGAATATTCTTGTGTTTTATTTATTCACATGCCCATTTTAAGCATTATAATCTTGTTTTCAGACCAGACAGACCAAATTTGAACATCACCAAGAGCAAGCAGCTGAAAAGATGCTAAAGAAAGCATCAAAAGAAATATACCAGTTGCGTGGGCAAAATCAGAAAGAACCTATTCAGGTGCAGACTTTTAGGTAAGTGGTAATGCGTACTGAAATAGCATAGCAACAATTCATTAGACAGGTTAAAGCTTTCTGAAACATTTAGCTTAAATTTTTTGTGTCTTTTGATTTTAATCAGAAGTAATTAACCAGTAATTTAACCAGTAATTTTAAACTGTATCTGGATTTGGACATGAGTTTCCTTTGAATGCTTTGTTCTGCAAAGAGCCAAAGCTAAGGTAAAATTGCAGGGTTACAATTCTAGTACACGTGAAATTAAAAAAAAAAAAAAAAAAGGCTTCAAATGCAAACATAGCTTAGGTGATTCTTCCAACTTAGCCTAGTTGCTATGAAGTCCAAATGATATGTCAGTTCTTCAGTACAAGCCTGTGGGCATAAATAGTCTGTTTTATGTAATACATATAAATTACGAGTAACACTCTCCCTAAAAATTACTCAGTAATATTGGAACTTTCTTTCAAGAAGCCTTTTCTTTGGACTCTGTTTCCAGAGTTGCCATCTTTTTTTGCCATCTTTTTTTCCCCTTCTTTTTTGTAGACGTTATTTGCAAAATGTACAAGGGTGAACTTTGCATTGCAGAACTTGTCCTGTGAAGCCTTTTTATGATTAACTATGGCTGAAGTTCAGTGAGTTGTATAAAGCTTCCACCTAGGTTTTCAAAAATAGTAATTGTGTTCAATGGAAAGTTGCCAGAAGTATATAGTGAGGTTTAGTAGTTTTTGGAACTTTGTTGTACTCAAATAAAAGACCAGTTCAGTACATAAGTAACAAATACTAACCATTAACCTGAGTAAAGAGACCATGTTCTTGTGGGGAGGAGGGGGAACATAGGCATAATTTTATTTACTTCCTTTTTTTCTTGTTTTGATCACAGAGAGAAGATAGCTTTTTTTACAAGACCAAGGATTAACATACCTCCTCTGCCAGCTGATGATGTATGACATGTTGCATTGTAAACATGAAGTATTTATCGCTTTTATTTTAATGAAGTTCTTAGATTAGACAAGTTTCTTTAAAAAAATTGTGCAAAAGCTAATATACACGTTTTGTAAAAAATAAAAAAAAGTAAAAAAAAAGTAAACATAAACAAAAACATATATATAAATATATATACATATATATTTTATAATAGCGACTGCAACAAGGCTTGGTTTTTCCTTGTTGTGAAACTGACATCTCTGAAGACAACTTATTTTATAAAAGATCGACTATCCTGTTAAGAGCGTGTACAGTTTTTATGCTGTTTTATTTGACTTAAAGGCTGGAAGACAGAAACAAAGTGAGTTCAGGCAAATTCACTGTAGTGTAATTTATTTATAGTGCCTTTTTTCCTTGAAGGAAAATACCTACTTTAAGATGTATTTTAAGACTGAAATTTTGTTCCTCAGTATTTGTCATACAGTAGAATGGAACCATTGAGCTGGTTTTGTTTCTGATACCTGAAATGAAAATACTATGTTCTAAAACTGTCACTTTTTCAGCTTTATTATCTGTAGCTTATTATGTACATTGTATTCTTTAGCACTGTCTGTGTTATAGCAAAATATTATCACCTGCAATGTGTTTAACACTAATTAGAAGTGAAGTTAAACATTGCAGAATTCATTTGCATGTTCTTACTGTGCACTAATAGATTGTTTTCATTTCCGTTGTGTCTAAAGTATCTTTATATTCTTACCTAGATCCTCAGTTTAAACGGGGGAAGGAAAAGGGTGACAGGTCTTTGTTTTTCTGTTTAATGAAAAGGGAATTAAAGTAGCAGTGTGAGCTAGCTGTGTGGAAAGCCTGCTAATGGACTATTACAGTGATTTCTACAGTTCTACAGATTCTCATCTGATTCAGGAAAGCCACATGTGTTCTGATTTCAGAAAGCAGCTGCTTTAATAAGGGTGCTTAAACACATGTTCATCCTAAAGGATGTGCTTTGCGATTACTGTAAGCAAGTTCTGTTGAACAGTGATACTTTCCAGGGGAAGGTGTATAATTCTGGAAGGTACAGCTCACTTGATTGCTAGCTGGACCAGCTAAAATCTGGTAAGAATTAATTTTATTTGTAACCATCCGTTTTAATGAAAGACTGTCACCCTAAATTCCCGAGAATGCCAGTTTTGTGTCCTTGCATCCTGCAAGTATGTAAAAATACTTCTTTACTAAACTACTATAATAGAGTTTCTCATATTTTTCTAATTATACATTACCTACAAAGAGAGGTGCCCAACACAAGATTGACTTTGCAAATTACTGGAATCTCCCCGAAGGAACATGATGTTGTCTTTTAATTAAAGATCAAATTGGTTCCAGATTTTTATATATCAGGAAATCAAAACAACAAAGGCCACAAACTAAACAGACCTATCAGAATATTTTCAAATATTTTGTAAGTAAGTTTTCTTTGTGAGTTTCAACAACTTAGACTCTGTTACCTTGTCAAAGGTCAGGAAAACATGGAAGAAAAATTGAATTACTTTTACTTATCCATGCTGAGGCAAAAATTAATGGGGAAAAAAAGATTGTAAGCATAAATATTAATTAACACAGACATTTAAGGTAGTATTTGCTGTTTCCTAATATGGCCTATAGTCATTACAGGCATCAAGTGTTGCAATCATATAGCAATTTATGTGAAATTGAAGTATATTTAGCATTTATCATGCTATTCATCCTGAAGCCTGTTTTGCCAGTAAGTTTTAGGGGTGTATATTGGGTTCCTTGGGCACGACTAGATGAATTCAGAAACTATGCAGATAAAAACCAAATCATGTGAGAAATTTTTAGTGTTTGGGTAAAAGTCTAGGGCCAGCAAGCTTTTCAGTGCTCGTTACCTTAAAAGACCAGTTAGTCAGAATTTCGCTTCTCATTTCCAGGGGAGGCTGTCACACAGCAGTGTTTATGCAGAGTTACCATGCAGTGACACCAGAAGTGCTTGCTGTGTATTAAGAACAGACAACACCATGTGAGTCTGGTCAGGTACTGGAAGGGGTTACCCAGAGAGGTGGAGCACTCTGTCCATACAGTGGATGAGGACTTAACTGGATGTAGCCCAGAGCATCCCAGTCACATTAGGCCTGCTTTGAGCAGGGGTTGGGGTAGGGACCTTTTTTCCACCCTACATTGTTCTGTGACTGTAACCAAGGAGCAATGTCCGGTGGTCTCTCTGTCCGGGGGTTTTTAAATTGTGACTGCTGTGAGATGTCGTCGGTGTATCTTGTGGGTCTGTGATTCTGACTGCTGTAATGAGTTCTGTCTCGATGTGGTAATGAGTTATCATATTCAATATTCATCTCTCTTGTTTTTGTCACAGTTCTGTATGATTGTGTCATTTTTGTATTATTTGAAAGTATTTCTTCTATAAAATAAAATAATTTGCCATAAACAGAAAAAGGGTTTTCTTGTATGTCAAAGACATTTTTGAGTCTTTTATATTTGCTGCATTCCTGATGCTTTCATGACAAAGATCATATTTTGAGTAACACTATCGTTTAGGTTAATGTAATGAATTTTCAAATAAAGGTAAGAGAGGAAATCTGGGAAACTGAAGACTTAGAGGCGTTATACTAAAGAGCTGAAAGAGATGCAGAGTAAGGAATGGCAGGTATGTTCTTCTGAGTGCTTATTACTCATGAGAAGTTGACAGCTGTATCAGAAGCTTGTAGCTGAATATTCCCAGAATTCTTGGGTAGCTCCACTTACAACATGTTGAACTGCCTTTTTTTCATAACAAACATTTGCACTTTCTAAATTTGTATTGAAAGCAAGCTGACATTATTAGTTCTGTAATATCTTACTTATGATTAATTCCAAGGTGGAAACCACTCAGGAGAATACTGGTTGACGTTTTTTGGCTGGAGTTTACTGCTGCTTTCGCAAAGGAAACATTAAATCTGCATAGTTACAGAAAGACCATTTCTCAGTTTCCCTCTGCAACCCTAAGCTGCAGGAGCACAGGCAAAATCATAGCAAGGACATGTGACTCCTGTCTCTCCAGTATTTGCAAGGCATCAAGGGTATGACAGAGTTTAGGTTATTTTTAAACTGTCTTCTAGAAATAGGCATTTGGAACAGCAACCGTGCCTGTCTTGTGGCCGTCAGGAGCAACAGCAGAAGCTGTAATGGGTACGTCGGGTTGGGTTTTCTCTTGTAAGAACAAAGTCTTATTTGTATTTCTTCCTGCAGTCCTTTTAAGCACTTTGCAGGACTTAAAGATAAGTGCAGTATAAGAAGAATTTTTTTTAAATGAGTTAGATGAATGTTTTCAGTGGATATAAAACTGAAGTTTGAATTTCTAGGGAAGAGGGCCCATCACAGCTTGTTTTGACCCCAACCTCCTTTATAACGATAGTGGTGTACATCTTTGAGAGGAAGAAGCATTTACAGAGGGACTTGAGAAACTGCAAGCTAACAAAACAAGAGCAGCCTTTTCTAAAACATTGTGTGAAGAATATATTTTTTTTCCTGAGATCACACAATTGACTGGGTATCATTGAAAGAAAATACCAAGGAGTAAAGTTGATTTGATTTTGGAATCTGTAAATGCCAGTTAAATAATTTTCTTGCACTTGGAAAATCTCCGTATTCTTGGATTTAAAAGCTTTTTCGGAGCTGGTTCTGGTTCCTTACGATTTTTGAAAATCTCTTACATTTGAGCATACATATTTATTGTATTTTCAATAGAGAATCAGGTATTCTGTCCCTTTAGTTTGTCTGCAGTTTGACCATCCAACTAAAAATGTACTTCCAGTAGGAGATTTAATGAGATCATTTGGTAATCACAGAATCACAGAATAATAGACAAGATAAAAAGAGGAAATTAATTTAGGAAAGTCTGTCCAGGAAAAAAATGTAGGATTGAGACCCTTACACTAATTTGTTAAGTGTCTAGGGCACAGTGTTTGTGTTCAAGTGTGTGTCTGGCATAGAAGTTCCCAGGTGCAGATGTTTCACCAAGTAAATGCTACTTCCTGTTTTCCGTATTTTCCTCTCATAAACTGATTGAAGGAAATTGCAGTTGTATTATCAAGAAAATAAATCAAGTGCTCAGTGTTTAGCTTCCTTCACAAATTCAATTGGCCTATTAATACTGATTTTAAGGGGCACAAAGAGCAGACGCTGGCAGGAAGCTGGGACTTGTATCACTTTTCCACATTTCACTGACATGGTTATAAAGGCCTGGGGCTGTTACTGATCTATGAATGGTAGAGGATTATGATCTGCTGTGCTGTGTGTGAAGGGCATAATCAAACCTTTTCTCTAAAGCCTTGCTTCTTGCTCCAGAAGAAGGGTGTGGGAACTACAGATGAAGCAAGCTAAGTGTTCAGATTTCACAATAAAATCCCATGTGTGTGGGTTTTGCATGGCGAGTCCATGTCAGAAATACATGGCACATCCATAAATTACTGCTCAAACACACTGGGACAAAAAGGTCTTCCAGAACTGTGTTCCTTCGACTTTGAACTGAGTGGGAGTCACTTATGTGCCTTCAGTTACCCGTGAGTATTTTCATGGGTGCTTGTGCAAGACCTCCCTCTACCCAGCTGTTGCATCTGCTTGGAAAGCCCCTGCCTGGTTACCTGTAGGGGTAAAACCAGTCTGCACAATACTCAAATGCAGGAAGGTGAGCAGTAAGGTGAATGTCCTGAAGTACAACACACTGCACATATACAAACATGCATAGGGTCTTCAGAAAGAACAGTTACAGCCTCTGCCTTGCAGAATAAAGCCCTAGTGGCTTGTACAAAATCTGTGCAAATCAGAACTTTGGAAATTTTTATCTCGTAGAAATCAAATACATTGCTGAGTATGATAAAATTCTTGAACACTCCCCTTGCCCCTCAAAAAAAGAAAAAAAAAATTACAATTGAGATGCTATATGCAGTTAACCAAAATGTGAAAGTCAGGCTAATTGCCTTTTCAAAAAAATATTTTAGGAAGTTCTAGTTTTTCAATACTTGGGAAAGCTTAAGCAGATGTTTTGAAAAGGAAAAGTAGACTGGCATGTAGGAGAGGGTCTTTCAAGAAGTGACAGCTGCATTGAAGAAAAGGCAGAAGGGCTGCAAGTGGATGGATGGATGGATGGATGGATGGATGGATGGATGGATGGATGGATGGATGGA
>NW_024580667.1:16392250-16540833 GCF_017639235.1 Corvus kubaryi | reverse complement strand
GGATGGATGGATGGATGGATGGATGGATGGATGGATGGATGGATGGAGAGAATTAAGAAGCGAAGGTAACAAGGATGAAACAAACATTTGAGGGAGGCTTGCAGAGCATGAGTATGACACACAAGACGGAGGGAAGTCAGTCTGGGTAAGCTTGAAATGCAGTGCCAGGAAAGGAAAAATGCAAGGAATGGTGAAATTGCAGTTTGTCTCATTTCCAAGGTGCTGTGACTACATATTTCACAGAGCAGCAACCTGGGCTGCAGAGTCTCCAGGAGTGCTTGCTGGCTTGCACACATCATACTCCCTACGCTTTTACCTCGTGAAAAATGTGAATGTTGTTGCTGTTGCAAAAACTGCACAGAACGATTAGCTTAGGTTAGGGAGGGAGAAAAGCAGCATGTGTTCCAATGGTGACGGAATCGGCAGGGCAGGGTAAAGAGGCTTGCAGTTTAATCCCGCAGGATTGCAGGCTGGTGCGGCTCCCCCGATCAGATATCCTATAGACGGAGGATGCAGTCACATGATTGTTACTGCTTCCTCCCCATGACATCGCTGCTGGTGCAGCCATACCACCCAAGGAAGGATGCTATTAAAATCATTGGGATTGGGCTAAATGATGTTGCATTGCAGGTAAGCAACATAATTCTTCGAAAAATCATTTGCCGTTTGCTCTTGTGCTGCAGTCCTAGAGCTCCAGTTCCGTCGGGCAGGATTTCTGCTGGCAAATAAAGCGGCACATTTTCTGTGCAAGCAGAGGGTTTGCAGGTGCAGAGGCTGCCTGCTGGCTCTGTGCTGATCTGCCGGCTGACATCTCCAGTAGAAATGCTGCCAGATGGAGCTTTATAGCTAAAGAAGGCCCTTTGTTCCCTGTATTTTCCAATGGCTCCTTCGGGTGTCTGCGGAATTCTGTATTTACGTGAGCAGCCATCATCATTCAGTCGTGCAAAGAGAGCAGCAATAGTGTTTTGCTTGCATCCCCTGCCTTTTTTTCCTGGGTGCTTAAAGGAAGTTGCTGCTGTGTCTAAGCTTATAAAGGAATGAGGATTAACTTGCTCGAGGGGTTACGATGTGTATTTGGGGAAAGAGGCTTTTCCTTTATTGTTAATTTTTGCTGATGTGGTTTCAAAGCACCTAGTCTGACAGGTTTCCTGCATAATTTGCTGTAGTAAAAGGTCGGTTTTTCCTTGTCCTATATAAACGTGAAAAATCCTTTTCCAGAAGGAGCATAGGAGATGACAAGCGTATTTTTGCTTTCTTGTAAAATGCTGATCACCAGAAGGCTGAAAAATCCGCAGTAAATTGTGCTTTTTGACTTGATATTTATGGAAGCAAAGTCCAGAGTCTGTGTTCCTGGTGTGGGTGTTTAATTAGGTGCTCTGTACAAATACATGAGCATAGATCTGTAAAGGGAAAAAATGGTGACTCTCCTGTGGGGCTTTTTTTCTGTATAGCTTTTCAAATATATTTTAGGGTTTTAAAATTTTAATTTTTTTTTACTTTATTGTAATGCAAATGTTACAATGTGAAAAACAATTTTTGAGCTTATACTAGTCAGAAAAGAAAATTATATATCTATATTTTTAACAATTGTGATAAATAATTCTATGCCTTTGCCAGAGAACAGAGGATGACTCAGCTGCAGCTTCATCAGGCAGAGTCAGGTGACTTTTTACTTCTGGTCTACAGGAAGAATTTTTTTATTCTTCCAAATCCTGTTCTTTGTTCAAATAATTTTTTTCCCACTGTTGGAAAAATCTGAAAATTTGGCAGGCCTAGAATCTGTGTGCTCACCCATACCTTAAGGGGGAATGTTTTGGATCTCCTGTGCTGCAGTAGATTGTACATCCTAGTGAGGGGTGAATTCTGGTTTCCAGTGATCAGGTCTGCAGTTGTGTCAGGATCAGAAGATAAGGTGTGTGGGAGGGGAAAGTAGATAATGAATTACTGAAGTACAAAAAGACGGTGGTTGTTCCAAACTGAAAGAAAAATAAATTTCAATTTTATTTTTCTCCAGCAGAACTGCTCCTGTTTTTTCAAGACTGAGCCTCTGAAGTGATAGAAATACAAACCTGTTGCTGCATGAGGTGATGGGGGCGGGGGGGAGATTGCATCCTGTTGGTGCCAATGCTGGATTTCTTCTGCTTGCTTTCCCCTGGAGTCAAGGCTGGCTTGGTTTTCTCCAGCACTGGCTGTGAGCCAAGCTGTGCCCTTGCTCACCAGGCACTCTGAGACTTGGCTCTTTGCCCTTGCAAGGAGCACAGCAGGGCTGCCACGCTTGGGTTCTACAAGGGTGATGGGTTCCCCCCCTACTCCGGAGCATATGGAAGTGCCCTGTGGAAAAATGTGCCGGGCAGTGGTTCTCCTGCTCTCTCAGTTTGAGTCAGACATCTTCTGTGCAAGAAGACAAGGCACCAGCCTGATGTGTGTGCTGGGAGCCTTTGGAAATTAAGGACTTGAGTGCTCTAAGAATTACTTAGTATAAAAGGGGGACCCTGGGGACATCCCCAGCTGGAAGGTGCTCTCCCTGGCAGCATCCCTGGGATGCCGTGCAATGGTTCCAACACGTGGCTGCAGGGGTGCTCAGGCCCTGTGCACATCGGGGCCTCTCTTACGAAGGTTGTACCTTTTCAAAGAGTGGCTGGTTGCTTTTCAGCAGGGACCAGAGGAGAAGGAGATGGGGAGCACTGACCCTGGGTTAGAGAAATTCCTCTTTGCCTGAACCGAACAGGCTCCTCGGGAGTGCTGTAACCTCCCAGGGCTGGGAACTGCTTCTTTGTGAAGTTGCTTGCTGCCCTGAAGGGGAAAGTGAGCTGGATCGTGACTGTGGCCAGGTGCTATAGCAGGGGGAAAGGGGATGCTCCCAGCACCCAGTCTCCTCCACAGTGCAGAGCCATCTTGCTTGTGTTGGAGGCTGGTGGTGTGTGGCAGGAGCCTCTCCGGGCCTGAACAGCTCCTGTTCATCCTGGCTCAGCATCGTGCTCAACCCTCAAAAGTGGTGTGATGCCCGGAGGTACCAGTCCTTTTCCTGATTGCTTTTGCCATCACACTGCAGCTTGCAGGGTGCCCAACAAGGGTGTGTGTGTGTGTTAATTTTTCCTCTTAGTGAAATGGGGTCAGGTTGTAGAGAAGGAGTCTTAATTCACTTCTTGTGTGTGTGTGTACATACACACCAGGTGTTGGGTTTTTTCAGCTTTCTTCATCTCTAGCCCAGCAGAACCAAAAAATCTCACATGATTATTAATGTCAAAAGAGAGACTCTGGCAGGGTTACACTAGGCTGCTACTCCTAAAGCACTTTTAACATTTTGCTCTTAAGCATCACCCCAAGGGAGGGGTTTCCCCATGTTGCAGAAGCAGGAGCTTCCTCTCAGCGGGATGAAGTAACTTCTCTATAGCTGTGCAGCCCATTGGCATCAAACACAGCAGTGCAAACCAGTGCCCTGGGAACCAAAACACATTGCCCTCCTTTGTGAAAATGACTCACAACCTCTGCTCAGATCACGAGAAGTGACATGGTAGAACCAGATTAATGGCTTTTCCAGTGTGGGTTTATCAGCTTTATTTCAAGCTGAAGGCTTAAAAGGGTTTTCAGCAAGAGGTACATTGAGTGCCATTGAACATCCCATTTCAGGAGAGAGCTGTTTAGGAGTAACTGTATACCAAGCCACTTCCCTTCTGACAGTGCAACTCTGCTCTCTCTGAATTAACTTGCTTTTTTTTTTTCCCCATTCCAAACCTGTTTTTCCCCCTTAATCTTAAAATTTTCTGAATGAAGAGGAAAAGAGGAGCACTGGAACCCCAAATCTGCTCAGCTGTATGTGGCATGAGGAGGAAAACTCTGTAGCACCCCTGACTCTTCAGATGTGACTTAAAGCTCTGTGGCAGTAAAAGCCATGGGTTCAGAAGGGAAATTTAACCTCTTTTTTTGTGAGGAAGAGGACTTGAGGGAAACCAAGAATAGAAACCATACATGCCCCTACACTGTTAGGACTGGTTTCCAGGATGTCCTGTCTCCTGAAATGTAGTTTCTTACCCAGAGGTTGAAGGCTTTCAGAGTTTTACCTAATCAAATCTTGTTTTCTTCAAGAAATAATGGGGTGTGGGGTTGATACAGTTCATGGGGCTCATCTGCCCAAACTTCTGGCCTGTTAGCAGAGGAGCATCCTTTAACAGAGACGTTTCAGCTCAGTTTCAAAAGTGCAGATGGATGTTCCAGAGGCAGTGACGCTTCCCTCCTGCTTTTTTCACAGCCTCAACATTTGCACTTAACAAGTAAATTTATTGGAGGGACCTTTAAGACTCACTGGAAACAGAGATGTAAGTTTAACATTTTTTTATACAGAGCCAATTTTGGCAAAAATTCCATTTGGAGCTTGCAGGAACAGAGCTGGGATTTTTATTTCCCCTTGCCTTCCTGACATAACTCAGCAGCTGAACTAATTTGGCTCAGACTTTCGAAGCAAACTTGAAGGGGGAGCAGGCACATGATATTTCATACCAAAAGAAGTTCGTTTCTAAAGGGAGAGTCATCATGGGAGGGAGCAGGGAGCAGAATGCTGGGGTGTGTTTTACCCCTCAGAGGAAGAGAATGCCTCCCAGGAGGAGAAAAGGAGAAGAGGGAGTCTGGCTGTGATGGGAGGGTGGGAAGCCCTGTTGGTTGGGTATCAGCTCCCGGCGTGCCCTGTGTGCCCTGTGTCACCCCGTGCCTCCCTCCGCCTGTGCTCCTGGCCAGCTCTGCTCTCACCCCGTGAGCATGTGTGCTGGCTGAAGAGGGGCAGCTGAAGGCCCCTGGAGTTTGGTCAGAGCAGTGCCTCAGTTTTCTGCCATTTATCCCAAATGTTCCCTCCTGCCTTTCCCTTCTCTCCCAGGTCCTCTCCACTGTGATCTGGTGCCCTGCGTTTTTTGAGCTCTGCTGTGGCTTCGTAATGTTTTCCATAGAGGTTATTCAGGGTAAAGCTGCACATCAAAGATGTGACTGTATTTAACTTGACCACATTATCATAGCTGGAAACTCCATAATATGTGGTGGTGGGGCCATACAATAAAAGGCTGCAATATTTTACTGTACTGTTTCTGATACTGCAGCCTGCCCGTGCTAGCGTGCTGAGAGACTGAGGGTTTGGAAGGCTATTTGCTTATATCTGGAGGCTGTGCAATTAGTCCTTGAATTGTAGGAAAGGCATTTGCCAATTTTAATATCTTGTCTTTCCTCTGTATTTTCTCAATTTACAGGGAAAATTTTTTCCCATATTGTTTCCAAAAAAGGTCTGTAAGTGGGTCCAGCATTTCCAACTTTTTCCAGGAGTCTGAACTTGATTACTCTGATTCAAGGCCATTCTAACACCTTTTTATAAACTTCATCATTAAGACAGAAGGTCAATAACTTGTTTGGCTTGTTCAATCTGAAGCTTCTAAGTTGAATAATCTTAAATTGCATGTGGATATTTTTCAACCTATAGAAAATCACCCATTTAACTTGCTGGGGATTCAGTCTACTTGCTTTTGCTGAGGACTTCTTCCTTGCAAAATCACCAAACAGCATCTTACTTCTTGTTGAGAAGAATGTTTGATAACTGTTTACCTGTCTCCTATATCCTGTGTGATATCATGTTGCCATTTCTAAATCATCTTCTGCATGGCAGGTGGTGGAAGGGGAATTCCATCCACACCACCTTGGCCTTCCTGGCTCTAGGCTAAGCAGACCTCAGTCTCTGACCCCTCCCCAAAAGACACACACCCCTAATCATCTCCCTGTACTTTTCATTCATGTCTTTCATGGTGACCCTGTTAAATAATCTTGCTTGCTGCCTCCTCAGCTGTCAGGCCCATTTTCTCTGGCCAGGTGGTGCTGAAGACCTGTGGTATAACCGTGCTCGGCTCTACGAACTTTCTGCCTCAGCCTTACCCTCTTAGGCCTCTTTCTGCACACTGACTCTTCCAACCCGAACCATTCCATGATTCTGTGATTCAGCTCACTCTGCTGGCAGCACTGACCTGTTTGCCTGGATTCAGGCCCTGTGAGGAGAGTGCGCTGGGTCCATCTCTGTGACTGGGTCTAAATTCCTTGGGAGTGGGGACAGATGGATGCTGGGAGAGCACCCAGCTCTCGGGAGGAGGTGCCTTTGCTTGACAGATCACCTTGATCAGGTAATGGCCTGAGGCTGGGGCACCATGCTTGGTCCTTGGAACAGCCAATGCAAGTATTTGGGGCACAGAGTGGCAAACCATCTGTCAGTGCAAAGGGGTCTGGTGATGATGGCCATACTACTACTATAGAAAATAAATATGTGTTTAGTACTACTATACTGCTGTAGAAAATAAATCCCAGGGATTTTCACAGCCCCCATGCTCCTTCATTTTTGCGGTAACTGCTGTCATGTCACGCCACATGAGCACAGCTCATCTGACCAACCATTCAGGTCAGTGGTGGGCTCAACTACGATGGAGTCATGATTCAAAAACTTTGTGTCTGGAGTAGTATCTCCTCTGTTTTATCACTGTAAGTGTGTTGGTACTAGAGCATAGAAAAGCCCTGAGACACACCGTGTTCTCCTTTGGTGTGTTGGCTATTGCATGGCACATTTGTAAAACATGGAACAGGTGATGCTTTGGACACCCTGAAAAAGGTACTCCAAATGTGAATTGAGAAACTTGCAAACTAAACTGGCATTTAGGCTTCTGTTTTCTTCTCCTAGCCTCTTGCCAGGTTCACTTTATTCTTTATACCACAGGAGAGGCATTTGCTGCCTGCATCCTGTCGTGTTTCACGTAGCAACCCCCCACTTCAAGGAAAACAGCAAAGAATGTAGGTGAACGTTTGTTTGTCTGCTAGAAACATTTGAAGTGTTGAAGTAATTCAGTAACTGTGATCTGTTGAAAGTAACTTGAAACTTGTTGGAATTGCATTAAAAATCATACTGCCTGCCTCAGTGCAATGTATCCAATTAAAACAGAAAACAGGATGAGGAGAACATAGCATGGAACTAGCATCTAGGAGCAATAGGCCAGGGCCAAGACTTTTCCTTTGATGACTGTTCAGCTAGTTGTGTTCCATCAGTATACTTTTCAGCCTCTTTGAACGATGGGATGTTTTGGTCTGTGCTTGCCATGTCAAATACATTTCATATCTGATCAGTCAGCATACTACCTAGAATGTCAGTTCACTGCTAGAGCTCTTCTGTCTGTGGCTTTTACATTTGCACGTGCTGTAACAGTGCTCTAAAGCTGAGAGTTTGTCAGCATTTTCACTGTAAATATGATTTATCGCTCTTCTATAAAACCTAGCTCCAAGCTGATCAAAGTCACGTGATGAGTTTACTCACTGTGAGACTTGCAGAAAAAATGTGACCCTGAATACAATAATACTATTCCCTTTTGGTTCTTCAGAAAATAATAAAAAGTGAGTAAATATAATGAGATCTGGTGTCTGTGTAGTACTGGCTGAGCTTGTTGGTGTGTCCTGGTCCATCAGCAGCTCCCTGTGTTTGCACCCTGGCTTCTGTAGTTTGCTTGCATGAATCTCTTCTTTGCTTCCCTTACGTGCTTAAAAATTATCTGGTTTCCTGCAGCCATAAAGCTTCACAGGCTAATATTTGGACCTTGACTGCCAGCTTGCTCTCATGCAACTCCTCTGACATTTGTAGGGTAACTCTTTCTGGCTTCAAAACACTGTGCACCAAGCATGGCTTGGGAGATCAGGAACTGACCACCAGATTGATCTGGCCCAAGATTTCTGGAAGATGTCTAGGGTTATGTGGCAGCCAGGAGAGCCTCCATCAGGAGGCACAATTGTCAGTCTGGCATTGTGACCTCTCTTGATTTGTGACTCAGTCCCTGCCAGGACTTTGCTGTGTCTACAGGATCGCACTGGTCTGGTATGGCTCTAAATCCAGGGAAGTCTGCTAACCAGAACCCTGTGAGTTCCAGAGATAGGTGGTTCAGTCAGGTTTCTTTTTTTTCTAGTTCAGTTTCTAGAAAGAACCTGTTTGCAATTATTAAAGCAGCATATTGACACAAGCATTCACTTGTAGGTAGTAAGCTAGTTAGTGAAAATGAGTGCTCGCTGTTAAGGCTCTCTGCTGTATTGTAGGGAATAAAATGGCTGATGGAATTCAAAGTGGAGAAAGGCAAATCAAAGGGGAAAATGACCCCAAGAGATTACAGAATGATGGGCTCCAGACTGGCCACTGTCTCTCAGGGAGTCACAGCAGACTGCTCAGTGTTGGATGTCTGCCCTAGGAAAAGCTGGTGGAGTGCCAGAAATTATTAGGAAGAGAATATGGGGACTAAGCAGGAAACAGCCCTTGCACAAATTATGTTGCATCAGCATCTGCAAAAGTAGTGGAAAGGACAGCAAGGAAGTCTAAGGCATGGAACAACAAAGGGACAAAATACGTATGTTAGACAATTCCTCAGCAAGACTCAACACCTTTCAGTGTATACAATAAGCTCTGTCAGAGCATCCAAATCTCTTAGATGCTCAGGTGTGAGAAGCTGCATTTGTAATTCTGCAACGTTTTCTTTTGAAGTGTTAGTGTTACACTCATTAGGTCAGGTGAAGATGTCTACCTCTGACAGCTCTTTGTGATCAATAAACAGAAATTATCACTTCTGGGAAGTAATCACTCTCATTCTGATGTAAATAGTTCATTTCCTGTCATCAGCTGTGAAAGGAGGCTAGGTTTTAGTGTCCAGAGTATAGTGCAGATTTCTCATGCTAGATGAGACAACCAGCACCATGGCTGTTCATGCTTTTGCCATCATTGGAGTGTATTGCTGCAGTACTCCTGGCTACAATTCATGTTTGGATGAAGTTAATTTGCCCTTAATTTATGTGTGTGAAAATATCTGTCACTGACTGATTGGTGTAAGGCTCCAGTTCTGCTGGCAGAACTGAAAGCATCTGCAAGCTTCACTAGGAGGGCAAATTAGCTCATCCTGACATAAACCTTGCAAATTATTACAGATGCCAAAGTAAGGTGAGAGAAATAAATGCAAAATAAAGAGAAAGAAAGGGATACTTATGGTGCTCAGTAATAAGATATAAGATGGAAACTCTGTAGTACTCAGTTCAAAGTGCTGTAGCTAGGTTTTTTGCATAATCTGATATCACGTCTCTGCTTTCAAAAGTGTAGTACCTGAAGTGAACTTTTAAGGCTGGCAGTCATCCAGTTCACTGCAATTTCCAGGTACTGGTATGCTACCTTGAGTTCAAAGTTTGTTTGTTTTCTTCATCTTCTGTGGCCCTGTGGTCTCTAGCACATTTTTTCTCTCCTTGGACATGTTGTGTAGCACGTATTTTTGGGGTAGATTCAGACTGAGATTGTAATTATCCTACATACTTGTGGTCTGGCCTGGTATTATCCGTCACAATACTGTCATGTGCTGGGCATCGACAACATACTTAAAAAGCTATTTTTTACATGATATAACTAGCATGTTGGGTAATTTTCTTGTGATATGAAGGAAAACTTGGCAATGCTTTCAGTGCAAGAGTTTCCAGAAGTTTGTTTATTTAGCAGAGGGTGCTGCCTTTTGCAGGCAGACAGTCTGAGCTGCATGTTTTTTACAGGTCCTTGTTTGCTGTATGGGAAGAATAGGTGAAGTAAATGATCTGCAGAACATCACAATGTTATGAAGTAATAGCATTGTCTAATCCTTTCACCTCATTTCAGCTTCCCCTTCCAGTCCTCTTAAAAGACACTGAGCTCAAGGTCCCCTTGCAACTTCAGCTCCTGTTGTCAGCCTCGTCATCCCACCTTCAGATCTTCATTTCACTTAGCAAATGTGGGATCGTGCTCTCACCTGCATGGCGAAGTATCACTGTTCTCAATTGTCACTCCTCTTAACTTCTGCTTTTCAAATCATCCCCATCTTGTGGCAGCTTATTTGTGCTCTGCAGCGCTGCCTAGGACACCTGCTCTGCATTGAGTTTCCTTCCCCAGGCTGTGATTCATTTGCTTGGTTCTCTTTCAGACAAACATGCCATGGTTCTGGGAGATCACTTGACTTCTGTGTTTAAAAGGGTTTCTATTAATGGTGTAATGGTGATCTGCTGGTTGCCTGTAAGATAATGCTTTTCTCAGCTGCTTGTGCTCAGAACACTGTCTGTGTCATCCAAAATCCCTCTCATGGAGAGCAGAGACTGACAAAGCTGAGTGTTCATACTTATTACATTGCTAAAGACACCACTAAGGCAAAAAATTACATGGTGAGGTTTCAAATAAAACAGTTGAAAATGGGGAGGGGGGAAGAAAGAAGAAAGAGGGCTGAGCAGGGTATCAGGGTTTATGGACAGTCCACTAAAAGCTTATCTGCTACATTTTTGCCTGTTCCAATTACAGAGTTGGGAAATTTCCTCACAGTTTCAAAGATCTAAATTCTTGTGAAATTCCCATTTTTATACCTGGTGGAACAAAGTGGGTGGCAGTCGTTGGTGCCCTGCTGGCCTCATCAGTGACCAGCAAAAGTTACCTTGTGTCAGTCAAGGAGCTACAGGCTCTGCAGGATCTGTTCTATACAACCCCTAAGGTCTGTATATGTCCCCCTTCTTCTTGTATTTCAAATATATTTCATTCTTCTTATATTCTCATACTCCTACATGCCTTCATCCAAATTCCCATCAAATGCCTCTGGTAACTGTTTGTTGTAGTCTGGGGACAGGTGTCTTTTATTTCCTCTCATGCTTTAGTAGGATATGTGGTGGATATTTCTCCCCCTGCTTTCTTAAAGCAAATATGAAGAGTTTGTGTGTGCCCCCCAGGACTACTGTTCATGCTGTCTTGACTTCCGGGCTCGTGGAGGTATTTCAGAAAACTTGGCTCTGAAATGCCTGACAAAGCTGCATGAATTCATTGACAAGTTTGCTTTTCTTCTGTGTACAGATCCTAATATGGTCAATGCAGGAGACATGAATGGTTCGGGCAACCTGATGGATTTTCTGGATGAGCCTTTCCCCGATGTTGGAACTTACGAAGATTTCCATACCATCGACTGGCTGCGGGAGAAATCACGTGACACCGACCGCCATCGCAAGGTGACGGTGTCAGGCTTTGATGCATCACAGTCCCTGGCTTACAGCCATCCTGGTAGTGACAAAAATAAGTGTTTTTCCAAAGTTATTGCTTCCTACCTTGTTGCATGACTTGAGGAGAACTTTTAAATACGTGGACGTGGGATGTCCTGAATTTGTAAATATGAAAGGGCTGCTGCAACTTGATCAGATGAGCATCTCAGAATAAATTATTGGGACTGCAGGAAGTAGAGAGTAGAGAAATTGTATGCACCATCTAGGAGTTTAATTATTTTAAACATTGTACTCTAAAACTGTCAGCCTGAATCAGCAGCACATCTATATGTATGTTTAATTTCAGATTACAAGCAAAAGTAAAGAATCCATATGGGAGTTCATCAAGAGTTTGCTGGATGCCTGGTCAGGATGGGTTGTAATGCTTCTCATAGGACTACTGGCAGGTATGTATGTGTTAGTGCTACAGCTATGCCTGGAGCAGCTCACCCAAGCTGCTGCAGTACCATCTGCTTCTCTGTACTTCATTGTCTCTCCATTGATGTTTTTAGTTTTTAAGCTAAAAAAGACAACTTTGCATTCGTGGAGTTATGATCCGAAATAAAAATACCCACTTGCAAAGTCTCCTTTCAACTGCTGACCTAGAGAAAAATGTTTTCACCAGTAGAGGGATTTTTCTTTTGCTTTGGGAAATCTGCATTTTAGTGCTTCGTACTCGATGGACTACTTTGACTTTCTGAATCTTTGCTTTGCAGAAGTCAATTTTATTTATAGGATTTTGTTTCTTGTCATCACTTTAATTCTGCAAAGTAGAAAATATGATGTGGGGAAAACACTGGTCGTGGACACTCAAAGGGGAGCTTTATAAACTGCTATTTCCACTGGGTTATCTTCTTTATGTATGCCTGAAAGCAAAATAGTTTCATACTTGGTTTCAGGTCTGCTTCCAGGCCAGACAGACATTACATACTTAACAGTCTGCTCAAACTCACATGGCAAATTCATTAATTTCCTCAATTTCTCCTGTCTTCTCCTCAGTTTAGCACATCTTCCTGCTTGGAAAGCTGCACTTCTCTGACCCAGCTGAGACAGCTGCCATTTTTTATGCTTTTTCAGTGATGTCAGGGTGCTCTTGTGTTATGCTGCTTGGTAAAAGCACCATGTGAAGTTTCCCCGTTTCCAAGGGGTGATGGGAATTTCCTGCTCAGCATCTGTCAAGTTAATATGTTTATTACAGTTGTTAGGAGCCTCAGAAGTACTGGTGAAGTTCTTGAGAAAACATTTCTGAAGTGACATGTTTGGCAAATTATGTAATTTCATAGACATGTAATTGTTTCCACAAAAACTCTGTTGGGAGGGTGAGATGGGAAGAGAGTTTGATAGACTAATAGTGTACTACCAGGGCTGCTGAGTCCAGCCTGAAGGCCAGGGTTGGTCTCATCTGGGATGGAGAATTCTGCCTGCAAATAAAGTTAGAGCAAGCCCTTGAGGGCTCTAGTGACCTCAGTAATCCTCTCCTCATACAAAGAATGTGGTATACATGCACACACTCCCATTTTAGTAAAAACATCCCAGAAGGTTTAATTCAGTTCTAGTTTGCAATGAAACCTCAGGCTGAAATCCTCAAGGCTGTCAAAAGCCAGAGTCACTGTCCTCTGATAAACCCTAACATTGATATGTCCAGCTTGGGAATGGGGTTTGAGGGTAAACTAAACTGAGATCACCCTTTTCAATGACAAGGGTGCAGAGCAACCATTTTACCTCAAAGAATGAAACCAAATTAGTCAGGAATCTTAGCCAGGTTTGAGGAGGGAGGAGGTGGTGGTGCAGTCACGAGGCACTTCATGTTGTTGTCCTCTCTTCTTAAAATATTGCCTGCTGAGAGAAGTGAGCCTGCCACAAGGGCATCTGCATGATCAGATGGGATTGCATGGACCAGCTGGGCTCTTCCATGGTCCCTCCTCTGCTGAACAGGCAGAAGCTGCTGCTGCTCCAAGGGGAGTAGCCTGGTCAGTGGATGGACACTGGGTGAACCCTTGAGCAGCTGGGTCCAGGCATTACCAGAGGCAAGCAGAAAGTATGGGAAGGCATGGGAGAGAAAGGGGAAAGGGGCAGCAGCAGTACCCAGGACATAAGGGTCCCGTGCTCTTCCTGTGCTGGGCACAGAAAACAGCAAGATGGGACTCTTGGAAGAGGCTGGCAGGGGCTTCCCCAAGCTTCCAAAAGCACTTGGGTCTTTTACCCAGGCCCAGGAGTCTAAAGTGAGCTTAACTGATCTAGAAGCCTAAATCCCATCAATTTGGTAAGCTTCATCTTTCAGGTTTTGCAATACCTCAAAGGTTGCACCTCCACTGCCAAGACGAGCAGATGAGGCCAAAAGATGCAATCCTTGTTCTCCAGTGCTTCTGCCACTGGGCCCTGTTGCTCTGTGCATGTGTAGCTACACTGGGTCAGTTCTGACTTCCTAGAAAAATTTGATTTTAGCCAGATTAGTTTTCAGTTGATTTGTGGTCTCAGCAGCATTGGTCACCACAGAGCCGCAAGCAAACAAAAAATAGCTGATGGGAAGGAGCTGATGGAAGGAGGAAGGAGAGGACCATCCCACTTGGCAGTATGATACATATATATATATATATATACACACACACACACACACACACACACATATATATATATGTATCATGTCATACATATACATATATCTTGTCATCTTTGGAATGTCATCAAGCCTGCATCCTTTGTTAGTCCCAGAAGAGTGTAGGTGGGAAAGGGATGTCTGGAGGGGGTTCTGCTCTGGCTTCCTGCTCACAGCAGAGCCAGCCTCAGGGTTACAGGCAACACCAATGTATATTGAGAATGTAACAGCAGCCACTGGGATCAGATCATAATTTCCTTTGTGAGGGTGCACACACAAATTAGCCTGAGCAGAGCCTCTCACTGCCTCCAGTCTGTGGCAAGTACCCACAGGACCCTGAACATCCTGCTGGAGGGAGATGATGGTGTATGACACTGTCAAATGGCTGGAAGGGCACTGAGGAGCTCCTGGAAGTGAGGCTTTGGGATCCAAAGCCTGCTAATTGCAGAGAAGAGGGAAGGAACAGTAAAACCCAAAAATGTTGTTTCGTGTGGAGATCAGATAAGACTGTTCACACAATGGTCTAGAAAAAGATACTGAGCACTACATGGGCCTGTCTCAGTCAGAGTTTCCATGCTTTCCTCATATAAAGCAATGTATGGGGAGTGAGCCTAAACATTTATGTATGGATACCAAATTTTTTAAACATTTGTTTTTAAGGAAATCTGAATTTTTGGTGGGCCCATTCTGCCTGCAGACCAGTGGATGTTCCTCAGCCTAACCATTACTACTGCCCAACTGAAAGCATATGCTCTTTATAGATCAGCAAGTGTGTGTGTGTTTTAAAGCTATGTAACAAAAAGTGCCATCATAGTAATGCTGAAATGCTCTGATGCTGAGGCTGGATGTGCAGGAATTCCCTCTGTAATTCATCACTTGGGTGATGCTGTTTTCTGGCACAGGTGCATGAAGAAAACTCTCTTTTCAAAGCAAATTTTTAGCATTCTCATTACGGCACTGTAAAGGAAGAAATTGGCCATCATCAACAAACGGAAAAGGAGAGAAGTAAAAGGCTAATATCTAAAATAAAGTTCAGCATTGTCTGGCTTAGGAGTACTTCATTATTTTTCCTTCCAGGCAGGAGGTTACATAGAAGGGGGAACAAACTCAGCTCCTTTGATGGGAGAAGCAGGGAGATAAAACTATACTCTATTACAGTCTTGACAGCCAAAATAAGCACAAGAAATTAAAAGCTTGACTTTGAGATGCTGAACTGTCTAGCACTTGCATTAATTTCACTTAAAGCTGCAAACATTCAGAACTTGGAAAACTTCTAGCTCTGGTCACATAGGTAGTGAAGCATTTACTATTGCATTATTATCTTGGCCCTCCTTATGATTTTCTTCTCTTGAAGGCTTGTGTAGTAAATTGCATGTAGCATTTTCCTCCTTATGTGGATCCCTAAGAATCTGGCAAAAGGGATTAGATCAGCTGCATAATTAAGCACATTGTCTCAGTGGTGCTGAGGAGCCTGTGAGCTTGTTATATTAGAGAACTGAATGTTTGTTCTTCAGTATAGTTATTAACTTTATTGGGGAAAAACATTCAGAAGTCTGTCTTCCTTTGTGCCTTTGGTAGCATTAATGTGCAGCTGCCTGGTTAAGTGTAGTGTAAACTTTGAAGATTACAGAGAGCATTAAAGACCCATCAAGAGGTGCAATAGACACAGCATATGGTCCAGAGGATGAAGATTCCTTGTTTCTGAAACTTTCAGAA
The DNA here is from genome assembly GCF_017639235.1 of Corvus kubaryi. NCBI lineage: Eukaryota > Metazoa > Chordata > Aves > Passeriformes > Corvidae > Corvus > Corvus kubaryi. The sequence continues at coordinate 16,525,457 of NW_024580667.1, read as the reverse complement.
AATTGGAGAAGAATTTAGAGCTCACTGCAAAACAGGAAGCTATGCATGCTGATGTTGCCAGCAATGCAATGATTAATTGTCATCTAGCAACATGGTTCACTGTTTCCATAGAAACTTGGGAAAAATGGAAGAGTAACCAAGATTAAGCCAAGATCTTCATGGAAGAAAATAATTGCTACAGACATCATCACTCCCATCTGCAGCCTTTTTTTTTTTTTTTTAATGTGTGTGTCATCCTCTCTAGTATATCTGTATAGTTCTTCAGATTATTTTTATACAACAGAAATTCTTCACTGCTACCTTGGTCACCACTGCTTGTCAGTGTGGGGACAAGTTTCCTTCTTAAGGGTGGGAGAAGAACCTGTGGGTTTTTTCTGGTCTTTGAAGTAAAAAAAAGGTTCCATGTGCTTGAATTATTTGAAATGTATTTTTTCCCCTATCTCTCTTACAGAAATGCAAATGAGAAAACTTTAGTTCTAGATGAAATAAACCAGCTCTTGGACCCACTTGTGTGCCCCAGCTGCTGGGGGAAAGGGGAGCAGCCCCCACCCCTGCTTCACATAATTACGTTCTTAGGAGGAGCCACAAATCTATAACTTTTGGAAACTTAAAACCAAACCATTTGCATTTTCTGAAGTATTTTTTCCCCTCTGTGTCCTACTGAAATGCATTGATAAATTCTGTTCAAATCCATTAGTGGTTTTCTGAAATTTTATTAATGATTATTTTAAAAATAATGATGACTTCTGCTTTCCATTGTATATGAGAGGGATCTGGAAAACACTAAATGACTCTTCTATCAGTTGTTGCTTTAATTCTTTCCAGGAAGTATGGACATAGGGACAGAACACAGGTGTCGCTGTTGTCCCCAGGGACGGCGAGAATCACGACACGGAATTCCAGGACAAATGGAATTATTTAATTAATTATCACCTCGTTTATATACCTTGGTTCGCAATAGAGAAATGACATTATTGGGTGCTTGACCATACACCTCCCAGAGTGATTGGCTGAATGCTACAACGCCTATTTCAAAATATTTCCTTCAGTGAACCAAAACAAGACCGTGCAGGTGCAAGATAGAGAGTTATTTACAGAACAGTCTTTCCCTGTTTCTCAGCTAAGGCATGAGAAAGGAAAACTTCACAAAATGCTTCAGCAGCTGGAAAATTCCTCTGCTCCTGCTCTTTAGCATCCCCACACAGGTCTGCCTCTCTGTGTTCCGGCTGCTCCCAGCCTCCCGTTCCTGCTGCTCTTGCACTCCTGGGGACCCACCTGCGCTGAGGGTGCTGCTGCTGGGGCAGGTTGTTATCGCTGATGAGCAAATGCCCTAGAGAAGCAGAATTTTTATTTTTTTGTGTCTGGCGACAGCAATTATACCTGTGTCTGTGTCTGGTGGCCACCGGGTGTCACTGTAGCTCTGTGTAATTACCGGGGAGAAACTGAAACGAGCGTTGTGGTAAAGGAAGGATTTGAAAGATAGTTTTATTCTGCATGTCTAGATTGCCAGTCAATGTACACACATATCAAAAGCCCCATTCTGTTAAGTTCATAAGTCAGAATTTGGTATTCATGTTGTCTTTGTAATGAAATCATCTTTCTAAGGTTGCTGTGTTGGGACCAGTAAAGCTGTAGGAAAACATACATATCCTTCTCCTCCATTACCCCTGAAATACACAGTGTGGTTTGAGACCTGTGGCCCAGTGTCCATATAGAGACCCTGCACGACGTCCTCCCCATCTCAGCCAGATGGGCCACCTGCCTTGAACAGGCTGCAGGCCTGGCATTGGCTATCTCTCCCCTATTTGGCCATCAGTCAGTATGAGAATGATAATGTTTAGAATAAAAGCTTATTGAAGAACATTGAAGGTCAGAAAAACTTGTTAGTGCCCCCAGTTCTTCGGTATATTTGTATTTATTGATGCAGAGAACAGTTTGGCTTGGAAGAGGCTTTTAAAGGTCATCCTGTCCAACAACCCTGCCATGAGCAGGGTCATCTACAACTGGATCAGGTTGCTCAGAGCCCTGTCCAACCTGGCCTTGAATGTTTCCAGGGATGGGGCATCCACCTCTGTGGGCAACCTGTTCCAGTGTTTCACCCCCCTCATTGTAAAAAACTTATTACTTATACCTAGCCTAAATCAACTCTCTTTTAGTTTAAAACCCTTACCCCTTTCCGTACTGCAGCAGCCCCTGATAGAAAGTCTGTCCCCATCTTTCTTATAAGCCCCCTGTAGGTACTGGGAGGCTGCTATAAGGTCTCCAAACCTTCTCTTCTCTAGTCTGAGAAACTTATGTTGCACCTACTTACCCAAATCATGGATTTTATTCTGTTATAAAAATTAGATATATTATCCTTGCAACTTGATTATTTTTAATGCCAGCATTTCTTTTTCTGCATTTCTTTTCCCAGGTACATTAGCTGGAGTGATAGATTTAGCTGTGGATTGGATGACAGACCTGAAAGAGGGTGTCTGCCTGTCTGCCTTCTGGTACAGCCATGAGCAGTGCTGCTGGACATCCAATGAAACGACATTCGATGACAGGGACAAATGTCCCCAGTGGCAGAAATGGTCTGAACTTCTTGTAAGCCAGTCTGAGGTATGGGAGGCCTGATTAGCTTGGGGTCACAGCAGGCCAGGCAATGCCCTTTTTTCATACTTGCTGATGTTCCCTCCAGAGAGTTTCTCTGAAAGAGAAAGTAATGAACTGAGCACACTGCAAAAAAAAGACATTTCCACAAGCAATATCTGCTTAACCTGAAGGAGGTCCTGTGGTTTCAGTGTGATGGAAACTAGAAAACTCTGAGATTGCACTGTATTTTTATCAGTATTAAACTAAAAGTGTTTTATAACATGCATAGCATAATCACCAGGGGACCTGAGCTGCATTTTCTTTATTTCCTTTTAAATATAATTTTATGGGACAAAAAAAAAGGATGAGCACTGAAAAATACACTTATGAGGATGTTTTTGGGATTGCAGATGGGGTTTTATGTATTCTGATACAGGCAGCTGCATAAGAACTGCTTATCCCTTGCAATCAGTTTCTCTGTCAGACATCGAGATACTTAGCTAGCACCAAAAGCTGGGGAAAGAATAGGCTCCCTGGGGGGTGGCCAGATGAAGGATTTGCAGGGATGTTGGACAGGAAGGGAAAAAGCTGATTTGGACAGACATGAAATGTATATTTAAAGATTTTTTTCCCTTACAATTCTTTTTTTTCCCCATAATTGTAGTAATTTTAAATACAAAGAATGCTCTTTCAAAGCAAAGCAGGTGAAAGTTTCATTTTGAAAAAAAATAAAAAGAAGCCTTTCTGTATACCATTTAGCAGATAATACTTTTTAAAAGAAGTACAAAAAAAGCGCATTTTATTTTCAACCTAAGTTATTCAATGTATTGAATAATATTGATCCCACTCACAACTCAGATCTTTGGCAGAATTACTGTCTTAAATCCCCCCTTCCTCCTTATTTCTGACTTGAATTTGACAAAAACTGAATTGAAGTGTGTGTGGGTGATTTGGAGAGGTTGTCTCAGATCTTCCCCCAGTGTGGAGGTTGTCTGGTGCTGCAGTGTTTCAGGACACCTTCATTGCCAGGCAAGTGTGTCATTCATGTTCTCTTCTGTGCTGCTTTAGGTTTACAGTAGAAGAAGTACTAGGTGAGAGTGTCTGTGCATATGTATAGCTCAGTTTTCTATAGTTCTAATTAACCATAGTGGAAATAGTGGGGTGCTCACTGTTCCTGAATATTCTCACCACATAATCAGGGGCAGAAATCTCTCAGCATGGGTGCCAGTCACAGTGCCAGGCTTCCCTTTGCCAGAGTTTTGCTAGGTTCACTCTGGTCTTCATCAGCAGATGTTTTGGGTGGCTGTGTCTTTGTGACAGTGAAGAAATGTTACCCTGATATAAAGCTGCAGAATGGGGGTGATGTTGTAATTTAAAAGAACAAAAAGAAAAACTGAAAAAAACCCCAAAAACGTGGGAAGGAAAAAATGAGGAGACTGTTAAAATTATTAGGGGATTTTGAAATCCTGTGCATGTGTTTGACATGCTGTTACTTTGTCTGGAATATATAAATGATGCATATCCTTGAGAAAATTTATTACTTTCTCCTGCTACTTGGAAACAGCAGTGATGACTGTTGTGTGCTGTGGCCTTTAGAAAAGGTATCAGCCAGGTGAGCACTGTGAAACTTCACTCACTTTGTGTTCAAACTGGGCTTCTCACCCCCTGGTGAACTGTCACAGTAGGACAAAAAAGAAAAGTTTCATTTTGGCTTAATTTTAGTCTCTTTCCTAAAACAAATGGGCCTCTATGATCTGTGGGTTCCTGATGGTCTGATGGAGGCTGTAAATATTATATATATATCTGTTACTGTTACACTGAAATCCCAGGGAAAGCCCAATAAAAATGTGAATTTGGAAAGTAAAAATTCGGTTTTGTTCAGAAGGCTTATGATATGGGCAAGTTTTGCACTGTAGTGGGAGTGGTTCCTGTAGTGGTAGAGGATTTTAGTAGGTATCAAAATACACTGAACTTGACTGAGTTTCAGAATAATTTTGTTGGGTTTTTTTCCTGTGTTTCACTTTGTGCCTGACATTTACAAAAGAGCCCTGTAAGACAACCATGCACATTGGAGGACAATTTAGGCAAAAAGTATTTGGAACAGTTTCCCTAAAGGTACTCTGGTCAGACATGTCTTCTTTTTTTTATGCATGACTGTGATTCTCTCTCGTCATAGCCAACTAAATTTGACATTTTGAGGACTGAGATTTAGATCAGTTCTTCCTTGTGGTTTTGCCAATTTATGGCTCTGATAAACCCTCTACATATGTTTTCACAGAGAATTGTGACATTTCCTATGGCCTCTCCTGAAAAATGTTTCCATTCTAGTGCTCCTATAAAATGAGCCCAAAGCAGAGGCTTGATATAAATTATTATGGAAAACATAATAGCCCATTAGACACCTACCAGGCTAGGTTTGCTTCCCTAATCACTGTTTTGTAGGCCAATTATATCCTTCATCCTTCTGGTCTTGAACCACTTCCAAAGAGGAGGTGAAGAGGGTTTTTTGGTGTGAGGAAGTTTCAAAACCTCAAATTCACTGGCAGATCAAAAGGTCATCAGATGTCACTGGTGATCTGGACTTGCCCTCTTCTGCAGTTTGGTCCCAACCCCAGCTTCACTGGGGCTGAGGACCCCATTTTTGATGGCTTACACATGTCTAAGGTAGAGGAAAGGACCCTCTGTCTTCCATGGATCATGACACTGGATCCAGAAATGGACTGGGTTCCTATCCCAGGGCTTCTGGATCTCCTGTCATAAAGCAGAGACCTGCAAGACAAGGAAGCCCTTCTAAATGTGGAACCCACTTCTCAGTTTTGCAGCCTTGAATCTGTCAGTCATGAGGACACACACTGCTGTAACATCCATAGGGGAGAGTCTGCAAACTGTGAGATCCCTATGGAGTCAGCGTAGAGCTCTGGGCCTCTGGAGTAACCAGACATTGGAGGGCATTCTGAGGGATGTGGTTTATTTCAGTATTCTGAGTTTGTGAAGGATGTTTTCGATTGTGTTCCATCTGTATCTAAACTGGACTGACACCAGATCTGAAATACTGCTTGGTCTTGCAAACTAAAATACAAAGTTTTGCTCAGTTTCCCTACTTGCTTCATCACTGTTGTTTCCAGGGTGAGTCTTTCGAGCTGCTGTGGGAAAGGTTGTAGCAGGATCAGCTCTGCTGGTGAGCTGCTTTGGTCTCTGACTCCAGTGTACATGCTCAAGACTTTCACTGCTCCAGAGCCTCAGTAGTGGCATGTAATGGATGAGAAATGAACCGTTTGCTATACTGAGTTACTGCTACTTCACTTCCCAAAGGTTTTCATATTATTAATCATTAGAAACTGCTGCAATTGAACCTGCAGAATGCCAGATATCTGGAAAATGTAACAATGAAAGATGTCCCAAGGGATAAGATTGAACTGGCCATACGGGCTCTTGTGGGGTCCTGCCACAGCACTGTAGGTGTATGTGTGACTGCAGTAACGAGCTGACAGAGTTTCCTTATGACTTCTGAGATGCAAAAGAAGAAGAAGTAAAAAGAAACAAAGTTAATTTTACTCCAGTGAATTTAGAAGCAAAACTACAGCTTTTGCTCAACCTAGTAGGGCCAAATTTCTGTAATGGTGTTGGCCTTCTTTGGAGGTACTCCAGGTTCACACTGACAGAAGGATTTTGCCCTGAGGCAAGATATCCAGAGTTTTCTCTAGAGGAAGAGCAAATATTGTCATAGCTGTTTGTAATTGAAAGCACTAGGAGACGACATTCATGAGACTGTCTTCAGCTGTAGCAACAAAGATCCATGGTTACTACAGCCGGATGTCAATCACTGCAAGTGTGGGATCCATGACTGCTTAGGGCATTGGGGGATAACGTATTGCTTCAGCATTCTGCTGTCATCAGCAAAGCCATCTGCTAACTTCAGCAAGCACCAGCTTAACAAATTGCCTTTCTTCCAGATATATGCATAAGGATAAGGGTTAGTGGTATCCTTACTGCATTTTCGTTTGGACAGACCTGGAAAAGGAAGCCAGCAAACATCCATACTGTTAAAAGTTGATTCCTTGCAGATTTGAAAACAGGGAGACTTCTCATCTCTAGGTTTTTTATGTCTGGGAACAGGGGTTGGCCAGCTCTGTTAACTGATACAATTGATTAATGCCTGTTTTCCTACTTGATTTATCATAATGTTGATATCCAGGCTGCTGTCCTGCAGAGCAGAGGCAGGGGCCCCAATATTCTTGAGCAGCTGGGATTGCATCCGGTAGGAAGAGTTCACTTAGAGGTGAAGGATTCATACCAATTCATGCACTGAGGTTCATCTCGGTTTTTTATTCTGTAGTGTCATGTTGCTACAGGATATTGGTTGAAGGCTTAAGCTCCTTGTATCACTTTGATGCTGCTGAGTAGATTCTCTTTTGTCCATGTAGGTGGGTTTTGGAAATTTAAAAAAACTATGCCTGTGAGGAGGCAAAAGTATTCCAAGGCAGATTTTAACAAAAGTTTTGACTTGACCATTGGAAAAAGGTAGAAACTTGAAGGTCACTATTGACTATGCTTCCACTATGGCACTGCACAGTCAACCATTGGTAATGATCATTAGCATTCCCGTTCTGTCAAAAAAGTAAAGCTGTTCAGTTTGAAGATAAGCTCATTCCTGACAGGAATGATTTTAAAATATTAGGGCAAAAATTACTGAGATGTGTGAGTGGGTTCTGCCAAGCTATGGTGTTTTAAAATTAGTTTCAACCCTATCGTGGACAGCCATATAGAACCATATAGAAATAAAGGACTTATTTAAGGTTTTACCCTTCCTGTTTGTGAACTGAACTGGCTACTGATATACACAGGGATGTTGTTTGAAAAGATCAGCATCTGCATGGAGAACTGACCTTTGAATACTAGCCCTCAGAAAAATACGTATCAGGGAAAAATACATATTCCTTGTCCCCCACCATGGGATGAACACAGCAGATTCCTTCATTAGCTGCCTTTTCGTTACCAATTGCTTTTGCCCTTATGACATATTTGTTTGATGTTTTGGAACTTTATGTGGGTTAGCTAAATTTTTTAGTGCTTGAAAGATGCTCAGTTTAAGGTAATTGGGTCCCTTGCAAACAGACTGTAGGGACTAGGTTAGGTATTTATTAGTACGCTGCTTCTTTCCATGAGTAATAAAATTGTTGGAGTATATAAAGTTATTTGTCCTTCCTGAGGAAAAGCAGCTCTTACTATGTAAATGAAAAATCAGGCTCCACGCCATCATGATCCCTAGTAGAAGTGTGAGATTTGCCAATCTGCATTTGTCTAACAATGTTTGTTACTGTTATTTTTCTAGGGTGCAAGTGCTTACATTCTAAACTATTTTCTGTACATTATGTGGGCTCTATGTTTTGCTTTCCTGGCAGTCTCCCTGGTCAGAGTGTTTGCTCCTTATGCCTGTGGCTCTGGAATCCCAGAGGTGAGTTTCTCTTTGTGCATGAATATCCAAAAAAATCCAAACAACCAAAAAAAAATTATTGCCTTTTCCCATTCCAGAAATGTACCATGAGATAGCATAGCGACAAGAAAATTGTCTTTCCATTTCATCTGCCTTCATTCCTTTGTCTGTGCTTTTATGGTGATCATCTCAGTTTTTCATAGTAAAAAGTGTTCATATGTCACTGTGACAGGTTAATGCACGTACTTGTTCATTGCCAGAGTGTGAATTAAAAATCAACATCTCCAAGAGACACATACTCACTAGAAGTTTATAGAGATTTTTCCTAGGATGAAATTACTTGGGCCAGTTAAAAAACCAGTTGTTTTCTAGGCTAGACTCTAAACAAAAGCAAAATAAAAAGAAGGGGGAGGGCTACAAAGCTAAGGTTTCCTAAGCTACTGAAGATGCCCATCATTTGGGATGCCTGAAAAGTGTCTGGTGCACATCTTTTGCTGTGTTCCTGAACACAACATAGTGTACATTATGCCAGCATGACAGCAGCCAAAATATTTACTTGATTTTCAATATTTTACACATTGAGCCTCTGTCTATATTTAAGCTGTTAAATGAAGAACCTTGTAATTCAACCAGCAGAGTCATTGAAAGTCTTGGAAATCAGGGCAGTCTTTTGTTAAAAGTGCTATGGAACTGCTGGAATTATTGTTTAAGAATCTGGCAGACAGAATCAGCAGCCCAAAGCTTAGAAATCTTGGCATACTTTTGTTCTTGATCTCTGAGAATCATTCAAATGTTTCAAAAAACCTCACCACAAATAATTTAAAATATTTGAATAATTTCCATGTTTCAAAGTAGTCATGTGTGTCTTTGTTATGTGTTTGATATATTTGTGGTTTTAAAAAGTCTTCATAGTTAACTATATAGCCAGTTTCCAAGTGCTAAATCCCTTGTGTGAGGTGATGCTCAGCTCCAGCCCATTTCCAGGCCTAGAGTCCAAACCCAAATCCCACCCTGCAGCCTGTGTGTCATGCACATGCATTGTGCTCTTTCCTAGCCACTCACTAGCAAAATTAAGACAAAATGTGTAGAAATACGATCTTTTGGACTTTCTCATTTCATAACACGTGCATGCTTTTATGGCACAGGGATTCCAAATAGCTAGAACTTTTTTTGTGTGTTTTATCTGGAAAAAAAAATCTGTCGTTGTTTATTTGCTTTTTTCCTGCTTTTTTAAATTCGAATCCGGTTTAAGTCTGATCTTGTAAGCCAAGGAGATATGTAAGAGTTTCATATTTCTATTGATCTCTGTGAGAGTCCTTACTGCCTGTTATGGGGACCACCCATAACAGCAGTAAAAGTGTGGTCTGCTTAACCCGTGCTCAGATATTGCTGTGGGAAAGCTGCCCTACCTACAGTTTCTTTCTCTCCATCACTGTCTCTTTTCAAGCAGTCTGCAACTTTTTAAACTCTGCTGGAGTTTTAACTCCATTTGAAAGTTCAGAGTAGAAAAGGTTTCTTCATCTGTTCAACATGTTCTTCCTGCTTTCCAGATAAAAACCATCTTGAGTGGGTTCATTATTAGGGGCTACCTGGGAAAATGGACACTTTTAATCAAAACAGTCACCTTGGTTCTGGTGGTGTCTTCAGGCCTCAGCCTTGGGAAAGAGGGCCCATTAGTCCATGTGGCCTGTTGCTGCGGAAACTTCTTCAGCAGCCTTTTCTCAAAGTACAGCAAGAATGAAGGAAAGAGAAGAGAGGTGAGGTTGGCTTATAAATTTCTAATTTCCTTGTCTGGATACTTGGGGTTTCAAACTACTCATGCCTTGTATGTAAACATTTGCTTTGTAGGTCCTTTCAGCTGCAGCTGCTGCAGGAGTTTCTGTTGCATTTGGGGCTCCAATCGGAGGTGTGCTTTTTAGTCTGGAAGAGGTAAGACCTGGCAGTTCACTTGCTTCAATAAATATATTTTAATTTGATACTTTTCTCCAAGATGACTCATTATTTTTCAAATATTTATATGCCTATTTTTCTTCTAAAAAATGATCTGTGATTACTAGTAATAAGAAATAACCAGATATTTTAGCTTAATCTGAATAGTAGAAGGGCACTGGCTTTCTGGAAACAAATTAGATGAGTAATATGGAAATACATCCCTGTGCTGAGGTTTCTCCGGCCTTCAGCTTGCTAATGCATGGACCAAGCTGTCAGGCATTTCTTGTACTCTCTAGACAGCAACTCTGGATTTAAATTTATTGATTTTAAACTAGTTGCTACTCCTTTTCTGAAATCTGAAAATGCCTCTTCTGATACCTTTGTGAACATGTTCTGGCTGTGGTAAGGGCTAGTGCTCGCAGTAAAGTCAAATGAAACAGATGGTGATGGTAGCTAAAGGAAGCACCCTCTGTCACACCCAGTGAAATATTTATGGTCTTTGCTTGGTTTTAGGTCAGCTACTACTTTCCTCTGAAAACCCTCTGGAGGTCATTTTTTGCTGCTCTCGTGGCTGCCTTCACACTGAGATCCATCAATCCTTTTGGAAACAGCCGACTGGTCCTGTTCTACGTGGAGTACCACACCCCCTGGTACATGGCTGAGCTCTTCCCCTTCATCCTGCTCGGTGTCTTTGGGGGCCTCTGGGGGACCCTCTTTATCCGATGCAACATTGCCTGGTGCAGGAGGCGAAAAACCACCAGACTTGGGAAATACCCAGTGCTGGAGGTGATCGTGATAACAGCTATCACTGCCATCATCGCCTACCCCAACCCCTACACCCGCAGGAGCACCAGCGAGCTGATCTCCGAGCTCTTCAATGACTGCGGTGCCCTGGAGTCCTCGCAGCTCTGCGACTACATCAATGACCCGAACATGACCCGGCCAGTGGATGACATTCCCGACAGACCTGCTGGCCCCGGAGTCTACTCTGCCATGTGGCAGCTGGCCTTGGCTTTGGTGTTCAAAATTGTCATCACGATCTTCACTTTCGGCATGAAGGTAAATCGGGCACGGGCGCAGGAGCAGTCGCGAGCGCAAGGCACAGACGGGTTGCCATGGGCAGCTGCTCTCTCTGGCAGGGCTTGCCTGCCTCTGACCTGCCCCAGCCACAGAGCTGTCACTGAGATGCTGCTGGCTCACCTGTAAGCACCTTGCCTTGTGGGCCCCTGTGGCAGCACAGGGATGAGCCCTGCTTTTCATCTGTGGTTTTGTTAAGTGAAAAAGAAATCTGTATGGGAATTTAAACCCGCTCTTGCCAATAAGCAATTTCAAGATGATTCCCACTGCAGCTGTTTCTTAGCTCTCTCATGGACATGGGCTATTTACATTGTTGTTTGTCTTGTTGGATTAATGTCTTAATGTGCCTCAAGGTAGCTATGCTCAAGGAAGTAATAATTTTAAATTTACTATTTTACACATTTAGAGCGTCACAAAAATATAGAAGTGGCTGAAAAGGTCTATTTTTGAATCTTTTTAAGCACTGTAGATTGGAAAAAAAAGAGGAATGAATGAGAAGACTAACTGATGTGTCATTTGAATATTCTGGATTTGCAGCTTTTTCCTTCAACAACTCCTTCTCCCCTTAAATGAGTGATGAAAGGTCCAAGAACAATTTATCCAAGCTTTCAGTATATACCAAGCTGTTTGTGGTGAGCTCTATATATCTGATTAATAGAGCACATAAAAAACAGGTTCTGTCTGTCTACAGCTCCCGTTATCTGAGCATTTATTTCTGGACCTGATGTCTGCAGACAATGAGAAGTTTTTTGTAGTTATACACTATATTTTATACCATGCTCCAAACTAAAGTATCTCATCTTTCTCTTAAACGCTACACTTGAACTGACGATCCATTTTTAGCCTTTCACTCTAGAAACTGATTTATGGCTGACAGTCCATTCTTATGCTTGTTCATTAAAAGCTTTGGTTCTTTATTTGAAATGTGATTCTTTATTTATCCTATATATTTAAAATCTGTTAGGAAGAATTACCAGTTTCAACCAGTCTGTAAAAGAACAGACAAAATAGCTTTACCCTCTAAATCTAGAAGACTCAATCGAACTTCATCAGCCATGTTAACACTATATGGTGGGGGCTGTAGCATCTGCTGTTATCAGCCCTAGTGTCTCTGGGCCATGCTGATGAGGTGATTAGTTGAGTTCTCTAGGAAGCTCAAGCTACATTTTCAGACTGAAAAAGATATGATAGGCTTTCCTCTCTGAAAACAACCAAAGCTCCATGCAAGCCCTTGTCACAGATCTGAATTGTCTTCTCCAGCAGGAGTATATCTCCAGCTTGCTGGTTCACTTGACATCTAAGAGGAACTGCACTTAGCCAAGGCAAAGTAAATTTTCATTCTCTTTTTTTCCCTCCCTTCTCATTTCAATACTGTTTTCTAATGATTTGTGACTTGTCTGTATAGCAGACGTCAAAGTAATGATTCGTAGAGCTTCTTGGAAAATATATTGTAAACTGAGATGGAGAATTAGCTGCCTCTGAGCAGTCAGCATCCTTTCTCTGAATTTTTATTCTTCATTTGACATTTAATTTAAAATCTGGTCTGATTTAGCCTGAAAAAAGTAGTAATAAAACCATAAAGTGCTCCATCTGATAGAGGGTGAAATCAAGATATTATTTTTAGTTAAGCCTATGACAGAACCATCAGCAGCTCCTGACTTCCTGCTGAGAAAGCAATAAAGGCAAAGCCAGGAACATCTTGACTTCAAAAGCAAACTATTATTCAGAAACAGCATTTAGCTCCCTAATTCAGTGGGATGCAGCAGGTGAGATTCAAAATTTCTTTAAAAACTGCACTAACATTTTATAAAGCTATTAATACACATGTAGCCACATAAACTCAGTCACTGCAGAAAACTGTGTCAGAGCATGGGGATCAGCACTGTAGGCTGCCATGAGGCTATGGAAACTTGGTTCTCATACTGTTAATAAAAATTGTTTGATACTGGTCATTTTTGTCAAGGTGTTCATGTGTCTGCATTTCATTCCAGATCCCTTCAGGCCTTTTTATTCCTAGCATGGCTGTTGGAGCCATGGCTGGCAGGATGGTTGGGATTGGAGTGGAGCAGCTGGCATATCACCATCATGACTGGATCATCTTCAGGAACTGGTGCAGACCTGGGGCAGACTGTGTCACACCAGGGCTTTATGCTATGGTGGGAGCAGCAGCTTGCTTGGGTACGGTCTCTGCTGGTCACTGGTTTGTGTGTGACCAACACTGATGTTTGGGGACATGCTTAGGAGGGCCCTGTGTTTGTGTTAGCTGCTGTTTTGGCATTTCTGGGTGCAACAGAGGTTGAAATCAAAATGTGATGGGCTAAAGAATGGGCAGCTCCTTCTACTGGTTGCTCCAGTGATCTGCCAGGTAGTCAGCAACAGAAAGGTTTGCAGTCATTGATGCCTACTGCTTGTAATCTGCCAAAAAGCACAGAAAAGGAAAGAAAACAATTGAAGTTAGGCTGCAGGTTTCCAAGCAGGAGTATTTTTACTTGCATTTTTTTCATTTGATGTAATGATGTAACTGGACTGAAGCTACTTACTTATTTAGACTGTGCTCTCTCTCAGTGCAGGGAAAAAACATCCCAGTTCTGGCTAAATTTTAAGCTACACAGAGGTAAAAATTCTGGGTCTTATTTTGTCTGTGTGTCACGCTATGATCAACTGAGCTGTATTTTGGTTTTCATTTTGATCATAGGCCAATACTGGATTACACTCAATCAATAGGATTTATTGAATATAACAGCAATGATCTGTTAACTATTAAAGCAAGACCATTGAATAATACCTCACATATCAAACTTCTAGCCATAGATGCAACAAGAATGTTACAAGCATACCATCTGAACATGTTTTTACCTGATCATATCTTTCCCCTTGTGTACTTGCATATTCTATCTCCTTTTGTTGCTGTTATTGATATCATCATCACTGGATGAAAAAATAGTGGAGAGGCATAACACGGATTAATGTCATTGGGTAGGTTTGAAATGAAAGATGTACTCCAGGAAGAGCTGGAAATTCAGATTTGGATGCTCATATTGGAAAAGCAGGATCATTTGTGCGATCAGTATAGAGGAAGGAAGGGTGGGATTTGCTTGAAAATTTAATGTCTGTAATGTAGATATCAACACCTGAGCTTAACTGTCTTGATATCCCTCACAGCCAAAATAGAAAAATGAGGCATGGGAAAGATCTGTATTATCTGGAAATACACATCTTAAACGAGGCAAATGAACAGATGAATTTGGCCTTAGAAGGGCCTGTTTTTATCTAGAGATTGTAAAGGCAATCTGGATCATCCCTTTGGATTTGAACACCCATAGGAGTGTAGACACATTAAAAAAAGCTAGGATGAATCTTACTGTCCAAACAAGTAAAGCACTTCCTCTTATCTTAGTGTCCATAAAAGAAGTAATACACCAAAATTTGGCTCTGATGTTGCAGTTGATCTGCTAGTCAGCATAGAATTATAGAAGCATAGAATATGCTGAGTTGGAAGGGACCCATCAGGACCATCAAGTCCAAATCCTGACCATGAACAGAACACCCCAAAAATCACACCATGGGCCTGAGAGCATTGTCCAAATGCCTCTTGAACTCTGTCAGGCTTGGTGCTGTGACCACTTCCCTGGGCAGCCTGTTCCAGTGCCCAACCACCCTCTGGGTGAAGAACTTTTTCCTGATATACCTAAACCTCCCTGACTCAGCTTTATGCCATTTCCTTGGGTCCTGTTACTGGTCACCAGAGTGGAGAGATCAGTGCCTGCCCCTCTGCTTCCCCTTGTGAGCATGTTGTAGACCACAATGAGGTCTCCCCTTAGTCCCCTCCAGGCTGAACAGAACAAGTGACCTCAGCCACTCCTCAAAAGGCTTCCCCTTCAGACACTTCATCATCCTTGTGTCCCTCCTTTGGGCAGTTTCTAATAGCTTTATGTCTTTTTCATATTGTGGTGCCCCAAACTGCACACAGGACTCGATGTGAGCTGCAATTTCTTCCTCTTTTAAAAGGTCCAAATTAAGGTGCGGTAGTTTTTAATAGTATGGTGAGACATACAGTAGAATGGTCACAGCTTGTACTTAGGCTGTTTAGTACCAAAACCTATCTTGCCTAAAGTAAGAGATATGGAGTAAGTATTAAATGATCCTTACTCTGGTATTTGCTCTCAGCTTTTCGCAGTCAGAAGTTTAAGGCATTCCTCAGATGAAATTCATATCTGGATTATAGTGTTAAGTAATCAACAATCTAATATTTCTATATGCTGTTAGATGAAAAGCATCTTTTAATGACCTGTTTCTGATTTTTCTCATCTAAAATGGTGCTGTATTTTGAGACCTAAAAATAGCAGATTTATTACATTTACCTTTTGAACAGAGGCAAAGAAATGTTACCTAATAATTCAGAGATATATACACACTTGTCCTCAGTTATGTGATTATTTTTATCCTTTAATGTAAACTAAAGGAGCAAGGAGCTTGCTTATGAAATTAATATGGAAAGAATAGATTGAAAAATACAGCTACAACCCTGCCTATGGCTGCGTGCCGGGATGGCCTCAAACCAAGCTGTACACAGTTCAAACTATATTACTATAGTGATATCAAAAGCAAGGGTTTAAGCTATAATACAGCTCTTGCAGTGGCCCTAAGCTGTTTTAAGGTAGGATGTTGTAACCATGTTGTGCCCAAAGATAATGCTCAGCTTTCTCTTCAGTATGACTGCAATAAATAGGCCGGCGTGAAGGCCACTTCTCCACGCTCCTACCTGCCTCAGCCGTGGTACTTAACTGATTCTTGGAGTCATTTTAGAGGGCTAAATGGCAGGGTTCAATTTTACTTTCTCAAGTATCCATTAAAGCTGATTTTTTTTTTTTGTGTCCTTTCTGGTTTTAAAGCTCTGTCTTTTAGCGTTCATTGTTTGCTTTTCAATATTAGCAACTTTGGCATGAGCAAGTTCACTCAACCTTTTTGATGAAAATTGCAGTAGATGAAAAATACCTTTCTTCAGTGAAATAAGGCTAGAAGTATAAGGACAAAATACTCAGCATAAATAATTACATGCTTTTTTGAGTGTAAGGCTCAAAATTATAAATGAGTTGCTTAGTACGTATACCAGCACCGAGAGAAACTTGAGTCTTTTCCTTGTTGGCAGGTGGTGTTACTCGAATGACAGTCTCTCTGGTGGTGATTATGTTTGAGCTAACTGGAGGCCTGGAATACATTGTACCTCTTATGGCTGCAGCTGTCACAAGCAAGTGGGTGGCAGATGCCTTTGGAAAAGAAGGGATCTATGAAGCTCACATTCATCTGAATGGCTACCCCTTCCTGGATGTGAAGGATGAGTTCACCCACCGAACCCTGGCAACTGACGTGATGAGACCCAGGCGCGGCGAAGCTCCTCTCTCTGTTCTGACACAGGACAGCATGACGGTGGAGGATGTTGAGACCCTTATCAAAGAGACTGATTACAATGGCTTTCCAGTGGTGGTTTCAAAAGACTCGGAGAGACTCATTGGGTTTGCACAGAGACGAGAGCTGATCCTTGCAATAAGTAAGTAGAGTATCAGTGTGCAAAAGTTTATTTTGAAAGGAGTTTTTATAAGATAGGAGATTAGCAGTGTTACTCACCTTGAAGAATGGATAAACAAGAACTAAATCTGACTTTTTCTTCAAATATGACTTTTACTGGTTGCTAGGACCTGGAAGCTTTTCTATTCCATCATACCACCTGGTAGCATTTTGTGGGCTTGACCCTTGTGGGTTTTGTTTTACTCAAAACAGTAAAATAAAATTCTTCTAGAGACAATAGAGAGAAACTCAGCTCATAGGGCCAGAGTTTTTGTCAGAACCAGATCAAAAGCCAGCGCAGTGCTCAGCTTCTTTCAGTCTCCATGGGCTGCCAGAGGTGGCTGGGGCAGTCGTGAACTTTTGTCACCCAGCGATGAAATACCCTGTGCTTCTTTCTGTTGCTCTGTCTCAGTTTTTCCTCACATGCAGCCTTTTAGTGCTACAGGTGGAAAGCTTTTCAGGGGACAGTGTTTTTTGGTAAAAATGGCTGAATTTTGTCTGGCATCCAGTGGAGAGCTGGCTGGTTGCCTGAGAATCCGAATCCAGATAATTAAAGATTTTGACTGTCATGTCCTTTCCTGGTTGATCTGATGACTAAGTGGGGATTGAAGAACAGGTATATTGGATGAAAGCAAGTGTTCCCACCTTTTCTGGACTCAGGGCATCCAGAACTGCAGAGGCCTGCAAGGCTGGCCCATTGTCTGCTCCCAGTTCTGGCACTCCTGTGGTGTTGAGGGCCAGCTGGGCAGGCAGGCAAGATGCCACCTGGACACGGTTGCCTTGTACTTTGCAGGGGAGTGGAATGTCTGGTATATCCAAATCTCCTTGACTTGAAATTATTCTTTTCTGCATGGTCTTGTTTCATCCCTGTTACTCAGGCACTTTAAAAAGCTGTTGTCTTGGATGGAAATTCATGTATTTTTCGGACAAGAAAATTAATAAATGGAAAATCTGGGTTATTTTTGAAGGTCAATTTCCAGCTCACTTCCCACAAAGCTAAAACAAAAATTTGAAAAAACAGTAGTCTTTAAAGCACATGTTTTAGATATATTTAGCCTACCCTGGGTCTGTCTTTTACACTGCCCATGCCATGTCATGGCTTTAGCACTTGGTGCCTTCCAAAGTTAATAGTCTTTTGCACCTCCTTTTCAGGAAGGTATGCCAGTGGGAAAATTGCATGGACTGAAGATGCAGAGCCCTCACTTTAAAATCAGAAAGATCAGAGGCTGCTTGAAGCCAGTCAAAGAACTTTGAGGAACTGAGTCTTTTGATTCAGGTCGTAAATGGCAGTGTGGCTGAATGGTCTTGCCAGAAGATGTTAGGAAGTGTCCAGCTATGAACTGATAACAAAGAAACCAGTTAAAATTAAACTCAGTAAACATTTAGATCAAAATGCTTTCCTGTTCAAAAATTGTTTCTTTGACAACTGCATTTTTCAGAGCAAAAGGTACTGTCTCCTGATCAGTTCTAATTAAGAGCATCTTTCATAGGAAATGAGACAGAACTTAGATTTAAAATCAAATTGTTATTTTGTTATGTAAGTTTTCCTAAAATCCTCAGCCATCAGTGACCTTTGGTGGCCCTTTTCCCCTTGGGCTGAGTGTGAGTGCTGTCGTTCTGTGCTGACACTATGATAAATGGTTCATCTTTCCAGTATGGTTTGTGTCCTTTTGACTTAAACTCTCGACTTGGTTTTGAAAGACACAGTATATGGTTCCAGTACAGGGCAGGGCAAACCATGCTAGCAACCTTTTGATTGCTAATCCTCTTTCTCTGAAGTTGCTTTGCCTGAATTTCAGAAGTTGTTATTGCTCAGCATTACCACAAGGGTAGCTAATGTGTTCTGAACCGCTACCTCATCTTGCTTCATGGTTGTGATCATACACCAAGTCTCCTTAAGCCATAAAATTACTTACCAAGAGATAAACATCACACATGGTGAAGCATCTCTTAGTCAACTGTTCAGGTTCACCTTCTCAGCCTGACAGAGGTACTGGAGTTACATCTCTGAACAGCATAAGCCCCATCTGTGCAGCACTTCAGCCAGGGAATGAGGTCTTATGAAAAGCAGAGTCAGGCCCACTCCAGTATCTCTTCTTTCACCAGTATCTCTTTTTTCATGGCATTGTGCCCTGCAGAAGGCCTCCTCAGTTTGAACTAGCTCTGGTACCTCTACATAAGAGCACTTTGCACTTCATAGAGACATGGTTTCAACCAAGAATTTCAGCTCCTTTCTCAGGCCCAATTAATTGTGCATCAGCAGTATGGTGGTCCAGGGAATACTCTGGGGAAGTACTCCAATTCTCTCACACATCTGCCTTCTTGGATGAAGTCAATAGCTGCTGAATCTTGCATCAAATACCTGTTCCCACACAGCTATCTGCCTCATGATTTACCCCTACATAATTTCTTTCTTAGTGATTGGAGCACTGAGCATGCTCTAGAAATGCATCAATTACCTGTAAAGTGAATGGCAATGCCATTTCCAATTGCTCAGAAGCATCCTCAGGAGCATTGTGTCCTTCCACTGATCCTTGTTGAGTAGGTAGGCAGGTGAGGTGGCAGAGTCACCCTCTGGGAGGAGGTGTCTACATTTTAGATGACACCTACTTTACGATCTTACAGAGGGGAGTTTTTGACATTTTAAAGCTTTTCTTAAATTTAGCTAGCTCCAGAGGCACCATGCAAAAGGCAGAGCCTTGGACAATAGCCAGGTGGCCTGTATGATATGCTTTTTCCAGTGTGGAATTGAGAGATCAACATAGTTGATACAGGCTGTGAAATGTGAACCCCTGAATATGAGAGGCTGTTTCACATTTGGGAGAATTAATTCACTCTCTAGCTATGACAAGAGCCTTCTGCATAGATTACTCTGTAAAACCAGACGTTGTCATCCATTTGCTTTGCTCTTTCTGTTAATTTGTATCTGTTTTTCTTACCCACTGACTGCAGAAATGATCTGCTCTTCTGTTGCACCTTTACTCTCACTCCCCCATCCAGTGAGACTGCATACAAAATCCACCATTTTTCTGATGCCACTGAATTTACTCTGTAGTACTACATCATTCAAATTTCTCTAGGGAGGTGTTTGACATGGAAGAGTGAAATCATGGTTTTGGCTAATCACTGTTGTTCAGGGTCATTGCTGCCTTGGGAACAGCAATGTGGTAACCAAAATGCTTGGCCCTATTTCTTAGGGTGCAGCTTTGGGAAGGAAATACCTAGCTGTCAAAGGTTTTTATCAAAGGGGGGGAGTTACCTTCAGTTTGATTAATGTTACCTCTTAGCACAGATCATATATATCAAAGAACTATGCAGGCATATTCACACTTGAAATTAGATGCATAAATTGAAGCGAGCTGAGACAAAACTAACATCGTTCCTGTAAATTGCAATAGGGCCTGTAATATGTGGGGTGAGAAGGTTGAGAATCATATACTGTACTGATATTAGGTTTGAGCCAGCACTGCTCCAGTTCCAAATATTACAAGACAATGATCATTAAATGTAAAAAGAAATTGCAGCTGGAACATGTTGGAAGCCATCACTGTCTACACATTACAAGTCACAGGAGCAGGTTTCTGCACTCTGATTGATGGCAGAGAGTTCCAAGAATATTTACATATGCTTTGAGTATGAGTTGCTATAGCCTCTCAAGAACAGAAGCAACCTATGTTAATTGAAGGTAATAATTTAACTATTTCCAAGAATTTATTAAAAAAAAAAAAAGTTAAACCTTCAGAGCCAAACACATTATATGTTCATTCGGGGGAGAGGAAAGTTGTCTGTCATTTGGAAATGTGTCTCATATAATGTTTATGCCCTGTAGTGTTGAGTAGAGATGAGGTAAACACTACAAAGAAAATAAACTACTCCAATGGTAAGTGTTCTTCTTGGAGCATACTTTAAGTGAAGGACTTATGCTGATCATGTAAACTCCAGATGTAGTGTGATGTTCACTTTGTAGTTTGATCAAAGTATTAATGATAGCTTTTGAACTTTTGAAAGTGGTCACATATGTGCTGTTTACCCCTATATTTTTTCCTCCCTTTACTATTTTGAATTACTATTAGTAGGAAGCTAATTTCTTTTTCCTTTTAAAAATCTAGATATACAAACTATTTAAGGCATTAAGTGTAAGCCCACAAAATATACCCTGCGTGCCAGAGAGGTGTGCTGGTCTAGAACAACATCCACACTGCCCCTGGATCCCTGGAATGTGAATTTGTCTTTCCCCAGCTTTGTGTTCATAAATCCATTCACCATGTCCACATTTTCTCAACTCCACTGAAATGTTTTGCTCCAAGCCAGCTGGGATCTTACACAGCTGTTGACTCCACTCCTTCAGCCATGTGATAAAGTTTCTGTTGTGTTTCTCGCTATGGAGGAAATTACATACAGTCATTTGAATTTGACAGAAATTGGATTAGTGAAGTTTGTGAATGCAATGAGTTGCATATTTATTCAGAAAAGCACTATCCCAACCAAGGAAAAGTATGTGTCTGTAAAAATATCACTTACATTTGCTTTGAGGGAGCAATGTCTCAAGGAAATTCAAGTTTCTCCAGTAGTCCGAATTTCTGTGACTTCAGTACGTTGAAGACAAAAACAAACCTTGCTTTCCAAAGGAAGAGTTTTTTTATTATCAAGCTTAATTCACTATCTACACCAATCTTTATGTTGCACAGAGAATGCAAGACAGCGTCAGGATGGTGTGGTGAGCAACTCCATCGTGTACTTCACCGAAGATCCCCCAGAACTGCCACCCAACAGTCCCCATCCCCTGAAACTGCGGCGTATTCTCAACCTGAGCCCTTTCACTGTCACTGACCACACACCAATGGAGACTGTGGTAGATATTTTCCGAAAACTTGGGCTCCGGCAGTGTCTGGTGACTCGCAGTGGGTGAGTAGTTGACAGTCAAGTGAATATTTTAATTTTGTCTTACTTTGTGAATGGATGAATAAGGGAACCTCGTCTATGTCTTTCCAGGGCAGCAAAAGAAGTCAGACTTGGAACCAAAATGGTGCTTGCAGGGTGTTATATTTCATTCTGTTCTCCCAAATCCTTAGTGTATTCTCATTTAGATAAATACAAAATAAACTGTTCTGACTTCCACTATCATGCAGTTTTCAACAGAGGCAGATCTGACAAGCAGTATTGTTTGCTAAGAATGTGCCTGTTTTGAGACATCCAACTAGATCAGATGTTTGTGAAGACTGTGATAAAGGTGTCACTGGAGGAAAATTAATCTGTTCAACTTTCTTTGCTGGATAATGGAAAGGTGTATAAACCAAAGGCCCTAAAATAACAGCTGAAGGAGGTGGGCAAACATGAAATTAGGAGAATAAAAAACTGCACCATGTGGACTAGAAATAACATCCCATAGTTCCAATGAAATTTGAGCTATTGGAGCATCATGGCTCATCCCAGGATCTAGTGATAGCAGGATAGCCAAAACCAGAGTCCTCACTTCCAAATGTGGAAGACTAGAATTTATTCTTCTGTTAAAAAGCCTTTTTGTTATTCAAAAATACTGCATCAGTTGTTACTATCAATGCAGTATTCTCAGCATTAAAAAAATAAGAACCATTATTGGGATGCAGATTTAGATTCTGATTTTAGGTGCCTAGATCTTGAGTTTTAGATCTTACGTGAAACTAAAGGTTGAAAAACTATTAACAAAGACATGGGTTCAAAATTGAGTGCCTAATGGTCTTCAAGGACTGGAAGTAAAAGCCCTTGAAAACTGAGGGTTATGAAATTCTTGACTCTTGGGGCCAGACATCCCATAGGCCTCATCTTTCTTGACAGATGTAATTCATTTAGGTTCTCATAAATGAGAAATTATCATTTAAATTTGAAGGAATTATGCTGTCAGATAGTGAGAATTTCAGAAATCCTTACTTTGTGTATTACCAAGCACTGATGCTTTGGGTTTGACTGCTGGTCCTCTGCAGCCTGAGCCTAAGGAAACTTATGATTTTGTTGTATGAAGTGTTAGCTGTTGTAGCTCCTCACTCAGTCATGTTCCCAACAAAAAGAGGTAACAAGCCAAAGTATTCCACTTCATTATCATGGCTGGGGTCGTAGAAATACATGAGGTGAGAATACTTTTATAAAAAGATAATAATTGGGGAATAGATGAGATGGACAGTACTGTATGGAAGCACTCACAAAATGTCCCTGCAGCTGAACAAGGAAAAAACCTGGATGATATATGTGATGATTGTTGACCTTTCGTTTCCTTTTCTCCTATAGGAGGTTGCTGGGTATCATAACTAAAAAGGATGTATTAAGACATATGGCTCAAATGGCAAACCAGGACCCTGAATCTATCATGTTTAACTAGACTGGTAAAGAAGAAGAAAGTAACCCCAAAGGAATCCCTTCTAGATTAACACAAAGGCTGTGTTTGGTGTTTCATCTTGCTTAAAAAGAAAAAGGTAATGTATATGAGGAATGGCCTGATATGCCTCTGAAAGAGGGAGTAGATGCAGGACAGCACTTATTTCATGAGGAAGGCAGTTTAGAAGCTCTGAGCAGCTGCAGACATCAAGCTGTGTTTCCTTAATGAGATTCCCAACAGCTCAATTGGAGCGCTGGTGGGCGTAAGCGATGCAGTGCTTCGAGACAAAGAGGCAGGAGCACCAGTGGGAGGCATCAAGGTCACAGTAACTCATGAGGCAGGTGTGAAGAGTAGCAGACACTGTTTATGTACAAACTGCTAAGAGATATAAAGGTTTGTGTTCCAAGCCGGAGAGTGTAGATGAGTAATGTCAGTTGCTTTTGTTACTGGAATCATGGCTATTTATTTGCTACTGAGTTATACCATTTTCATGATGGACAAAAATTTCCATATTTTTAAATGAAAGATTTTGTCATCTTCATTTATTTTGTAAATGTTTAATGAATCAAGACTGGAGTTAAGTCCTAGAGAAAAGAGTAAGAGTACATCTCAACTCACTTTAAAATGTAGTGTCCCTTGCTCCCTGCTTTAGTCTTTTGAATTTTATACTGCTTAGCATTTCTGCCAACCAGCTTCCCCTTATTAATGTTAAAATGGGATTTATTTGTAAGAATTTATTATCTCTCTATGCAATTTTGCATACAAGTACTGTAAAATTTAGTATTTTGTGGTTTGCTGTGGTAACTGGAAAAAACATAGAAGCCCATAAAATAGTTTTCAAAAGCACTAAAAGGACAGTGGTATCCATCTCTCATCAGTGTTAGTGACAAGAGATTGAATCCGTCACCTGTCTTCCCTTGTGTACATCACCATTTTTCACAAAGGAATGAAGTTCTGCATTGATTCTTGGTTCTCCACTTAGATCCTTTTTGTTATTGCTCTTTCTTGGCATTTGTCTGCACCTGCCAAGAGATTGCTGAAATCAATTTAACAGTCATAGACACTTAATCGTAAGAGATCTACTTTTTATGCACCTGTCAGTCATAGGACTGTGGAATCCATCTCCACAACACTGTGGCTGGATGAGATCAGAGGGACTGAGAATGCAAATGATCACAGGAAAGCTTTAAGTATTTATCTGTTTGCACCAAGAACACAGGATTTAACAGACTCTGGTAGAGACCTCTAAGTCACTCAGGTAAAAATGCTAAATTTTCCTAAACCCTTGTTCTGGTCCTATGTGAGATACAGAGGGTCAACCCTTTAGTCAATACTGCTATCAGTAACAGAATACCAAATTGTACTCTCTGTAACACATAATTCACACTGCCCAGGGTTTGCTTTATAGACGTAAATTTAGGGATTGAGAAAGGTTGCATTCTAACTTAGATGCCCTGAATCCCCTTCAGACCTCCTGGTGCCTTCATTTAGGCATCTAAGACCTCTGGTGTTTTTGTTCAAATTCACACAGATGACTGGTGGTGTTCAGATGGTCCCCATGGACAGAGATGAGCAGTGTCCTTTCATGCCAGAACAGCCTGTTGCTTACTCCAGCCCAAAACCATTCTGTTGATCTATCATGTAGGCAATGTGCATGATTATTGTGTCCCTGAACTGAGACAACCACTCAGGTGCACCCTGAGTTAGATGCTGAAGCTATATGTCACAAATTCCTTCTCTTATCTCCAGCGACCCTGCTTCCTTCTGGCATGTGTCCCACTACATTCACATGGAGTATGGCCTGAATTGCTGAAGTAAAAGAAACGGAAGTAAAGGGATAATTTTAATCTGTTAAGTACTCCACCTAACAATGGTGTTTGCACCAGACTGACATAAATATACGTAGCTCTGGCCAAAGCCCATGTATACTTTTTGTTAACTGAACAGCTGCAGTACAATGCATTGTTAAAGGGACATTGTTAAAACTATGTAAACTATGGAACTGAGCAACCCCTTTCTTCTGAAAATAGGAAATACAACATAATGTGGTTATTTCTTATGTTTTTCTGTCAAGCTGTCAGCAGCCAAACTCATAAAAAACCAACCAAGTCTACAACAAAGCCCATAAGCACTAGATTTCCTCATTTGAACTGAGATGCCATCATAAAATCAGTTCATTCCCACTAAATCCAAGTACGGCTTTATACAATTGTCAGTTTCTACCCATAACTTCTAGATTTTAAGGGATTTAGACTAAGCTAAATAGGCTGAATCTTGAGAGCAATCTCATTCTTGGATTAAAACTGTATGACCATGTTCTACTTTTCCATGTTTGCTAACAGGAACCAATATAGTGTATCAACACTGAAAGCCATTATCATTTTGTGAGAAAAAGATGTGGAGTTGCCTGAGGTTAAGGTGGCTATGAATACAAATTCACATGTGTATTGACTTGGATTATCAGGTTAAACTCAGTCTGTGGTTATGCATGGGCATAAACTTGTGTAGTTAAGTCTGTTAATACCCAGAGGGCTGATTAACTGACACCAACAGTCACCCCTGTGGTAGCTTGTTGCCTTGCCTTATTAGCCCACTTAGGAGGAGCCCTTGGGGCTTAAAAACAGGATCCAGAAAATCAACATGGTGGTTTGCAACAAACAACAGAAGGAATTGAGATTTATGTAGTTGTTGTGGGTGCAGTTTGACCCTGGACTATCACCCAAGTAAAAGGCAGATTAATGGGTGTACAGCTCTCTTCTATCAAAAACATTCCTTTCTAGATGGAAAGTTTTAAATACCTAAGGGGTCAAGGGAAAAACCTTTGGGCATGTAACCATGTAGTGCTGCTCCTTGTTCCAGTTTCTGTTCAAAATATGTTAAACCCTTCAGAGCAGGGGCTACTGTCTGGCTGTCTAGAAATGGCACTCTCGTGGCTAACTTCAGCTGCTTGGTGTTATCATCAAGGCTGGGGCTGGTGCTAGAATGACATGGAGGGCTTTGAAACAGGACAGACTTTGCTAATTAGAAAACTTCCTCCATGCCACAGCCTTTATTGCTCTTCCCACTGGTGTCTGAAAGGGAACACCCTTAATATAAATTAATAACATGCTTGTCTCAAAAAATGCAGTTATGATATAATGATTTAATTTATTTCCCCATAACAAGCCCATTATCACGCACTGTTTTCCATCTGTATTCCAAAATTTGTCTCAGAAGGTACTGAATAGACTCCAAGAGGCATAGATCTCAGGCTTAACGATTTATTTGAATTTGTAGAGCTCAAGATAGTAATGTAGCGTTAATCAATCTGAGTTATGTAAGTATCTTAGTATATACTGCTGACTTGATGCAACCTCAGTTCAGTCCTTCAAGCTGTTGGCTTTGAAAAATGCCCAACTAAACTAAACAGGAGAATAAAAATCTTTGAATGATGCAGGTTCAGTATTGTACCTTTGTTTTGCATGAACTGTGTTCAGTTACATTCAGCTTCTGATGTGTACTTGAAGCAATCTGTACCAGAAAATTTAATAATAAAGTACAGAAATGGATGACATTAGACAGACACATTGGCTGTCCCAGGATACTAACTATTAATTCTTATGCTTTGAAGAAGCAGAAAAAGAATGTTTAAGAATTACAGGAGACTCACTGATTCCGTGTTGGAA
Organism: Corvus kubaryi; assembly: GCF_017639235.1. Taxonomy (NCBI): domain Eukaryota; kingdom Metazoa; phylum Chordata; class Aves; order Passeriformes; family Corvidae; genus Corvus; species Corvus kubaryi. Next base: position 16,498,861 of record NW_024580667.1, on the reverse strand, counting down.
TGACACTATATTTATGACTATAGTTTTGCTTTGGTTCTGTTTTTTGGGTTTTTGTGGTTTTTTTTTTTAATTGTAGAAAACAGTGTGTATGTTGCACCTTATAAAAAACAATGTTTGGACTCTATTTTTTAAATAAAACTGACTTACAGTACTGGAAACATTTCTTGGACATCTTATTAATTAGAGAAGTATTTCACTTAATGTCTGTATAATTTTTATGTTTCCTTTTCTCAATTTTATGGATAACTCAAGCCTGAGTCTAGAGATCTAGGATATCCAATTCAGTTATGGGTTAGGTAATATTAAGAAGGGAGTTAGTAAAGTTCAGTGGACTTCAGAGAATCAGCCTTGAAAGCTGGCTGTTTTATTTTCAGAGAAAAATGTTTTTTCTTCAGCATCATAAATACCTTAGAAAACTAAAAAGATAAGAAAAATGATTTATCTAACCAGGTTATTCTGTCTACAATAATCATTAAACTTTAACACTAGATGTTGCAAAGCCCTTATGATAGAATTTTTGTATATATTTTTCAGTTGTACTTTAACTCAGCGCTAAGATCAAAGACTGAAAATGACAGGTTCAATCATCCCTATTTAATTGGATGAGATATACCCTAAAGCTCTGTCAGAGGCTAAATTCTAGGTAGTAGCAAAGAATATGGGCTTGATCCTGATCAACATACTAACTAAAATGAACATGTCAGCAATATCCTAGTTCAAGTTAAGTGACTCATTTCAGAAGCTGGTGTTGGGAGTCCCACGGCCTTCAACTCCTTCCATGGATTGCTATGCCCTTAACACAACCCAAAACACACACCAAAAAGCAAGCCAGGAGTCATCAGGCATGCAGCAACTTTAATAAGTAGTAGGAATTCCTGTAGTTTGCATTTGGTCATGGGGGTCTGAACTTTAGACCTACCTGTCATCACTTGTGATGGCACAGCTGGGAAATGGAATAGAATGTGTTGAGAGGAATTCAGCGCTGCCCTGGTGCAGCTGTGCTCCACGTATCCTGGCCTATCCTCCATTCATCCAAACCAAGCAGCCCGTTTCCATCCATGTGCCTTCTTGCTCCTTTAGGGGCAGCTCTTCCTCCACGTGTATTTCCTACAAGCTGTATCATTCCCTCACGCCGTTCTGCTCCTCTGCTCCAAATGTGATCTTGTTTCCAGCTCCTGTCTGCTGTGGTGGCCCACTAAGCACAATCTCACAGACACTGTATCCAAAATAAGAAAGTGCATCTCTGGTGGAAGGCCTCCACTTGTGGCAGGTGGGATTTTGCATTGCTCCTTCCTGGAGGACACAGCAAACATGGTGTTGCTGGAATGCTGCATTGAGTTTTTTGATTGGTTTTTGGCTTGCTATCTGTTAGCATCTGGTTACTGAGTTGTCTCTACCTGAGTTAAGGTGCAAAGGAGACCTTATGCCAAAGTCAATAGTACAGATTTTATTTAACAGTAAATGTCAAGTAGAGAGAGATAGAAATGGGGGGGAAGGAGGTGGGACGTGGCCAGGCAGGGAAGAGAAAGAGAGTGGGAGAGAGAGATTAAGCAAAGATACCAGCATCACATGGAATCCTGCAGTGTCCTGCTGGACCTTCTTCACCCTTGTCTGCTCAGTGGTGGGCGTTCCCAGATGTTCTTCTGGAGGTTCCACTTTTATACAGTCCAAGTCCTGGGTATCCATGAGGCATGGAACCCGGCACGGGGTGGCATGTGTGTAAGCTGCTTCCTTTCTCACAGTTTGCCTTGGTGGGAGTTTTTGTCCAGATAGTAACCTAGATCTGCCTCACCAGGCCTGGCACCTTCCTGTTGTTGCTGTCTGCGCTTTTCCCACAGTTTGCACAGTGGAATTTTGTCCAGTGTGTTCATTCCAAACTTTCACCTCCTCTTAGGTCTGGTATTAATGCCTTCCTGTTTGCCACCTGTGCTTAAGCTCCTTTTTTGGTGGCTTCTCCTGTGGGAACTTTCTTGTTTGACAGTATTTGAGACTGTTCATTTTGCTTCTCCAGATCCTCACATTATCTTAATGAAATGTCAAAAAGAAGGACTTTTGAGAAAAATAGCTGCTGCATTTCAGAGATCAGTCTAGTATGTTCACCATCTCACCAGTAACTAGTGACTTCCCAGTGAAGTCAATCTAGAGCTGGGATGTGACTGTGAGAACTGTATCCTGAAGCAGTTAAGGGCTCTTAGGCAGAATGAGACAGGAACTGCTGACCTGTAGCTGCAGCATTTGGTTAACTCTCCATCCCTCCTTTAACCTTACTGTATTCTGAGCATAATTAATAGTCTCAGTTTGAGCACATTATAAGCACTGTTTTAGCACAGTTAATGATTCAACCCTTGCTATCTTTCAGAATTATCTTGTATAGTCAGGATTAAAATAATCTGAGTGTTCCTACTGGCTTTCCCCAGCCACAGCAGGTAACTGGTTAGGAAGACATTACCATATGTAACAGCCAGATTGGGGAGAGTTAGTATTTGGCACTTCAGCAGTGTTTCATTTGAGAAATGATTGTGCAGCCTGAACAATCAGTGCACAGCTCTCTGTGGGGATTTGCAAAGCCTGATGATTTGTTCCTGGCTTGCACAGCATTCAGAGCAATGTTTGTCACCAGCTGATATTACATAGCCTTCAAATTAAACAGTCTTTCTTAATCCACAAAGATTCAGTAAAGGGCACAGAAAAAACATGCAGATTGCTTAGGAAACTAGACAGTCAACTATATTAGCTAGGAAGAGCTGCTTTATTGTCTCAAAATTATGTCCACAGAGGCATCTCACTCTCAGGAGAACCATTCCCAGTGAAGGGTTCACTGGCTGGTCTCATGACTAGGGAGAGTAATACCTAAAATGTAAAATCATATCTGTTTGTATTGACTACAACCAATGATATTGTTTTTCTTTCTGAATGTATCTAAAAGACAACTTTTTGCCTTTTTGAAGTAAGCTCGCTGTTTCTACAGTTGCTAGTGAGAACTGGATTGTGGCCGTGCACAATTTGATGTGGAGTGCTGCAGGACTAGTGCATTAAATGCTAGTTGAGTATTTCTCCGTTGATAAATGCAGTAAAAGGAGTGGCTGCCATAATTGTGCCATGCAAAAGGACCATTCCAAATAATTAAAAAGTGAGATGAACTGTAGTTCTCTGCTTCTAAAGATTCCCAACAGGGAAGATTGAAAGGTTATGAAGCCTTATGATTTATAAAATATATTCGTGTTTGGATTATTACCAGAGTTGCTATTTGCCTAAAGACAAATTTTACTTACCTAACTCTCAGATCACGTGACCATTAGAATTCAAAATTTCTGAATGATGTACAGGGAACAACCAGACTCTTGAAGTCCCCAAGCCTGGAAGAGAGAGAGACACCTAAGCTCTACTGTGCTGCAGGGATGAGGGAGAGGACACAAAGTCTACCAAAGGCTCCAAAATGGCCCTGGTCAGTAGTGAGATTCAGGAAAAAAGCACAGTATGTGCCATCACCAGCCCTTCCCTTTTTCACAGTAGCCTCATGGTTAGAAACTCTTTGGATCTCGTAGGGCTGGGATCCAGTTTCAATGTTAAGTAAATGTCCCTGCAATACAGGTCTTGTAGGTGTTGATTTAAGTGCAGCTTGCTAAGTTACCATAGTGCAGCTCCTTCTTTGCTAACTGCTGCTCCGGTGGGCCTTCTGCCAACCCAGAAGCAGCATTGTCCTAAAAGGGACATTTGTAGATTTCTATTTAAAGATAACTCAGCTAGCTATCCTGAATCACACTGAGATGCAGATTTTGTACCTAAATTGTTATAGGAAACTTAGGCTTCTGCTTATACTCTCATATTTAGGATATTGGGATGTTCATCACATTTTTAGACCTTGCTGTAGCCTGCACACAGTACTTTGCTTCATGTAAGTGAAGTTAAAATCTAGCAACCATTTGTCACCAACCAGAATATTTAGCCATCTTCTATGCAGTCACTGCTTGAGATCAATTATCATTTAGATTATTGTACTAATTCATGATTTTTAATCTCTGATATTTAAGCACCTTTTTAATAATATTTATTTATCCAATTAACTAATTCAAATGGTACCATGATTAGAGGTAGAACAAAGGTATGAATAGTCTGCCTGAAGATTTTCCACATCATAGATAATTAACATTGACTCTGAGTTCTGTTTTGGCCATGTCTTCACTTTTAAGGAACACTACTGCAAAGCACTAGTCACAGGAACACAAGGAATGAATCATAATCTCCTCTGCACCTGTTCTTTCCAAGCCTGCGGGAGCGTAAATGAAACAATTCCTTTTCTCTCTGTCAAGCCAGGTTTTGGCAATAGAAATCTCTGTACAGTTGATGGTTACAGCAACTCCTGTTTAGTAAATCCATGTCAGACTGCTTCCTTCCAGATAAACAGGCACCATTCCAGGAGTACCCGTTTTCCTTCTGCATGAGAACAACCAGGTAGGGCAGGTAACTACCACCTCCATCCCCTCCTCCTTTTCTCACTTCACTGTTTTCTCCTCTTTCAGTCCCAACCCATTCTGCCTCTTTGCTGCAGCTTTTTTGTTATAACCCAAGAACCCCCCAAAAAATCAACACATCTGCTCTTTCTGTTCACATAGGACTTCTGCACAGAATGCAAATTTGCCAGCAACAAAGTCAGTAGCTAAGATACAGTCTAGTTACCAGCATTATTTCCACCAAATAAATATTCAGTGCTCATGAATTGTAAAAGACAAGCAGTTGAGGGACCAGAACCAGGGACCAGCTTGATCATCTGATGGCCTGGTACATACAGACCACAGTAACATAAACTGCCTTATTTGCTCTTTTTCTGGCTCCATGTTAGAATTCTGCCTTCTTACTGTTCAAGCTTCAACAACATAGAGGACAGGAGGAGTTGTTCCTTTGCCAAGATCCATTTTTTTCTCAGGATAATGCCCCATTCATGAGACTGTGAAGTTTTTTGCCTCTCTTACTGAAGCTTTTTCATTCTTCATGAACATATACATTAGTCCAGGGATGAAAGCAGCCTTCTTAGCAGTGGTTACATTTGCCCACTGGATGGAGAGGCAAGAACTGAACCCAAGGCTCCTGCCTCCTGTCTATCTCCCTGCTGAAGCCATGAGGATTTTATGTTAAGAGAAGTAAGTCTGTGTGTGCAGGGAAAGAAGGGAATTGTGAGAAGTAGTTGGTGTAAGTGCCAAACCCAGAAACTGTGAGATGGACATTCAACCCAGGATAACCTCTGAAGCAGCAAAGTGGAATGCACATCCATACTCTGTATTTCTCACATCTCCACTGAGATTATCAGCTCCTGCAGTTCCTGTTTTAGGTGTCCAGAGTGGCACCAGATATCATCTAGGATGTGTAGGATGTGTGAGGTCTTCACATCCACCTATTGACTCCGACCATCCTCTCCAGTGTGAAAACCTGCAGTAGCTGTGATTGATTGTTTGATTGATTAATTGACAGAAGGACTGAGGGGCAAGACTAAAATATTTGTCTGTGGCAAAGGGGCTCCAGCACAGAACATGTGTGGCTGCCTGATGACCAGCCCCTCACAGACAAATTTGAGATCAGCTCTCCTGTGGATCACACAATGTGGCTCCAGAAAAGGGTGAGCCCTCTCTTTCCACCCCTTACAGACGTTTAGTCTTTTTAAATGGAGAGTTGCAACTCACTATTGGCACAAGGTAGGGGACAAGAAACAAGCAGTTGACCCTTTCCACTCTTGTCCCTACCCAAGTAGTGCCTTCCTCTGTACTCCCTCAGCAATACATCTGGGTACTCATTCATGTGGTGTCAGCACAAAGACACTTGAGCAAAGCCCAGTCTGCACCACTCCTTTCCTTCAAACTATGGGCACTCCAAGCCCTGCACACAGAAACAGCACGTGCTCTTTACCTGGTGGCACTCGAACAGCAGTTGGAGCAGCAGTGCAGACACCCCCTCCCCAGCAGAGCTGGAGGCCACTGCCACCACTACCTCCTCCCATCTTCATTGTCCTGGCGCTGTAGGACTCTGGGAGCAGGAATGCACAGAGGAAAAAGGTGGAGAACTTCGATACTTGGCTGATGATCCACCCTGTTGGGACTGACTTTTAGGGTGGTCCTCAGAAGTTCTGGCTGGCCTCTTCCTTCCCTCTGCTCCCTCCTGCTAAGCTCACAGTTGGTCTGGGGGGAGTATTCAGTGAGTAACTGCATCACGCTGCACAGCCACACCAGGAAATGCAGTTAGCTTTTCTACAGATGCACGAAGTCTGCCTTTCTCAGATCAATGGAAAACCAAATCCATGGTTTGTGTCTACCACAACTCCATGTGCACTGAGCACAAAAGGCTGGCAGTTTATCACAGCAGCCAGCCATGGTCTAGCCTCATATCTTTCCTGCACTGACAAGAGGGCCCCATGGTTTTCCTTACACTTAAATTTTCTATGAACTTCAAAGAGAAGATATTATCAGTTATGAGAGTGTTCAAGTACTGGAGGACACTTGAGAAAGGCCAGCATCCTCTTGTGATAAGGAGAGCTGGAAGTGCCACACAGGCACTCTGTGCTGCCTCTGAACCAGCAGACAACATTTCGGGTACACCTGCACCCTGCTGGGGCAAACACTCACCAAGGGGTAATGGCTTTAAACTGAAGGACAGCAGGTTTAGACTAGATATTAGGAAGAAATTTTTTACTGTGAGGGTAGAGCGGCACTGGAACAGGTTTCCCAGAGAAGGTGTGATTGCCTCATCACTGGAAATGTTCAAGGCCTGATTGAATGGGACTTTGAGCAATCTGGTCAAGTGGAAGGTGTCCCAGCCCATGTCAGGTGGGGTGGAATTAGATGATCTTTAAGGTCCCTTCCAATCCAAACCATTCTGTGATTGTATGATTCCACTCTGTGCTGCACGGAATGCTCGGGGTGTTTAGCGATCCACTGCTCCAGGCTCTAAATTCAGCTGCAGTATTTGTTAATCAGCGTTAGGACCGTGAGCAGGGATTTAACATCTCCAGCGGGTTGGAGCCGCGGGGTCCCACTAGGTGGCAATCCAGCTCTCGGCATGGCTGCGGCGGCAGCACCAGGGCCACCAGCCCTGCTCAGGGTGACAGAGGCCACCGCGGTGTCCTTGCTGTGCGCTGACTTCTGATTCTTGCAGGAATCAAAGCTGTATAATTTTTGCTCTAAATGTATAATTTGCCTCATGAATTTTCGTAGATATACCAATTAAAATATATTTTTAAAAATTGTATTTATTTATGTATTTATTTATTTTAGCTACATACGTTCTGTTGGGAAAGGGAGAGGAAAGAAAGAAATCTTTTTCTTTGTTTGGGGTATTTGGCAGGGCTAAAGCACAACTGTCTGCTTTGGCTCCTTAAACCACGTATCACATCTGTAAAAACATAGTGGCGAAAGGAGGAAAAAATCATCTGCAATGCTTTCCTGGTGGTTTCTATGAGGCTTTCATGTAACCAATACGTTTTCATCAATTATGCATTTAGGTCACAGGAAGAGTTGGTCGAAGGAATTCTTTTGCCATTTCAAAGTCTCTGTCAGGAAGAAAATATAGCCAAGCTGATGGAGCTAGAAGAAATACAGTTTTGTTCTTCTGACCTGATATTTTTCTTTTTCATTTTCTTTACCATCATTTCTATTTGCATAAGTATGTCCCTCAACATAGCAGTATCTGTGTAGGGAATGCCAGAGGCCCTTAGAGCATGGAAAGGTCTTATTTTTTAATGGAAATTCTAAAACATGTTATTGTTTTTGTTGTTTACATAAAACAACATTAGGGAATTGAGTGAAATGCCTTCCCTGTAAAACATTTGGTCAGATCTGGAAAACGGCATATGCTCCTTGGTGCATTACCATATGTAACCTTTAGGCTTCTTTGCAATTTACAACCCCAAGTTACATACTTAAATATCCTTTTAAAAGTATAATGAGAATGAGGTGCTGAGGAAGAGGTTTCACAGTAGCCACCACACAGAACAGGCTACAGCTGATATTAGCTACAGAAAAATGCCAGAGCAGACCTTAAGATCTTACCTCTTCCCTGTACTGGTAATCACAGAAGTCTCGGAGCACTTACTTTCTTTTTTTCTTGTGAAAAATGCCTGAGAACTTGTGGAAGTGCTTCTGGTGCTGTGGTGGATCTTACATGTGCTTGGAAAGTTGAGCAGTAAACACAAAATCAATGGTCACCTAAAGAGGCTGACACCATCCTGCAAACCCCGGCAAAAGTAATATGTAAAGGCAGAAGGGAGAAGAGACAGATTGCTGCAATTAGTGGGAGAAGAAAGCTCTGCATTCCCACTCCTCCTCCCCACTCTGCTTATGTATTTTATCCACCTTTCTCAAATGTACATTTTCTCAAATGTTCCAGGCTTGGGAACAGGGGTAAAATGGAAGTCTACCCCCTCGGAAGTAAATGCCACAGCAGTTAGGCTAGAGATTTTCCCTGTGCATACTGTGGCCCACATGATGAACTTCTGTGGCCCAGCTTCAGCAGGAAAGGCAAAGACTGCTTTTCTCTCTGTTCTTTCCTAACCTGAAGGTCAAGGCTCCAGACTGAAGAGGATCTTACAGCCAGCTGATTCTTTTCCAGTGCATCATTTCTTCCTTGGGTGATGTACCTGAAAATAAGTAGATTAGACATTCAGCAGTGTCAGAGCACCAGCTCATGCTGGGTGACAGAAGACTGGCTTGTCTAAGACAGACCAAGTTGTCCCATTGCTGGAGGCTGTGTCCATGAGCTTAGGGACTCATGGCAAAGCACAGCATACTTGTTTAGAGATCTGTAGCTGCCTCTGAAATATAGGGCTCCTTAAGAGGAGTCAACTTGGGCTAACAACAACCCTCCCTTCTAGTAAGTGTGGAGACGAGATTAGCAGAGAGTAAGTATTGTGCCCACAGAGCTAGAACACCCTGGGATCAGGGTTGGTCTCTTGACATTGCACACATTGCCCTGTACCAGCTTGTTTGGATCAATATATTTGGCAATGAGTAAATTGCTTCCTACGGACCCTGAGGGATCCAAGAGAGGTGATGGAGACTTTGTGAAACACCATTTGAAGTTGTTAGGGACCAAAGCTCCTTATTACAAAACAGGTACCTTTACTACCCTGGTCTGAGGTGTCTCTCTGCTAAGAGTGAAATATTGAGTATGCCTCTTTAATCCAGAGCAATTTTTATTCATATGTTTTCATTTTGGAAGTGAAGAGCCAAGAACTACTTCAAAGGTTAAATTTAGCATGTTAGTACTATGTATGCATAATCATTTCGGATATTTAAATTGATTTTAAAAATAGTCTCACCAGTAAGAAGAAAACCTCCTAACTGCCTTAAAAGAAAAAAAAAAAAGGTTAAATTCTGCTATAATTAAGGTTACACATGCAAAAGTTAGCAGTTTTCCTATGTTTATGAAATAAATCTGTCCTATGATACAGGGAGTTTGGAGGCAGGGCTCTTTCATGCCTTCCTCTCAGAGGTCTCCTGTTTTCCACAAACACTTAAATATGCATTTCACAGTATGAGCATGACTTTAGCATTGGAAAGGGCTGCCGAGGAAAGTGGTGGATGGATCACCCCTGGAAGTGTTTAAGAAATGACTGGATGTGGCACTTAGTTCTATGGTTTAGTTGACATGGTGGTGATGTTCAGTCAAATGTTGTGATGCCTTTTCCTGGTCTTGAAATCAAGAGTCAAACACGGTTAGAAGGGAAAAAGGGATTTTACCTTGGTATTTATTTTAAGGATCCTTAGGTGCACACGTCCAGGTTGAATGCACCTCAATGCACACTGCAATGCACACCCCCAAAAGATCTGGTATAACATGATAGGTTTTACTAATTAGCATATCTATCAAAGATTCCCCAATGAGAAGCTTGAATGAGCCCCTCTCCCCAAGGAACCTTTGAAGAAGGTTCTATCTTAGTTTACAAAATGTGTTCTGGAGAGGACCTTGGGGTCTGGGGCATATTGATCCCTAACTACGAAACCTCTAAGATGTTGAGTCTCCTAGGTTGACAAACAAGTCCAAGAATGTAGGCTAAAAAACACGAAGAATACAGAAGTTGTGAAAAGGTATAAAAGGGGTTTAAAAGAAAAGAGAAAATAATAATCATGGCATCAGTTGGACTCCACGACCTTGGAGGTATTTTCCAATCTTAAGGATTCTGTGATTCTGGAGAAACCTCTAGGACTTTTACCTAAAGCCTCTGGTTCTGCTTCTTCCTGGATTTCTTTAGTAAGTTGCTAGTCAGTATTGACCAGTAAGAATAAAAAAAAACCAAACCAAAAGTTTTCTCTGATACCATCTGCTAATCCTGGCATTCTTCCGAGAATGACCCCTAAATCACTGGGCTGCTGACTAGCATTAGAAAGAAAAACTGGCATTTCCCAGAGTAAAAGTCTTCATTTCCTTTACTTTTCTTGCAAATACAATAAAGTGGATCATGCTGAAGGAAAGAAAATCTTTTTGTGACATTTTTGTGAGGAAAAAGCACTCCAAAATATTGCAGTCTCCCCCCACCCAAGAATGTAGGTTTATTACTTAGGCAAAGGCATAAGTCATTTCTACAGCCCCTCTTAACCCTTTGCAGGCACTTAGACTCAGATCTTACAATTTCTTCCAAGGCTGTATCTTACTAAATTGTGGGAATGAAGTCTTGTCCTTTGTTAGAGTAAATACTAAGCCATCCATTTACTTTGTGGGGCCTAAGATTTACAGCCTGTTTATGAAAGATAAGAAAAATCAGGCTTTGAAATTCCCACTGACAAATTTTGCAGCAGTGGAAATATATTAGCTTTTCTACTTGTTCATACAAGAAATTAATTCTGGTTTACTTTGCTCTAAACCCTGTTTACTTTCTGTTTTCCAGTATTGCTATCAGCTAGAAATTACCTTTCACCCTAGAACAGTATTTTTTCTATTTCTGTGCAATAGTATATATTAAAGCGTGTTAAGTGCTTTTAAGCCATAGACTGGCAGGTGCTATATAAATATTTATCTTTGTTATGATTGCTTAAAGCAGAAGACTCAGAGGTACATAAGAAAAAAATAAAATAGCCCCACCTTCTGCCCTTAGTTTTCACATCTATTTCACGATCAGTTTAGCAAAAAAAAAAAAAAAATCCCTCACAGAAAGGAACTATTCAAACTGCCTTGCAGCACAAAACAAGGATAATTTCAATTCACATTAAATTCCCAGATTTGCACTCACATGTGATTTAATTTTGAAATGACCTTTGAAAAGTTTATTGCAAAAAAATGCAACTGAAGGGTTGTGTAACAAAATACCTTTTATTATTCTCTTCTTTGCAATCAATCCATATTCTTTCTTGCTTTTGTTGAAGTGGCGTTTATTCAGACTATTTGAGCTGGTGGAAACGGGAAGGATGTCTGTCTTTGGGAAAAAAGTCTATGTGACATTCAGCAGAATATGTTTGCTGGACTGTTCTTTTACTATTGTTCCAGGACCACTAAGCTTTACTTAAAAAACCAAAAGTTTCAGAGAGGCCAGGTGCCTTATATTATATGCTTGAGTGTTCCTTCCTGACTGAGTTGCTTTTCCCATTAGAATTTTTTGTCCCATTCCCATTTGAGGTTTGTTTCCTGTTCCTTTTCATTTCACCTTAGCTTTTCATGCAATGACATCCAAATAGAAAGAGACAGTCATTGCCATGGTTTTCACTCTAAAACTGAACTTCCTGGCTTTTATGGCTCATAATCAATCCCATAATGTCCTGTGCTTTCTATGTACGAGTGGCAAGAAGTTAAAGGGAGTTTATTTTGCCTGTATGCAGACAGGCCAACTTTCACACATTAGGAGCAGCAACTAATCACCCACAACATTTCCTAAAGTTTATGGTGCTGGCAGACAGCTGTTTTTGTTCCAATGTGATGGTTTCTTTGCAGACTCCTGCTGCCAGCAGTGTCTCAATCACTTTACTAGTGCTCCATGCACCGTACATCCTGGACTACTGCCTCTAAAGCTCCTTTCTCCGTTATACAAACAAAAGCAAACTAGTCTGCCAACAAATACTAAGGAGACAGACATATTGTTACTGTAGCCATATGCTCTATGAAAGGGAATTTTCAGTTACTAACACCTAGAACTGAAAGAACAAAATGATAGTACATAGGCATGCATCCCAGGTCCTTCAAAAAAGATTTTAGCCTTAAATTTTGGTTGTTTTTTTTTTTTCCCCCTTTTAAATTTTGGCCCTTGGAGGGATGAATATTCACTAAATCTACTGCTCATGATATAGGAATTTTTAAAAAGTTACCTATATTCTCCAAAAATTAACCAATATTACTGTAAATGCATTTGTTCTGCATATGTTATAAATGTATAGAAGCTGGGCCTTGCCTAAGCAATTGTTGATGACAATATTTAACAGCTCTTTAGTATTTGACTTGATTAACATGTACCTTAAGAGACTGGGGAAGCATTTGTTTCATCTCTGCAATGCTTTGTCTATAATCTCCCATCTGCAAACTTGTTCCGATACTTCTTGTCTTCAAAGACTTTGAAAGTGTGTCCTTGAAGCTGAGAATATACCCCACTGCTGACAGTCCAAGTGTCTGTCTTTAAACAGAACTGGTGTGGGAAGATTGGTATCTTATGCTATGGATAGCATGAGGTAGAGCCCGCAAACACCGGTCAGCCTGAAGATAAAAATTTCTAGAGAAGAAATATGTGAAAATCTTAACAAATTCGGCAGATCTCTGAACTGCAGTCAATTACTAAATACAGGAGAAGAAACAAGTGGATTGAGGAAGGAGAAAAATTCCCTTTAATCAAACCATTAAACAATCATCTCCAACTAATGAGGTGTAAAACTCTGAACATTTGAAGTGGATTCACTTTCCTTCTCTCCCACTGATACAGACACATTTGCAATCATGTATATTTGTTCAGTACAGTCATGCTGGTTTTAACTTCCATCTAATTATTATTTATATGATAATAGTTTCTAGGAGCCCAGTCACAGACCAGAAGGCTGCTGTGCTAAATGTTTTTTGCAACACTTGCAAAAAAATGTATTGAACCACAAAGATGATAGGAAATCCACCCAATAAATTCTGTGTTGGTTTTGCAGTTGGTTTTATCATGCTTCTAATTAATCTGCTACCAAAAAAAGACAATAGCAAGCATAATATACTAAAAATCAACACCCCCCCCGATCTTCAACATTGCATGATTTGACAGAGAATCTAAATGTAAGTTACATTTTAAAATTCATTGAAAAGCTGTAAGTATTCTGTTAGAAACCTTACAACCACAGGATCAATAAATAGGCATAGTTTTATTTGTCTTTTCTGTGAGCAATTGTGATTACATGAAAAAAAGAACAAGTCCCTAATGCAGGAATTTGAGTGAAATTCTGTGGGTCCTCCATTACACAAGAGCTCGAACTTGTCAGTTAAAATGGCCTTGCGTTACATCTAAGGGACTTAGATTTAAAAAAACTGAAATAAATGAATAAATAATGCTTCTTTTGGAAAGTACCTAATGCACAAAAGAAATCATTGTCCCAAAAGACACCAAAAAGCACTTTTCTCAAGCAGGAAAGAGCTGCTTGGCTCTTGCAGAGCTGCTGGGAAGGATTGTCAGAGACTACTTAACTAGACATCAAGGGATGGCCTTCCTCCAAGGGAGTTTAGATTGGATATTAGGAAAAAATTTTTTCTCAGAGAAGGTCACCAGGCACTGGAGCAGGCTGCCCAGGGAAGTGGTGGAATCACCATCCCTGGAAGTGTTCAAAAGGCATATGGATGTGGCACCTGGGGACATGGTGAATACATTAGTGGTGAACTTGGAAGTACTGGGTTAATAGTTGGACTCGATGATCTTAGAGGTCTTGTCCAACCTAAATGATTCTATGATTCTTCAGGTGGTGTCTCCAATGACTCAAAGGCACTGGCATAGCTCCTGCCATTCTCCTTTCTATGACAACGTTGGAGTTACTGCGATCAGACACACCCTGTGCCTCAGCTGGAGAGCAGCCTTTGGTCCCAGCAATATCTAACACAATGCCATGTTATGGTGGTGATGGGTTTGATAATCGGGTAGGAGGGAAGAAAGAAGACATATCATGGCCATGTTTTAACTGCTAGTCACAGGGCACAGTACAACTGTGCTTGTAGGTGCAAGGCTGGCTAAATACAGCAGGCACTTGAAACCACTTTGACATCAACTAGATTCCTGTTAAATGCTTTAAGTGTATTCCTATTGGGAACGGTGCCTGGTGGCTTGTTTTAGGACTCAGGCCGCATTAGACAGAGCATCACTCTAGATCCTGGAGAGATGTATCCCCTCCCACAAGCCCAGCAAGGGCAGCCTCAGCAGAACTATGCTGGGTATGATCTCTCTCTGCTCCCCTCCTGGGCTTTGTTTTCAGCCAGTGGGCAGATTTCCCCCTGCCTGGAGGAAGACAAACATCTCTACTGGTGCTGCTTCTGAAATTTCAGGGGTCCCCCGCTGTTAGTTGTCTGCCTGAGGAAGGTCACTGTGCCTCAGTAGTGGAAACATGGGCTCAGATTTAAAGGCAAGAGTAAAGCTGAGGCCCTCCTATGGGGCCCCATAACAGCATCCATCCTATGGATCAGCACAAAGCTGGACAGATAACCCTTGAGAGGCACCCTTCATGTCAGGCCCCTGACCTGGGCGTGCCTGCGCTCCTGGGATCCTCTTGCAATCAAAGAGGCAGCAAGCTTCTCCTCTGAGCTATCTGCTGGATGCTGTGCTGTTTCTGCACTGGCTGCCTAGGGAGCCAGCATCCCCTGTCTGGAAACATAAAGGTCTTAAATGCCTTAAGTAGATTGTATGAGAGGCTCCCTCATCTGCTCCACCTCATCAGAGGGTTGGCAATTGGTGGTAACACACACAGGTGAGAAGAGAACAAAGGAAATCTTCTTTATTTCTGGAAGAAGAAAAAGAATGCTCTATTTTTCTTTTAAAACACGCAGGATTACCGATTCATTTATTCATAGTACTCGGGTTTTAATCTGTCAGGGAATAATGACCCATTATTTTATACTTATGGGAAATGACACTTTCTAGTACCTGGTATTTGCCGCTGTCAAATTATATATGTCAGCATCTGTCACTCTCCAGCGTTACTTAACAAATGAGTTTTGCATATCCCAATGAGCTTCTACTAGAATGGAGAAAAATATTAACACCTCTTCTGGCAACTGTACAGACTGACTGCTTTTTTGGCATATCCAGTTCTGCTCTGTATAGTCTTACCATATACAACCTAGGCTGCATTGTTTCAAAGCTTGTAATGGGCTTATTAAATATACTAACATATATTTCTGCTTCAGTGGACTATTTTGCTTTCCTAATTTGATTGACTTAATGAAAAATGAAAATGACAGTGTTAAATCAGAGAGAATCACAGAGAATCACAGAGTAGTTAAGGTTGGAAGGGAACTCTGGAGATGATCTAGTCCAACTACCCTCAAGGCAGGGTCACCTCAAGGCAGGTGACACAGCAACATGTCCAGGTGGGTTTTAAATGTCTCCAAAGAAGGATATTCCATGACCTCCCCGGGCAGACTGTTCCAGTGATTGGTCAGCCTCAATGAAAAGAAGTTCTTCCTCATGTTGAGGTGAAACATCTTGTGATTTAGTTTATGGCCATTGCTCCTTATCCCGTCTCTGGGCACCACTGAAAAGAGTCTGGCACCATCCTCTTGGCACCCAACTTTGAGATATTTATATGCATCGATGAGATCTCCTCTCAGTCTTCTCCAGAATAAACAGGCCCAGCTCCCTTAAGTCTCTCCTCAGGAAAGATGTTCCAGACCTGTAATCATCTTTGTGGCTCTCTGCTGGACCCTCTCCTTTAGCTCCTGGACCTTACTTGGAGTATCCAATT
Organism: Corvus kubaryi; assembly: GCF_017639235.1. Lineage (NCBI taxonomy): Eukaryota > Metazoa > Chordata > Aves > Passeriformes > Corvidae > Corvus > Corvus kubaryi. The sequence goes on along the minus strand of NW_024580667.1, from coordinate 16,482,983 downwards.
TATAGCTGATCTATACACAGAGGCAAGACCATTCTTTGGTAGATAGTCTTTACATTAGCTCACAGAAAGAACCTTTTTCTTTCTTTGTCACAAATTCTTCATATATTTCTACATTGAAAACTGATACAAACTTTAAAAAAACAACTTATCTGCTGCAACATAGAGCACTTTACCTAGACACTATTTACCAACGCCAAGTGGGCAAGCACACCGTTAGCACAAAGGAACAAGTTTGCTTTTAAGGCTCATTGTGTCACGGTGATTTAAGTAAAGCAAGAAAGGACAGAAGCCAGACAAGTCAAAGAGCAAGCAACACGTGATGCTGCTCCAGGGAGGAAGGATACTTTTGCCATACTAAAAGGCACATTAGTGTTTCTTGATTTTTTTTTTTTCATATAAGAGAGACTCCAATGACACCTCATATTCTTCACTAATGAGCTTTCCAGGATCACTGGGGCTTTTGGGCTCTTCATGCAATCCATTGGCAGGACCCTGGACCTGTCTTAGAGACACAAATCTACCGTCAGGCTAGAAACTTTGGTCTAGGTCTTTTGCTGCAGGATGGACCATAACCTGTCACCTTGATTTTAGGGAAGATGACTGTGGTATATTGAAGCAACGGTATTTTTTAATATTGGGTTCTGTGCATTCTAACATGGTGGGTTAACTTTTCTCACTGGAAACTCTATGAGGGAGAAGTGTTATGTCCTCAAGTGAGTCATGCAGAGGAAAATTCCTGTTGAATCCTGTTTCACTTCCAGACACAGCTGCTCCTGGTATGAGGTATAAAACCCAGGTATTTCAGAACCAGTCTCTATATTTTAAAGAGGATCCTGTTTGCTGGCGTTCCCTACTCTGATGCATGGCAGTTGACAAATCTCAGTACACTATTGGCGCTTAACGATTCTGTGAACCTACATGTTTTCCATGGCTAAACACATGGAAATGCTCAAGGCCAGGCTGGATGGAGCTCTGAGCAACCTGGTCTAGCGAAAGCTGTCCCTGCCCATTCCAGGGGTATTGGAACAAGATAATCTCTAAGGTCCTTTCCAATCCAAACCATACTATGATTCTATAATTGAAACACTGAGTTAGCAACAAGTAGGATTGATCTGCCAGAAGCCTATTCCCACCTTGTTTCCTGCTCAGACCTACTTTTCTACAGTTCAAATAGATGAAAATGGGTGCACCACAAAGGGTTGGAAGTTACTGAATCTTTCCTTACACTGAGTTGAACCTCATACTGGCTGAGTCCTCATACAGCTGAATCCTGAAGATTTCATGAAGTTTCCTGCTGATGAAGCTGGTGGATGCCACCCACAGACAAGAGAAATCCCTACAGACAGCTGAGAACTGAAGGAAAAAGTAGTGAAACTCATCGTCCTGCATGAAGTCCTAGAAATAAAGCTGGCTCCTAGTTGCAGTTTACTCATACCCACAAACATCTGTGTCATTACACAATATATTTAATCATGGAAATCATTTAAGTTGTTCCCTTGCTCATACCATTTTAATAATTGAGCAGAAAATCAGCCCTGATATGTTTCTTTCCCCATAGTATTACATATGAAACAATATATGTCTGAGCTAATGGCCAAAATGGAAAGCCAAGATGAAGATAGAGCAATACTACAAAGGAAAATAAATCACTGATGTCATGAGTTCACCAAGTACTGCTATTAAAAAAGGAAAATGATTTTCTGAAATTCTTCTTCTGTGGTTTCCCTGGCCAAAGCTGGTTATCAGATTCAAACTGGATATATGAAATTGCTTTATATCCTGAAAGTCAAATTTTCAGCAAAATTGCTCTTCTTAAATAGCACTTCTTGGACTACTTAAGGACTCATAGAATTGTCTGATATACCCTAATAACAGTGATTCCAGTGATTTGTTTTGGAGGTTGATTTTTCTCCCAAGCCCTTCATTTATGCTTGTATTGACAAAAGAAAAAGAAGGAAAAAAGAAGTACCAGTATTCATAAGGATTGGAATATATTTTAGCAATATTTCAGATATTAGCCATGGGATTAATTTGAGTGAACAGATATCTCCACTCTAGATGTCTTCTACCTCTCAACTAATCAGCTTTGGCTTCCTTAATAAGGAAAGGAATAGAGGCATTACAGCACAACCTTAAGGCAGCATCTAAAACACATATCCAGTGAATCTCACTACACATCGAATTTTCTCCATTAATGAAGGAACAAACATGGAGTAATGAGATGAGCTGTAAGCATCTATGGGACAGAAATCTAAAGTAAACTCAGAGGAATTCTGTGATCAGAAAAGACAAAGATTAATGAGAATCAGGTTACCCTCAGGTTTATGGGTGATCAGCTCTGCAGTTTTACAGAAACCTGAGTACTCAGTGCTCCTTTTTATGGAATACTGTATGCAGTAGGGATTATTTGATCAGCATGCTTAATGGGGAATAACAAAGTTTGCTAGAATAAATAAATAAGTAACAAGAAATCTCAAGAACAAAGATGAGCATATGGATAGTTGATCTCAGCTGGCAAAGGCTCAAATTAAAGCACTTCAGTGAAATCACTGATAGTAAACCATGAAATCAGAGCCACTGACCTGAAGCACAGGCTAGACTTAGCATCGCAATACTTTTACTCCTCTAAAATGCTTGAAGACAGTTTCCTGTTTTAGCCATTTGGACATTAATTCACCATGTTTTAGTGTGCCTACAAAACCTTTTTCAATTGGGCAAATCACCAAAGTAAAATATAAACCAGCAGTGAACTAATGTAGTTTGTGTGGCATTAAAGAACATGCATGATAAATTTTGGATTTTAAATACAATAAATCAGGCATTTAAATTTAATATAAGCCGCATAATTTAATTCTGCTTCATTAGCCTATATAAACACAATAAAATCTGTCAAATGCAAACAAAGGGCCTCCTAGAGGTGATATTTTAATTGTAATAAAACTGTCATCTAGATTAAGAGGCCAGCTGAACAATTAATTTCTTCATAGATGTTAACACTGTTCTGGAAAATGAGCTTTAGCTTTAATTTCTCCTGATGCCTTTGTGCTCAGGAAACAAGAAATTTGCTTGCAGTAGAAAGCAGAAACAATCTGCTCCATAGTCCTAGCACCACATCAGAAGAAAAAGGAGGGAGGGGGGAAGGTCTGGCTTACAGCATGAAGCTCTGCCTCTACTACTTCCTATTGCATTTAACATAAATGGGCCTTTAGCTTAGAGATGGGATTTAGGGAAAGACCTTTTAACCTAGTGAAACATCATCCAATATGCTTTAGCCAGGTAGGAAGAGGGGGTTTTCTGATGCAGGTGCCCCCTGTGTGGACCAGGGCACCCCAAACGCACACCCAGACTGCCCTGGCATATTGCCTCCCACAGGAGTCCCCGTTCCCTCAGATGGGGGTAAGTTACCACTCAGCAACACACACTCATTAAAAAAATTGTACCTGCATTTCCTTCTGCTTGCCAGTGGGAAAAAGTATATTGGTTTTTGGGGTTTTTTCCCCCCTTAAAACCTTAATACAACTGTGGCTTAATTTAGTTGGCTGAGAAACAAAACACTTAGCTCTTCCACTGATTGGCTTTAATTGCTTTGCTAGATGTCTTTCAGCTGGTAACTGAAATATTCACAAGTGACAGAATCTAATTCCAGCTGGGACAGTTGACTATCAGAGTCTAATTTGGTTGAATTTACCTTCCCCTCCCCTCTCTTGTCCATATACATTGGTGCTGCTCTTCCATATTTTATTGCTTCATCCCAGATCCTCTGTAGCCTGTACAGGGAAAAACGCAGTGAGGGTCTCTTTCATCATCCTGTTGTGAAAGTACTAACCTGCACTGAGGGAAAAATCATCTTTCGTGTTAAAGAGTCATATGAAATTGTTTACCTTATCCTTTGAATTTTAATCCCTAAAAGCATTTATTGCCTAAAAAGAGAGCTGCATACTTTCTAAGCCATTTAGCAGCCAGACAGAAAAGCCACCAATGTGCCTTTGACTCTGTTTTATTAATATTACATTTAAGAAAGAAATATCTCTGTGTTCCTCTGAGTGACAGAAACAATATAAAGATTTAACAGGGGACAAGAAGCATCGCAATTTCTTCACCAGAGAAAAGAATCTGCTACAGATTTTGTGGGTGTATTTACAGTTCTTCAAAACTACTTTTGAAACTGTGTCACTTTCTTGGATTTCTTCATCCCTGGGCTGGGTATCTTTGCTGTATGCAGGGGCCAGTGGCTGCTCTTTTATTTGACTAACTGTACACCTGCTCCTGCCAAAGCCATTAGCCAAAACATTCATAGCTGAGAAGGAGCAGTGAGAGCTTAAATTTCCAAAGGTTGCAATTTCTAGTACTAAAACAGCCCCAACATTTCTGACAAGTCCCTCCTGCATTGCCCCCAATACCTGCACACTTGTCCCCCAACTGCAGGGGAGGCTTGCGTCCTGGAGTCAGTGCTGCTCCCCGCACTGGGGGAGCTCAGAGAGGTGTTTGCAAAGTTGCCCATGAAACAGGTTAGACACATCCTGATGATTGGTACAGCCCCTAGTATTTTCCCTCCCTTCCTCAATGCATAGCCCTCTCTGCTAGGTATTGGGTCTTGGAACAGAGAGAACATCCATCTTCCTATGACCCAGAGACATGTTTTTAACGGAAGAAATGTTCTGGAAGACAAAGTGCCGTACTGGCCTTACTAGAAAAACTAGTGAAGAAGTCTTTCACATATGTAAGACACTTATTGAATCAGAGAATGCTTTGGGTTGGAAGGCACTGTAAAGATACCTAGTTCCAGCCCCCCTGCCATGGACAGGGACATCTTTCATTAGAGCAGGTTGTTCAAAGCCCCATCCAACCTGGCTTTGAACACTTTCAGAGATGGAACATCCACAACTTCTCTGGTCAATCTGTTCCAGTGCCTCACAACCTGCACTGCAAAGGATTTCTTCCTTATAGTTCCTAATTCCTAATTTTAAACCTATCCTCTTTCAGTTTGAAGCCATTCCCCATGTCCTGTCACTACATGCCCTTGCAAAATGTCCCTCTTAATCTTTTCTTGTAGGCTCTCTTCAGGTACTGAAGATACTACCGTAAGGTTTCCCTGAAGTCTTCTTTTCTCCATGAGGAACAACTCCAAATCTCTCAGCCTGTCCTCATCAGAGAGGTGCTCCAGCACTCTGATCACCTTCATGGACCCACTTCAGCAAGTCCAACAGAACCAAAACATTTCCATGTCCCTCTGATTTTCATTGTTGTGGTTTTCTTGGCCCCCAAAGGACCCTTGAAGATTCAGAATTAAATGGCCAATGTATTAAAATAAGCATCTTGCAGGGTTACCAGATCTCTAGATATCACCCTTATTTTGTAGATGAAAATAAACACAGTTTGTGCAAATTAAAAAGCTATGAGACAATTTTAACAAGTTCAAGATGATGGGTTTCTGTCCTTGAGAAGAACAACCAGCCAGCTGGTGGGCACAGTGGGAGTGGGAAGGGGAGAGCTCCTCACCACAGCCAGCCACCATGCCGCCCCAAAAAACACCTCTTTGGGCTCACCTCCTGGGATGTTGTCTGTGCTCATTTCTTCACTCAGCACTTGCTGGGCTGAGGGGATGGAACAGGGGCTCAGGTGTCCCTTCTGCTTGCATGGCCCTGCACCCCAGCAGGCACCAGAGCTTCTTCAGCATCACCCCTACACGGCCCCAACCATTCCCAAATGTTTCTGTGTTCACAGAATCCAGGCTAAAGCTGCAAGCCATTACAGATAATTTCAACCTCCAGGGAAGATGTAAAGGTTCTCTCTAAACTGGCCACATCCCAGGTCAAGCTGGGAGTGGGGTGCAGGAGCACACACTGGCCCATGTCTCTTCCTCTGAGGTGCCTCCAGGGCTTCCTGGAGCCCTGGGGCCTCTCTGGACAGAGAAGTGCAGCCAAGGCCAAGACACCCCTTTTTAGAGGCAGCTGAGTCCCTGAAAGAGAATTGGATCCCAAAAGCCTATGAAGTACTTTGACAAAGTCCACCTAGCATCTTTTCACACTGACATGATTGTATAGCTTCAGGGAGCTTGTTTTTAGCTGGCCACTTCAGACAGGAACCTGGATAAACACATTTCTGTGCAAATATATATATAGCCTATGCAAATATTAGGATAGTATGCATGCAAACAACCATGTCATTCAGTTCTCCTCAAAGTCAAAGGTCTCTGGAGCAAACATTGATAATTGCCTATGTGAGAGCATGATGTCATTTAAAAAATGAATTTAAAGGCAATAATGAGCTGCAGTAAAACTTAGCTTCCAAAAGGTTGGTTTCAAAATGTCTTCTCACAGAAACTGTCACACTGTGGTCAGTTTATATAGGGCTGGCAATTGTTTAATACAATAGAATATAGAACAATACAATCAGCTAATATCTTTGGACTTTATGAGGCTACTATCCGCTGAAATCACTTGGTTTAAGTAATTCATATAAAACTATGATTGGAAAACATTTTTCCCTTTCTTTGTGCTGCCTTTTGTTTTCCCGGAGTTTAAAATTACCCTGTTTGTGTTAGCCTTTCATTCAGCAAGAGAAAGATGGAATAATTCCTGCAGCTTTTTATAGCAGAAGGTAGTACTGCAAATAAAAGCAGTATATATATTATAAATTCATCACAAGGGGTTTAAGTTTGTTGCATCAAGCTCTTCCTAAAATAGCTGTGACTCATTCATACTCCCATTGGCACATTACAGTTTTTACTCTTTGGGAATCTTTAAACACTCTCTCACTTTTTGGTTTAATGCTAGAATGAAACCAAGTGGTAGGGCAGCAACCAGCCACTTCCAACTGGTTGAAATTCAGCAAGTTTTTATTCTGATCACTTAACAAAACTGCAAGTCACTTGAGGCGCCTGTATAATTAACAGTATGCTTGGCACTGTTAGGTGAAATACCAGCAATGATGCCTTTAAGCACTGACATTGGTATTTATACCTTCTTTGGCTTTAGACATGTATCAAGGTCTGTTAAATGTATAACAAAATTCATTCAGCTACATTCAAACATATATAGTTCTTCTGTTTAGCAGAACCAAGGGCATGGGGTTTGTTCTGCAGTTCAGGACAAATTTCCCTGGCTGTAGTACACTGGCTATTACATATCTAAGAAAGAAGAGATTTTTCCTGTTGTAGGACCTCCAGACTGAAGTTAAAAGAGTGACATCTAGATCAATATTAATGAGTAGTCTCATCTCTTGGCAGTAGAGAACTGTATTTTTTGATACTCAATGAATGTAAGATATGAGGTAAGAGCAGCTCCCACTAAAATAAGTTGAAAATTTTTTGTTCAGGTATCACTGGATCAAGATTTCATCAATATATCAAATGTAACTGCTAGCAACAGAATTGTGAAGGGAAATATTTCCCTCTACTTTGATCACTTGTGAGGTTGTGGTTTGTTTTCCATCCAAAAAGGAATTGCAGAATCACATTTACTAAAATTTCCATTGTGCAGTAGCCTGAAGTATTTTTCTTTGGGCAGGGAGGAAAGAAGAAAAAAGGGAAAGAGGAAGATTAATAAAATGTAAATAGCAGATTTGGTTCTGTCTATAGATGCTTAAAAGACAAATTTTAACTTCGCATATGTTCATAGAGATATTTCAGCTGACTTGTGTATGGTTCATGGGCTGCATGCAAAAACAAATTTAATGGCAAAACTTTTGTTTATACAATGGGAGTACAAGAAGGAAATGTAGGTCAAAACCAACAAAACTGAGCTGAGATTTCTCCTGTTTTGTTTCACCCCCACCTTTTCATGGCATAGTGCACAGGAAAACTCCTGGACTCAAAACAATCCTCATCCATCATTTAGGAAATGCAGAAGCAGAAGTGCTATGGGAAAATGCAGAGGTCTCTTTTTTCACTTGTACTACCAGATAAGCCACTGCGAAAAAAATATACAGGGGAAATTTGGGAAAAAGTCACTGGAAAATATAATTAAAGATCACAGATCTATCAAATATTGGCTATGCTTATATTAAAGGACAGTTTTACAGGCTGAGACCTAGGGATTTCATTATTTCCTTAGAAGCCAATTAAACCAATGTAAATTACTTTTTAAGTAATTAATATATTTTTCCATAGAAGAGTTAGAAAATTCTAAAAAAAAGTTAAAGGGTATATGTAGGGATTTCCGGTTCCAAAAATTTTTTTCTTAATCCAGAACTGGACACTTCATACGTTATAGAATAAATGAATTGAAGGCAGCTTGTGTTATGTGCTCTACAGTAGTCAAATGACTGTCAAAAAAAAAAAAAAAAAGTACTTGAAGAGAAAATACCTTTCTACTAAAGAAAATTAAGGTTCATATGTTGTTGAAGTTTTTTAAAGCTGGGCTCAATGCCATGTTTTGCCTTAATCCTTCAGATTCCAGTAAAAGATTGATTGGTTTTTTCCCAACAGTTAAACTCCCCTGCTATTCTTACAATCATGGAGTATGATACCAGTTAGATTAGTAATAAATTGCTTACATTTTTTCTGAGCATGAGGTCTGTTGATTTTGTAACACTAAGCATTTTCTTTCTTTTCTCTGTCATGTATTTTTGGCTATTTAACCCATACAGAGGCATGTCATGTATTTGCTGTATGAAAAATTTGGTATTCTTAAGGAAAACCACACTGGCTATGTTGGAGGTAGAATATATGGAGAGGGGCCACTGTTCTGTGGCTTTATCTTCAACTTTTTCTGGTCATTGCACACAAAGACAAAAAATTTGCAGACAAAGCTATTTCTGTGAAAAACGGAGATATTTTTCTTTGCTTGGAGATTAGAATTAAGCCCCCAGCAGAAAAATCAGCAGTGCTGCATAGGAAGAAGTTGTATGTGATTAAATGAATGAAAGCACAGTTAATTTTTTCCCCTTGTGAAGAACTACCTGCCATAACCCTTTTACTCTTTAGCTTTGTGCCCACTTTTGTCTTCCCCTTCCACATTTTTTTTACCATTTTCTCTCAGTGCTTCACTGGAGTCCTTGGAGGAGATACCTCTTCTGGGCTGGCTCTCTGGGATTTGCCTGTGGTCAGTGCAAGAGGGACAGAGGGATGGAGAGCTACAGCTCAAGAGGGCAGATTCTGTAGGTCCTAAAACATGTGTCTGAGAGAGGTGGCTGAATTCTCCTCTGAAGGTTTCTGGCATTCTTTTAATCAGAGAATGAAAGTTTAAGCCAGCCCATTTTTAGGCATATGAAGATGGTTCCCACTTGGACTGAACAGTATGGGCATAAATAACCTGTTCCAAACTGGTGAAGTAATTCATCTGGTCTTTAGCCAGTCTGAGATACAGAGATCTGGTTGCTACAGCAGCTGAGAAGAGCTTCAAAGCAGTTATTCCCAGTTAAATATTTCAGTCAAACTATGAAGGCTTACAAATTAATAATTCCCAGATGGCATGAGAGGAGCTGCTAATAAAATATTTTTTTTCTTCTTCCTTCACCTCTTTAGTTTTAAGTAAAGCATGGATAACCAGATCAGACTGGGCATCTAACCTTTAAACTGATACAGTTACATCCTGTTTTCAATCAAATGTCTAGCTGCAAGAAAGCCTGCAAGCTGATTTGGTGAATCCCATATGCATATCGACTGCTGTTTTCTCACATGGACAAAATCCATGACCATAGAATCATTGGATCATTTAGGTTGGAAAAGACCTCTAAGATCATACAAGTCCAACCATTAACCCAGCCCCTCCATGTTCACCAATAAACCATGACTGCAAGTGCCACATCCACATGCCTTTTGAACACTTCTGGGGATGGTGATTCCACCACCTCCTGGGCAGCCTATTCCACTGACCATAGCCTGACCACTCTTTCACTGAAGAAATTTTTCCTAATATCCAGTCTAAATGTTGTCTGGCACAGCCTGAGGCTGTTTCATCTTGACTTGTCACTTGGGAGAAGAAACCAATCCCCACAACGTCCTTTCAGGAGTTTTAGAGATAACATTCCACTGAACCTCCTCTTCTTCAGACTGAACAACCACAGCTCCCACAGCCATTCCTCATAAGACTCACTCTCTAGACCATTCACCAGCCCTTCTCCAGACTTGCTCCTGCACCTCAGTGTCCTTCCTTAATTGAGGGACCCAGAACTGGACAAAGGATTCAAGGTGTGGCCTCTCCCGTGCTGACTACAGGGGGACAATCACTGGCCTGGTCCTGCTGATCACACTGTTTCTGGTACAGCCCAGGATGGTACAGGCCATTGGCCTTTTTTGGCCATGTACCTGGGCACACGCTGGCTCACGTTCAGGCGGCTGTTGATCAGCACCCTCAGGTCCTTTTCTGCTGGGCCACTCTCCAGCCACTCTTCCCCCAGTCTGTAGCACTGCATGGGGTTGTTGTGATCCAAGTGCAGGACCTGGCATTTCACCTTATTGAGACTCGTACAATTGGCCTCAGCCCACTGATCCGGCCTGTAGAGATCCTTCTGCAGATCCTTCCTACATTCCAGCAGATCGACGCTTCCTCCCAACCTGGTGTTGTCTGCAAACTGACTGAGTGTCTTCAGTCCCCTCACCCAAATCATCGACAAAGGTATTAAACAGGGCTTTTCCCAAAACTGAGCCCTGGGGAACACCACTGATTGGTCTGTGGTGGGAGTCAAAGACTAACTGTGTGGAGAATTCAATGTTTTTTCAATATGTGCTGCCAAGCCTTAGTGCAGTCCAATATTTTTGGCCCCTGTCCTACTGATGGACAGGTAAGAAATTTCATGCCTTCCTGACGTCAGAAGTTGCTGAAGTGGCTGTCCTCCTCTCCTGCCCTTCTCTGCAGCTCATGTTGAGAATTGTGGCTGTATACCAGGAAAGCATTGCTGTTCACACAGCTTGGTCTCTGGCTGCTTTCTTCCAGTTAGCATAGTTGTAAATGTCTTCATTGTCTATATACACATACAGAAACTGCAGTAAAGAAATTCCTTCACAGACCAAGTACCAAGAGACCAGGGGTGAAGGAGTGAGCTGCTTTGTCTCATGTTTCTGCAGAGCTGGGGGTACTTGAGCTGTGAGAGTTTGAGCTGGAGAAAGCTTCCTGGAGGTAAACTTCTGATCCTGCACAGTTTGGGATTGCTGGCTAAGAGACAGCAGATGCCTCTGGCTGGAAATTGCTCTCCTAAAGACTATTTCAGAATCTTAGGTTGTTGCAAACCTTCCATTTACATTTTCTTCCTACAAAGCCTCCCATACGAAATGTCTAAGCCTTGCATTAGTAAAGCAGACCTGTGTATAGACTGGGTACTGAAATTTTCATCCAGAATCTGATTTTTCTTGTGTATTTTTAATAGCTCATTTACAAAATAGAAGTGGGGATATCAGCTGAATTCCTTGGTTTTTTTTTTTTTCTTCTTTTTCTTACACGATTCAGATGGCTCCAAGACAATTAAAAGAAGATAGACAGAAAACTCCAAAGTCAACACTGCTGCAAATGCTAATACAGTCTTCAGTGAGTTGAACCATAAGGCTCTTCTTCTAGGCTCATGCATATTCTCTTCTAAAATGTGTTTGAAAATGTGTGTGTATTCCTTCCCTCCTTACCCAAGATATTCACAGCATTGTTAGTTGCATTAAAAATTCCCTTCTTCTTCCTTTGACCATTTTTTGACATAGTTCCCTTGAAATAAAGAAATAAGAAAAAAAAGTAGGGAAAGAATATTGGTAAGGGCTCCTGTTCTGTCATCTGGGGATTATTAGTTTACAAACCCTCAACCTTTGACCTGGCATTTTTGCTGAAGTCTGAGTGAAGAACCAGCTCCCTTTGAAGCTGTCCACATCATGTCCCGAGGAATGCAGGATCTCCAGCACTCTGACTGTTGAAAGCCTGGATGAGTTATTGTAGCAGGTTTCACTGGCTCAGGATGGGGGCAGGGCTCTTTCCCCCAATGAACAATTAAGAGGGACCCATCTCATCTATTTTTTTTTTTTCCTTTGTAAAAGCTGCCTATCTATTCGTAGTATTTATCAAGGAACCCTCCATGGAGACATGCAGGCACCCAGAGAGAGCATTTCAGCTGACATGATAGGATGTGCCTGGAGGTGATTATTTCTCTCTGCTGAATGCAGAGGGAGACCATATAGATGATGTCTAATCAGAGAAAATCAGCCAAGAGCATACTCCAGTTTATAGACACAATTTGAAAGAAGGCCAAAACCTTTTTTCTTCCATGCTTGCAATACCTCTCGTTACCCAGCACTGCCATACTCAGCAGTCCAGACAAAGAATTCAGAATTACTGCTCCAAAATAAATATGTTCATCTATATATTTTTAGACAAATTTGGTATGAACCATTAAAAATATAATCTTAGTTTCTTTTCTTTCTTGTTCCAAATAAACAAAGAAGGCTGAGGGAGCCTCATTTCTTATAATTTGCAAAAAACTGGTGAAATCTTGGTACTCTAAACAGCATTGCCAAGTTTCACAATTTCTGACAGATTTCACACTACTTAAAATTGTCTTGAAATCATCCAATATGCAAGACTTTTCTTTTTTTAAGAAGAGAAAATAGTATTTTAGCCATTATAATTACAGAGAAAAGGTAAAATATGCATATGATGGAAGTTCACTTTAAAATGTAATAAATGTTAGAATAACCTATGTTAATTACATTAATATGTTTAGTCTGTTCTATTCCATTTTGTTCTGTTCAGCTTTACTCTAGTCTACATAATTAAATTAAGACTCAGCCAGAAGGAAATGTGTACATGTTTTCAGAGCAAGGAATAAATTCATTAAAATAAGAGCAAGATTAAAAGCAGTGCATAGAAAAGCAATCACACATGAAGAAATGAATGTATTCCACAGGAGATATGCAAGAGAAAGAGCAATTTCCCAATTACTTCAATGTGTATCCTATACGATACTTCAAGGACCTATATTTTCTCAAAAATACATATATCAACAAGCATATTTTTCAGAGATATGAGCTTCATTCCTCTGAACTATTGCAGAGGGAAAAAAGGTATTGGGTAAAAAGAATTAGACCTATTGTTTGGAATAGCATTATCTTTTATAGTCACTTTATTACTAGAAAATCAAAAATTTATACTTGTTTTATTCTTTCCTAGTTTGAAAAAGGACTAAATGGTTACCTCCTAACAAGGACCTAACAAGTGTATCATACTCTTAAAAATCTGGAGCTTAGTGAGTGTGAAAAGAGAGACCCTTTTTTGGAAAGAAAACAGAGTACTTTGGAAAGAAACAGTATTTCCCATTCATCCCATTCTAAAGGTAATCCTAGTTTAAGGCACTACAATATATGAAGTTAAAAGACACAAGGGCAGTGGGCACAGGAGCCATGTGTGGTGGGACCAGCACAACCCTGGATGAGGTTGGAGCGAGGCGTGGCCGTGTGTGCACAGAGAGCCCCGGGTTGCTCCCTCAAGCCTGGGACACCAGGCAGCTCCTCCCTCCTCACAGCTGTCAGATATAATAAGGCTTCCAATTTGTAGCACACTCTGAATGACAAATCATCATATGTTTTACCCAGGAGACATCCCTAAGCCAGACAGAAATTCCCTGTGTTGCACAAGACAACCTCACTAATGCACTGAGGCTGAAATGGAGACTGCAGCCAAATGGAGTAAAAGAGGGAAAAAGCTTAAATGGCAGCATATTTGGGAATACTAACAGAAATGATGCAAACCTGTCAACAAGTGCAGCTGAACACTTTTTAACCAAGGCGGAAACAGGGAATAGTAGCAATGTCGCAGAAGGCAAAAAATCTCCTTATCTACTAGGATTTATTTGGTGGTAATATAACTCTAGTACAAAATCCAAACAAAAACTGAACAAAAAGGTGACCTGTTATGTTTGTGCTTTTTGGACAAATGTGCTGCTCTTGTCAGAAAGGGGAAAAACAAAGGCAATAGCCTCAAAGACAGAGGGTTTAGTGGTAGGTAACTATAATGTATTGATTTTTTCCCTGACCTTGGCCCTGTGACACAGCAGGTAGGAAGATGCATGTGAGAGTGAAAGTTGTTGGCTGGGTTATGCTCTCTGCTATTACCACCATTGCTTTAAAAAGATAAAAGATATGAAAGACTCCTGTCTTTGTTTTACCATCAAATGAAGACTGATGATGGCTGTAAGGTATGATAGGGGTAACGTGGATGTGTTGTCTGGAAGTGATTCTGGAACTGGGATTCATCCTACCTGACTTGAGATGTCTGCCATAAGAACACTGGCAGTACTGGGGTTGCTCACACATTCCTCTTTTCACAGTCAGAGAAGAGAAAGAGGCACCCATAGCATTTGGCTCTTGTAGCATGTATAGAAACATACCTTTTGAAAAGAATTATCTATTTCCAGATGCATTTCACCTGCTAAGTCCTTGCTAGGTATGACAGCAAGATGGCCAACTCAGATGTAAACATCTGCATCTGGTCAGATAAATCTGAACATCCTGTTGACTGAATTTTTATTGTAATGTGGAAAAAAAATGCATTGATGTCTGCAAAGAGATGAAAGGGTTTAGAAGGTAACTGGAATTTTCAAATATGCCTACCTCATTTAAGAGTACAAAAACCAATTTATTGGAAAAAGTTTTCCTTCCTGGTAAAAGGTACTCAAAATTTTTTCAAACATATTTTATTGTTGATATGGATTATGTCAAGAAGAAATAAGTCGGTGGCTGTTGCACTCCTGAATAGTTTATACAATTTTACCTTTCAAAAATCTACCTATTGTCCTACAGGATTTTTTCTTTTCTTCCTGATATGTTGCTTGATAACCTTAATTTGTGATTACTATCTGAATTTAAAACCTGGAATCCCAGTGGATGAGACAAATGGTTGGCGTAACTCATAGGTCAGTGTTGCATCCATTGGATACCGTCTCTGAGTGTGGAATATTGACTCTGACATAGAGAATGCAGTTCTGCTGCTGTGCCTGCCCTGAACAGATCCTGATCCCTGATGCCGTGATCACGATACAGATCCTGGTGTCCTCATTTGTTTTATCACACTTGTTATGGAACCATTCCTGTCCCACACTGAGACTTCTTGCAACAGTAATGCACTTCTTCACAATGTAACACTCATCATCAAAAGGTGCACGTACTTAATGCAGTTCTAAAACAAGTCCCAAGAGATTTAGGCTACTTCTTCTTTTCATCTCAAAGCAGTTTTGTTCATATCTTCCCAATAAACTTTCTTTGTATTGTTCTTTCCTTGACTTGACTGTACTAAGAAACAGATAAAAATCAATATGGACTGGTTAGAGCATAACACTTAATAATATTAAAGAGTTAAAAGCAATGTAAGAAAGAATTTAAATGAAAGAGGCCAGGTGAAAAAGAAATACAGTGCATCATGCACAGAGAATGTGTTTATTGGAGTAGTCCCAGGTCCAGATCAAAGATATAGCAATAGTGGCTGGAAACCTTAAAGTGTTTTCAGTTCTGTAAATATTTCACAAATCCATTCAGGGACATTTAGAATGTTCTTTTTCAGTATCATATTAAAAGAGGAAAATAAACCAAACCAAGAAACCCCAACACAGACTAGAAATTGTTGAATCTCTGATCAAGATTTCCTATGTCCTATAAAGTACTAGAAGACAGTTGTTTCAAGTATAAAATCTGATGGGAAGGAGAAAAAAGAAAAAGAAATGCTGTCTGCTGAACAGCAGCCAAAAAATGCAGCAAGAGACTCGCTATCAGAACCATGAAAAATCTCAGATGGGTGCACAGCAGATCCAGGGAACAACTTTGAAGCAAGACCTTGTGTCTCTTTACTGTGACCTGGACTTGCCTTTGGCAGAGGGGAGAAAGAGGTCCAAAGCAAGAACCTGGTCACGCTGAAAAGGTGTTCAGAATGGGGCATGGATAAGGCCTTACCAGCTGTGTTGACTTTGGCTGTGTGTATATATGATAACTGGAAATTAATAAACCTGTCAAAAGAAAGGATGTGGAAGACAAACTGGAAAAGTCTGGCGGTGAGGTTTATACTAAGCTGCCAAGGTCACTTTGGGCTACTGGAATCAAATATTAGGGAATGGGGACTTATTTGTGAAATATTTCTGCTTTAGCAAGGGGCAAAAACATGGATGAGCAACCCAGCTGAAGGAAAACTACATGCTCTACCAAAGCATGAGAACCTGCGCACATAGGAGATTGTCCCCATTCAGGTATACCCCATTCTGCCCCTTGGTACCTACAGCATGGCCACAGCTTGGACCAGGGCTGTAGGAACTCATGTTTGCAGCTGTCTTGTAAATCACCATGTTAAATATCACTATCCCCAGATGAACATCACACACAACTTGAAGGAATGTAAGCCTAGCTACAATGTTTTTACTGTAATTTGCAAGGTACCTTTCCCGTTTCCCATCCTCTCCTGTCTTTGATCACTTTTTCCTGTTCTTGATATCAAAATAAAAATATTTTTGCTTGGCAATTTTATCAGTTTATGTACCAAAATTGCTTCTTGGCCAAAACATCTCTTTTGCAGTTGGTGTCTACTGAAAGACAGAGACTATTGTGACTGAAACAAGGAGAGTCAAGGCGAGACAAATTATTGCTAGACTTAATTAGATAAAAGGTAGTCTTCTGAGTTTGAAAACTATTAGTGCATGGTATTTCAGGTTTTAAGTCATCCCACCTAACTTGAGAGAGTCTTCCAGGGGCAGTTTGTCACTTCAAACAATAGGTATTTAGTACAGGTAGAGCAGCTGCAGGAGAGAAAGGCAGACTTGGATAGTGCATCAATGGAATATAGAGTAAGCATAGTTAACAAGGTCAAACACTGAATTTTTTATTCAGTTGAAGTAGAATGAAATGTATTATCCTTAAATGCCCAGCTACACCCCTCATGGGTATTTTTCAACAGTTTCTTCCAGCTGCTCTCTGGAGCTGAGAAAAATTCTGTATGCTGAACTATTTGGAAACATTCCCTTGAAAAATCCCAACAAACATTTGAAAATCCAGTATATTAAAGTCAGCATCTTTCACCTGAAAGTCTTCATATCTAATGAGTATTTGAAAACTAATGCAAGGTATGGTTTCTCAGTAGTTCAGACTTCTCTCTGGTCTACAATCAAAAGTTGCATTGTTCAGACCAGGCACACTCTTTCCATGTTTGGTGTTGCTATGACTAAATAGGCTAGGATTATTTATTTTGCAGGAAGTTTAGAAAAAACCCAAAAATTTCCATGAAAGATCTCTTCAGTTTCTGGCCAGCATTAGTAGTATGAGCTCTATCAGCAATTATTATAAAGCTCCTCTGTCCAGTTGTCTCTTGGCTCATTTTGAGATTTGACCTCATCTCCATTTTCTGCACACAGGCCAGTAGTCAGATGTCTGATACCACTCTTGCATCTCTTTGCTTACAGCTTTACTTCAGTTATAAAGGAGCATGTGCACATCTAAACTGTTTCGAGCTCCCACTACTCACCTTTATATTTGTCTTCACAACTCTGTGGAGATAAATACACACACATAACACTACCTGCACCAGCCTGAGCAAGTGGGAACTGAGCACAGTCACTATGCAAACATCTCAGCAGAGACTATAGATGTTTGGTAACCTATTCAGCCACCAGAAGAGGCCAAGCCCCTGTTTGAAGAATAAATCCTCACAGTCAGTAAGAAGCCTTAAAATGTAATTTTTTAAACCTCAAAATTATCTTGCTCAGCTCTGTTGATTTCAGCAGTTCAGAGGCAGGTATACCAAAACTCCACAAGAAAAAAAAGACGCTCATGAAATTCAGAGACAACTAATGTGAGGAAATCTTACAGTAATGTTTGTCCCATGAAGAAACATAACCAGACTCTCCAGTCAAAGAAGCCAAAGTTAGTGGAATGAAAAATATCCAAGCAATACTGTATTTGTTCCCATCAGAAGTCCATCTATCCCGTCTGCATCTCCTAATCTTTAAAAAATAAAAAAGAAGTTATACAGAGTTTACTTTTATACTGTTTTTGTGATTCTGCTATAGTTAACAATATCTCTTCCAAAGAAAATCTTATTTGGAATTTGATAAATTAATTAACATGTAGAACTCAACTTGCTAAGATTCAGACTGATGACTCAGCTCTCTGAAAAAGGGCTGTTTGGGGAGTAATGTCAATGAAAGGTATTTTTACCCTCTATTTTTCATATGCCTTCTTTGCTTTCTGGCAGGCAAACATGTTGGCCGACACAAACTTTGTAGGCTTGTCAACGAAAGTCTCTCCAGATTCAACCAGATCTTTTTAACTGAGCTCTTTATAATGGTGCAAAAATTTGGTGGTCAGAAGTACAGTTTTTTCTCCAACTGCTTGGTCTATTTCCAAGAGGCCTGTGGCAGGGGAACAACATTAGGACCTGCAATTCCATGTTTCCTCATGCACTGTTTATAAAGACCAGCAGGCTTGGCTAGAAATGAATGTCTTTAATATGAAAACACATTCCTTGAGTCTGTGACTTTCCATTAATAAAACCAGAGCATCTTCACAAGTAATGTACCTTTGAGTGAGATTCCTCTCTCCTGACTCTGGATAGTGACTGAAGATATTTGCACCTGAGAATACTGAATTGTCTTAAGCTTCATTTACAGTCAACAGAGAAATCATCTAGGGTGTGATTCATCTGGCCTATTTGAGATTTCACAAAATGAAGAATTGCACTTAGATGAACATCCTTCTTTCAATTGACAGCAAAGTGAGTCTGGAATGTTTACCTGAGATGTTATTACCCAGTGCTATGCTTGTATCATAAAAAGAGGGAAAGCGATGTCTTGTTGGAATAATGCCTTATAACATAAAGGTCAGTACTGGTACTTCAGGCCTCACAACTAATATTTCTGACTGTGATCTTTCCATATAGGGCTTGGTATTTCTGCTGCCTCCTTTTAACTCGGTCATTTGTAAGAGCTAATAAGTTGCAGTCCCTCTTTCTGTCAACTGTTGGCCCAATTGTCCAAAAGGGTAGGATCTGATTCACAACCTTTCTTGACTTCTCATTAGGATTAGAGCTGGGCTCCAGTTTATCAGCAACAGCCTGAAACAATTTTAATCAGTGCTGACCCCCCCAGCCAAGCAAGCAACCCTATTAAAATTAATGAGATGGCAATTCTGTGAGAACAGGCAAGACTGACTGATAGGGAATCTACCTGATGGCAGCAGAGTCTCTTGGCAAATCACACACACTCAGGTGTCTTGTCAACATTGCACTCACTTTATTTTCCCACATGAGCCACCAGAAATAGACACTTCTGCTTCATTCCATCTAGCACTCACTTCCTCAGGGTGAACAACTGCCCAGAGCAATCCAGTCCCATTACTCTCAAAGGATCATATAGGAATTATGCAGCTATGCCACAGCCATGTAATTCTGACAATCTGAAAGAACAATTTTCAGCACAGTGAGACCAGAGAAAATGCTACAATAGAAGATGGAATTTTTCTTATTCAACAAGAAAAAAAATCAACAACATTTTTAAGCTGTGTATTCTTAAAAGCAGAATGTTGATTGTTTATGTCTGTTGAAAGATCACATTAAAAGTAGTGTATCTGGTACTGACGAATGTTTGTAGAAATCCTGAGGTAGCAATGGTGTCTCTGGGGAACTGCATTTGAACACTGTATGTCCTTCTACTTCTCATTTGGTCAAGGTTGTTTTTCTTCAAAGCACATAACAGCAAGGGATTTCTTTTCTCTTGAGAAGTAAGAAAATGAAAGCTCATGGAAAATAAATCCGGTAAAGAAGAAAAATTAGAGTGCAAATTGTTCAGATTCTCATAGATGGTGCTGTGAAGCTTTCTTTAAAAAAATAATTTGGAAGGATTTATTTTTGCATGAAAAGGGAAGCTTTGTCAACACATAGATCTGTTTTGCTACCATTTGGAAATGTTAGGGAATGGCCTACAGGCCTCATGCACATACAGCCCAGATTTACTTTCTCTGTCGTGTCTTCAATGGCTCAGTATTCCATCTCATGAGGTATTCCACCAGACAAAAGAGATAATTTTCAAAGTATCTGAAAGATTCAAGTTCATTAACTGTTGGAGTGAGGTGGGTTAACTCCACTGAAACTAGTAGAAAATGCCTCACATGTTACTCCTGTCTAATTCTGAGCCTTTATTATCTAAAACCCCAGAACATACTGGATGTTGGAAGTTCATGTTTCTTGGCTGATGATAAGTGGCAGTGATTGGAGAATTCCTCTGGTTAGCATCAGGGACAAAGCTGGTGATCTCTGGTTTTCTTCAGCACTAATCCTTTAGTTGGTCAGGAAGGCTATTTCAGAGAGCATTAGGGAAGACTACGCAGGAAGGGGATAGAGACCTCTGTACTATGCAGCTTTCAAATCCTGAGGGAACAACCAGGCAGGTGCAGGGGACCTTTGAAAGGGTGACATTTATAGCATAATTTTGAGAGCTTTCATGCAGGGGACTGACTACATGGCAAACTAGTGGAGAGCTGGAGAAGTAGCTCAGAGCAAAAGCATTTTATGTTTCTTATCAAACACTTCAAGGTTATCAGAAAGAGTCTCACACATTTGTGCTGCGAGGATCCATTAAGTGAGATTCCTTCTCCAACAACCCACACTGCCTACAAGTTTCTCTCAACAGCTTTTTGTCTGACATTCTCGGTAATTGCACATGACCTGTAACTGGAGATTTTTTTTTTAAGTATTATTTTTTAAATTTTAGTTCAGCAAACAAAAGCCTTAGGTTTTTGAGATTCAGCATCTTATTTGCGGGGGCCGACATTAATATTTAAATACTCTGTGGTTTGGGTTACCTTTATGCTTTGTGCATAGGCAGCCTAAAAAGTGAGAGGGAAGAGGCAAAAAAGAAGCTATGGGTTTGTTTTCAATTTTTAAATGAGCTGGAGCATATTTAGACACCACTACTTTCTGAAATTGTCTTAAAAAGAAACTTTCTTAAATATTGTATCAGTTTTTATATTATTTCTGCAAACTATAAAGAAAAATAACCAAGAACTCTGATGGATGCCATGACATGCAAACTCCCTTACAACCATTACACAGGTAGTTCCACCACCAGAGAAAAAGTATCCTTCAGTATTTCAGACTGAATACTTATGCAGGCTCCACACAGAATGTCACATCAAAAATATTGCATCTCCATTTGTTAATGATCCATGGAGTGAGATGGCGCAACCAAACTCAGCCTTGATTACAGAAAGAACAGGATGGTAGAAGCCAGTCCTGAACATAACAGCCTGGGAAATTCCTTATGAGCAGCCAGTGAACAAGCAGAGCTGTGTTTCTGCAATCAGGAAAGATAACAGGACAGCTATAGATAAAGATGGAGGACACAGGCAATGCTGTACAGCATCTAAGAATAGTTTGTTTCCTGCACCTGGAGACAACAGAACTGTGTTCTGGAGGGATGAAGCATGGAAGGGATGGTAGGCGAAAGGTCACTAAAGGCAGTTTGCTCTACGTTTTATATAATCTCCTTCTTCCTTATGTCTCCCAAATCTGTGGCACTGAATTTGCTTCCTTCAGCAATGTGATACAATCTCCCTATCACCCATAAACTCTGCCTTTCAAAATTAAGTAAGAAAACAAAAAGAGAGAAACTAATACCCTGATTGCCAGGGATGGGAAAGAGGAGGCCTCTGCTGTAATTGACCTTGGTTTCGTATGAGACCTTTTTCCAGCCATCACAAGACTGAGGTATTGACATGAGAGAGCATGAACTCTCTGCTATTGGAAACTGAGCCAAGTTGTTTTGTGAAGCAAAGTCTGCAAACAGCAGTGGTGACTGCTGTCATTAAGATGAGAATGGACATGGAGAGCTTGTTGCACTGTGAGTAGGACAAGGGACTATGAGAGGCTGCCACATGGCAGCAACAGATTCCTCCTATGTCCCTCTTTTACCATTCATTAAGGCCATCACTCAGGTGTAAATAAGAAACACTGCCGTGGAGAGTCAAAAGAGAAAGCAGGATGCTAAGAGCAAAAAGCTTACCAAATATACTTGTCTATTTAAACCTGGACCTGAGCCAGAAAAATCGGTAAGACATTTCATGCCTAGTTCTGTTTCTTCAGCAAAACCCTGTCACATGTCTTTTAACCTACAGGACTCATGGCACAGCTGACACTGGGAGAAGATGTATGTGTTTCTGACAAGGCATGCTCAAAGAACTGTGCGAGCCATGGGGCCCTTGTGACAAGCTCCTTTCTGACAGCACCAAAAATTTTAGCACTGCAGCTCCAAATGCTTGCTTTGATGAAGAGAGAGAAGCAGAGTTCCATGGTCACCCCATTAGTGCCTTTCAGAGCCAGAGCAAGACAGCTGAGATTCTGGCAGCATCTGTTGCACTGCCACTACAGGAAATTGTAGTGGTAATATGAATCAAAGTTGGACCCCTTAGAATACAGGGAAAGAAAGCACAGAATGGTTTAAAATTGTCACATCAATTTGCTTGGTTCTGAACCAATATGTGGGTGGATGCTGCCACGAGGGAAGGGGAGCATGCTAATCAACACTCTGCTGCTAGTAATTGTTAATAAGGGAAAACCAGAATATTTGTGCTGATTTTTCTGATTAACTCTTACTCTCTTCTTGAAATCACCAGTGTTCTGGAGATTTAATGTTCCTGAAACCTGGGATAATTCACTCTGTTCTTTTAGAGTAAGATTAGAAGGGGAGGGAATGCATAAAAATAGTCTCTGTTGATCTGTAATGTCTTGTAGTTTTTACTGCCTTTCACCATCTTAGAAAAAAATCAGTGTAAAATATTGAAAGTTGATTGCTTGGGGTTTTTGGTTTGATTTGGTTTTGTTTTGTTTTTTCTTTTTTCGCACTTCTAAGTGCACCTCAGGTAAATCATACCATATATCTCACTGAATTTTACTTCTGCTTTATGGTGCTTATGATTTTGGTGGCAATGCAGTTGTTTGTATTGCAGTCTCATCTCCAAACAGAATTTAAATTTTTTAGATCAAAACTCAGACTAGACATTTGACATTAGTTATCTGTACAGATGTCTTCAGCAGACAAAAGAAACACACTCATTATTACCATTTCTCTGTCCTCTAAATGGTGCCTAATTGTAAAAGGATAGCCAGATGCCCACTCTGAGCTGAGACCTTATGTTACCTCTTCACCTGAGATCGGCATCTATTCCCTTGGCTCAAGATATTGTCTTTTACTGAAGCCCTGATGTAAAATCAGACTCCAAAATCTCCAAAAGCTTCTTTTTCATATTATTGAACTCTTTCTTTGTATTAGTTTCTTTAGAATTTTACTTCTTTAAGGTATTTGGTCTTTCTCTGATTTTGCCACCTACTATCATTCAGCAGGGAAAACACTTTCTCCATGAAACAGTAGAGAGAGGTATTTTGTCTTCTTCCTTTCCCAACACACCCTAAAATCCACCATAAGTTCTGGCCTGCTGCCTCTTGTATAGGACTTGAGACTGACATGTCCCACAACCCAGAAAGTCCCAAAGCTGTAAAGATTTGAGAAATCAGTGATACTGAGCATCACTTTTTACTGTCAGGCAGGTAATTGCATTAGAAAAGGAAAGAGTGCTTGTAGAGACACTGAGCTTATTATCTGGGTAGAGCTTTGCGGAAGGCTTTTATTTTTGTAAGCAGCACATCCAAATGTTTGATTTTATTCATTTCTTTGGATGGAGGGAGATGTAGAGAGATTTCTGCCCAGCAGGTCCTTTCCTGTGATGGCCAATTTCATGTGACTGCTGTATGTGATCATGACAGAGACACCTTCAGCCAGCCAACATGGTGGGACAGCTTCCCGAGGAACTGTGGGAGTGCTTCATGCCTACACTTACATTGTATTCAAAACTCTTAATCAAAGCAGAATTTATCTTGATTAAAAACAAGTGTTTTGGAACCATAGGCAGTTACAAACAATTTAAGCTCTGTTGTTTGAGGCCCAGAACTAGAATGAAGTAAGAAAATACAGTAAAAAAAGTTTATGTAGTCTTGTATTCTTTCTTTTATTATTCAGCTTTTTGATTTTAAAAAAGGCATTGCTTTCTTAAAGAAAAAGGATTTTAGCACATGATGACAGAATTTACTCTGAATGTACAGAGCCTTTTATGAAAGATTTAGGTGCATGTGTCTGAAGGCTGAAGAAAACATGAGGTTTAAAAGCAAATTGAACAGGAGGAATGCATCAAAGTTTTTTGCAGTCTCCTTTAGTTTTCTATGTCAAGTCATTAGATAAATTCACTTTTTACTTTTGAAACCAAAGTTTCCTATGGTTTAAGAAAATTTAACTCTCTTCAAGAACAATTCAGTGCCATATGCAGCACAATTCATAGACAGAGAAATAGATTTTTAGTGTCAATGAACTCTCATTTTGAAAAGATCTCTTCAAAGTGATCTGCTTTGAAACAATGGGTCTTTAATAGCAATGGCTGTTGATCACACAATATATTTTATATATTTATAGAGCTGTACAGCATGCTGCATAAGTGACCATATCACTGTGGGATTGGTAGGGATTATAGTCCCTAGTTTGTTAGGTGAGGCAACTAAACCATAGAGATGGTAAGTGACTCCTTCTGTATGGTATACTACACAAAAATAAAGTTTGCCAAAAGATTTTATGATGTTCTAAATGTGAAGGATCAGTTATGTTAAAGGTAACTAACATTTAAGTTCTCCTAAGAAAGACTTGAGAAACTGGTCCCACTACCCATAAAAAAAATTATACAGTGTACATAAATTATTAAATCAATGTGTAAACATCTAAAAAACCAATGGTGTGGACAATAGAACAGTAAGAATGCAAGAAGGAATTATTTATGTGACATAAAATACTCAATGATGTAAAATCCCACCTAGGACTTCTGTAGAGAATGGTCATGAGATCCACCAGAGACATTCAATCCATGAAACACCCTCTGTCAAATAGGCGCCTTTGGTCTGCATGTGTTTTTTTCAGTGAAGTATTGCAATTTTCCTGATTCTTGTAGTGAGCCACAAAAAACTTCCTGTGCCCAAAATGTTTATAACTATCTATTTTGAGAATGATTTCATAGCCATAATTGAAACAGTAGGTGCAATAAATTCTAGGAAAGCATGTTCTTTGAAATAACATTGTACCTATGAATATCTAAAATGATAAAATAGAAAAATTATCCAACTATCAGTACATTTCATAAATGAATGTTAAAAGCGAAACAAAAATAGTTGACATTAAGGAATATAGGCAATTTTATAAGCACAAGAAAAAGTACAAACTCAGTGTCCCCAATGTATTAATGTTTTCCAGATGTTGACACTATGTCTTCGATGACTAGACAAATGCTAATTCCAACACAAGTGGCCAACCAATGAAAGAATACAGAAGCCATCCTATTAAACCCAGCCAAACCATAGATGCAGTGCTGACAAGAACATATTTGCTCAGGGAGAATAAAAAAGCCTCAGAGGAAGAGGCAGGAGTTATGTCTCCCTTGTGGTAGGCACTGTATACCCTTGTAATAAAGAAGACTGTCTGCAACTCAGCGGTCTTACGTTTCATGCAGCTTGGCTGTACACAGTGAAAAATAGGTTACTTCAGCCTTGGGAGGTTCCAATTTTGTACAACTCGAAGATTTTAGATTTTAATGTCCATTTAGCTGCTCATTTTAAGAGTTCTAAAGAAGCAAAAGAAAAATTATGTAATTTAATTTTTATGTTTTGAAGACAGTTCATATGGATATCTTCTTGAACAGAATACCTATCTGTAAGGGTAAAAAAATCCCTGCAATGCACAGAGTTAACATTATGTGAGGAAGGCTGAAGTCTAGTTTTATCACACTTCCATTTTGCCAAGATCAAAATCTTAAGAGTAAACCAGTTATTTACTTCACACAATACTTAATAAGAAATTTGAAACTTATTGCCACAGGATATTGTAGAAACTGGAGTCAAATATGACCAGAAAGACACTCAATAAATCAATAGAAGATAATTTGTAACCATGAACCCAGGGCAAGTCAAGATGGAAAGAAGGTGTATAATGGTTCAGGCCACTTGTGAGAAGATGGTTTTAGATGTCTACCTTATACATGGTTCAGAGTGTACTGAAGTAAGCATTCCTGTTTAATCACTGGAGACTTCTGAAGATTGTTCAAGTGCCTGAAGGTAAATGGTGCAAACCCACTGGGATAGATTTCATTACTACAGAAGATCAATGTTTTTAATGTTCTATACCCATGTGGCCAAATGGAGAAGCAACAATTGAAAGGTCTTGATAAAAAAACCCCTTTAAATTCTTTGTTTCACCCTCCAGGTACCTTACTCTCTAACAAAAAAGAGATATGAAAGTAGCCTTGGCCCTTTATCACAAAGTGCATGTGCTAGTGTTTTCATTATGCAGCTCATTAAACAGCCTCCCTCCCCCTGTAAAAATCAAACTCTTAAAAAATCATGTTCATGGTATACAAATTTACATGCAGACTGAATTTTTTTGCATACCAAGACAATTTCAAATGTAGCTGCATTGTGCCCCTTTGTTAAGACATGAACCTTCATATCCATTGTAGGAAAATGCATTTGTAACAATTTGCTTTCTGTAATAATTACTGATTTAAGTAAAGCCTAATATTGCCCATGTGTTTCAGTTTAAAATATTCTTGCTTTCCTTTTTCGTTTTTATAAAATATTAAGAACCTTTTATTCTTTCTGTGAGTGGTCAGTTTACAACTAGGCTTGAAAAACATTCCCACTTTTTTGAAAAACACCTGCTTTTTCATTTAAAGAGCTCAAACTGTACTCCAAGTTAATCAGCATATAGATTTGGACATCCAGATGTAGGACATGTTAAATCACTGTGGCTTTTAAGTATACAGGAAATCCTTTTGCAGATGTTTAGTGCATATGGTACTTTTGAAGTTCAATTTAGTTTTCTTTCTTCTCTTTCCCTTTCCTCCAAACTTTCTCCCATGCTTTTTGTTTGTGTTATTATATGCCCCTTGGATGGGAATGCCAGGGACTTTTGAAAGCCATTTTGATGCATAGGTGCACAGTTCTGCATCAGATGACATAGTTAATACAAGATATGTGCACAGAAGCAGTAGGCATGACACAGGCCAGCTTCCTTCTTCTTTTCAGCATCTTTGTAGGGTAGCAGGACCCAACAGTGCCTAAAACAAGATTGCATGCCTACATTGAGCAGCTGAGTCCTGCTGTCAGTGTTGGTAACATAGTGCAGTGTACATCTGCCTCTGAGCTGGGTGTCTAACTTTACATTATAGTCCATGGTCAAGACTAGGCAGGACTCTTTCTGCTCTAAAGCTGGCATCTAAAATGCTGAGAGTCATGCCCACAAGATTTGTTTCTCTTCGTTGACTATGAAAGGTGTAAACTCCAAAAGCTAGGTAACATGAGTTACACCTCAATGTCCACATTAGCTGGTACATTCTGGGAAACTACCGGCCAAGTCATTTTACTTGGTATGAATACAATAAAAAATGGTCCTGAATTACCTTGTTTTTATTTAAAATTTTACATGATTAATTTTGGTAATTAAATTCCTTACTTTCCCTTAATTATGCGAAATTAAAAGTTTTTCCCTTTTCCATTCACATTTTCATTTGGGTAAATGCATTTTTCAGGAGTGAGGAAGTAACCAATCCTAATTTGTGAATTATATAAATATTCAGAGTTATTTAACTACTCAGACTCTCACAATCAGTATTAAATAAATAATAGTTTCTCACTACTGAATTTTTCTGTATGTTAATCTGTTTATGTGCCATAATGCAAATAGGATGCTACAGGGTCTTTACTGGGGAGTATTCACTGCAGTTCCTAGGCTATTAGTACTTTTACAGACACTGTAGTCTGCAAATGTTTCACAGACTGAATTTTTATGAGATCACAGAGTAACTGATTATATAAAAGAAGCTCTAATACACTGCAGCCTTCAGTGCTGCTATATGAAATATGACGCACACTTCATGTGCTGTATATGAAACATATGCCTCCACCTAAGAATTCAGGGCACAGTGCTTTCATGATAAACACCTCTTGCTAGTCTATTTAAAGTATGACTATTGGTATCACAGGACCTGAATCCCTTTACCCTCAGGTGACACCCTGCGACATGCTGCCATCCTCATTTTAGTGAATATGGGGAGAGCACAGCACAGGCTGGTAAAGTGAAATCCCAAGGCCAGAGGGGAAATTGATGCTAATATGGGCACTGAAAACTTTATAAACTATCCAAACTTGCATCATACATAATCTTAAATTTACTTAATCTTTATATTCTTCTAAAATCTCATTATAACATTGCAATAATCTTAATCTTTGGTACAGGTATTACATGCAAGATAGGGATTAATACTTAAATTTAATGGTCATCACAATGTGTTCATAAAGGAGAAATTTAGAACTACTCCTTTTTAGAAAATTTGCTTTGTATTATGGGGTTAACATAAGAGAATATTGAAGTCTATTAATAATGCTGTAAATAGAATTAATTGGTTAGTCTTAATCTGGACAAATTTGGTCAGGAAATCAGCAATGTTACAGTGGCCTCCTTTTAGGAGTGAAGGGATGAAAAGCTCAAATGGTTTGAGCGTGGTTGCTGAGTTATTTACCAGAAAAACTGGCTGAAATGGCAGCAGATCAGACTCAGTGACACAGAAGTCTTTACTCCTGTGAGAGACTGAAATGTTAATGGTTAATGGCTCAAGCAATCAGCCATTTGCAAAAGCAGTAGAATGCTTTGCTGATGATGCTCATGGTAACAACCCAGGCAGAGGGCGTGAGCACCAGAGGAGGACCATGACAATCAACCTTTAGCTAAAAGTTGGGTTTTAAGCCAGATAAAGGAAGAGGCTGATAAGAAGCAGATCCTGTGAGGTGGGATAGTGCTTTTTATCATGCCAATGTCCCCCTTACACAAGAGGCTCAGGTGTAAAACTGCCCCTTCCCCCCTTCACATGTAGGACTGGAGGTGTTCATCACTTCTCATGGGCATAACTCACTCAGCTACATTGGTGTGAGAAGCAGCTGTCATGTCTTAGAAGGTGTGATAAACCACCAAAGACTCCCAAAGAACCCTCAGACTCATTTCTGGGGCCTCCCACCAGACGACTGGTCATGATCCACACACAGTGTTGCGCCAACCAGGGGAGGTACTTGGGTTCCCACATAAACCTAAGAGCATATTCACCCCCTGAACTTGGTGTTTTGTGGGTTTCCCCCACCCCCAATGGATCAAGAGAGCAAACAACACTTTGACTAGCAGACATCTAAATTGCAACAATCAAGTCTTGTTGCTGGATCCATGGATGGTGATATCTGTCTACTCTTATCCTTTCTTTTTCCTTCTTTTCTCTTTCTTCTCCTATCTTCGTCTCAAAATATATTGTAAGGCAGACTAAAAAATTCCAGTCAATGCCTTAGTAACTGCATTGTTGTGTGTGGATAATTTAAAGTTGGCTAAGTTTAAGTTTGCTAAGTTAAATTTAGTGAAGTACCTTACTTTGTGTAGATATTGTTTTAAAATTTGCTAAGTATCTTGTTCTACCTTAATGTTCTTAAGTTTGTAAATAAAAGTTTGTTATTGAACCCCCTGAGAATTTTGTTTGCTCCATGCATCACTCAGAGTGATTCAAACAATCTTCCTTTAAATCTGCAAAGCAGATCAGGGAATGAAAACTCATTTGAACCTCCACATTGCCTGCCATTTGATGACTTTCCTTTTTAAACTCCTTGAAGGACACCTCCTGCATTTCCCTTTTTAGCTTTTTGTTTTTGTTTAAAGAGGGAAAAGATTATATTTAAAGGTTGAAGGTGGGCTTTGCTCTTCACTGGGCTGTCTTTTCTTGATTCCTTGCCTTACTCTCTTTGGCGTCCTTTTCTTTAAGCCAGTATTTTCCTATTTCTCATTAACTCTCTCAATTTCATTAAGTAGCTTTTCCTTTTAATTCTCTGCATTACTCATTCTTTCAAAGCATTATATATCTGGAGGAGATGAAATATAATGCAGCTTCAGTGAAGCACTGCAGATTTGAGCAGGAGTTTGCAAAATCAGGAGAGTCACATTTGTAAAGAAAATCCATGACAAGATAAGACATCTTTATTAAAACCAAGCCTCTGGGATTTTTATTTATTTTTTTATTCCAGGAGAGAGAAGGATTCCTGGTAAAAATCAGAAATCAAAGACTATGGCTATTTCATTTTTGTAAGGTCAAAAGTAAACAAAAGTCTCCCAGAGACAAACTCAAACATTAGGACCTTACCCATCAGTGTAGCTTCTCAGCCTCAAGTGTTATGAAGTCAAGCAGAGACTACAGAGCAGGAGCTCCTGTGACAATCCATGAAGTCTTGTTCTTGTTGAGTGGGTAGAAATAGAGGATGGGGGATCTGAACAGTTTGAATGAGTCTGTTCCAGATTCTGTTTCTCATTTACTATTATTCGCTATCGAATTGGTGCAAACTGGGAGAAAGCTTCTTAATGCAGTGTGATAGACACCAGTTTGGAAGACTCTTTTTAGATCATTCTTCACTATCAAGGAACAGCAGAACCTTTTCTAACGTAGGCTAAAGGCAAGAGGCCAGATGCAATAAAAGCAGGGTCCAGGCCAGGTCTGAAAAGAATCAGCTGAACCATCATGCACTACTCAAATCTTGGATACTGCCATTCTCATACATATGAGTTGTGCAGATTGTCTGATCACAGCAGAGATATGACCTATAATGATGCAGAATTTCCACACAAAATGTGTGATTATAAGACCTAATGGAACAAACTGCTGAGCAAAATCTGTTGCTCGTGAGACATATTCAAGAAAAGTGAATAATAGGGCCCTTTATATATCTGGGAGCAATTCAAAGGAAAATAATATGAAACCTATGTGCTAGACTTAGGAAGCAAAAATTGAAAGTTACTGTATGAGAATGGAAAGAAAAACCTTCAAATATGGCAGATTTCACTTGTTTTATTTTGTTCGTTTGGTTAGTTTTTTCTTTTTTTTTGTTTTGTTTTGTTTTGTTTTAGGAAAAGTGACTAAGTATTTTTTAAAAGAGGATATTCTAAAAAATATTTAAAGTACATCATGCTTAAAAAACAATTGCACACATGCTTAGAAGTCCAACCCAATAGGCCCTGTTCGGGCAAAAGCCCATCCATCAATAGAGTAGTTCTTGCCTGAATAAAGCATGTGGGACTGACCCCTCCTGACTGACATATAACAGGATACATATCAAGATTAGGACATCAAAAAAGAACTAGTATTAGCAACATGCATACAATTGCCTGTGGGTAGATGTTTAAACATTATTGTTGATGGTGTAGGGCCTTCTGCTTAGGCCTGCTTCTCCAGAAGTTTACTCATGGCATCTGTGTCATGCCTGCTGTTCCTTTATGGCTATGATGCGTGTGCTGGCATGTCTCAGTTGATATGAGGTGCCTACCTTCAGACTGAGGTTAGCAACTGATTTTTTTCCATAGCTCAAATATAGTCACCTCAATTCACAGGTCTTAATCCCAGGCTGAATCCAGCCTCCACGTTGTCCAGTACATCACTGGAAAAGAGCCATGGTGGCATCACCTGTGGAGTTCTAACAAAATAAATCAAGCAAAAGAGCAGAAATGTTACTTAGCAGTAAAGAAAGATATTCATCTAGGGGAATTGCACTGACCTGCAAAAAAAGGAGTGATGAGAGGATGGTAAGACAGAAGCATGAAACAGAAAGAGCGTTTTGTTGACATTTTTTCCTAAAACACCTGTGAGAGAGCAATAGACTGGCGGAGCCACACCCTTCTGCTCTTGAAAGAAATGCAGTGGATGGAAGCTCAGGAAGAGCCAGAGGAAACCCCTCTCGCCGTCAGGGAGAAGGAGGGGAGTGGGGCATGGCGGGGAGGGGGAGTGAAAACAGGGGTCTCTGCTTGGGGTAGCTGGAGAATACCTTCCCAGCCTCCCTGCCCTTCCCACGTGCCCTTATGGAGTCTGTATGAGGTTCTGGAACTCGAGGGTCAGGAGGGCCTACCTGGGGGGGTTGCCCAGAGCAAGTCAGCCAACCGGAGGCATTACAACAATGTCTGTTAAGAAAGAAGAGTAGTTGTAGGTGAATCTCTTCTGAGGGAAACTGAGAGTTGCCTATGCCAACCAGACCATTGCACAGGGAAGTCTGCTGCCTCCCTGGAGGTCAGGTAAGAGATATTTTTATGAGACTCCCTGGACTGATTCAGTTCTTTGATTATTACCCATTTCTGTTTGTCCAGGTCAACAGTGATGAGGTTGAGGAGAGAAGTCCTAGGACAATTAGAAAGGACTTTGGGGCACTGGGATGACTGGTTGAAGGGATAGGAGCACAGGTAATATTTTCCTCAAACCCTTCAGTAGCAGAGAAGAATACTGAAAGGAACAGGAGAACTCACCTGATCAACAGGTGGCTTAAAGGCTGGTGTCATGGTCAGAATTTTGGCTTTTTCAGTCAAGGGTTGGTTTACATGGCACCAGGCCTGCTGGAGGCAGATAGGGTTCTCGTCTACAATAGGGAAAAAAAGGAATCTAGCCCATGAGTTGTCAGAACTGATTGAGAGGGCTTTAAACTAGGTTTGAAGGAGAAGGGGGATAAGACCATGCCCGCTAGAGATGATCCTAGGGATGGCATGCCAGTGTGGGGGGTGAAACCAGTAGCCCAGCTGAAGTGCATCTACACCAGTGTGTGCAGTATGGGAAAAAAATATGAGGAGCTGGAGACCATTGTGCAGCTGGAAAGCTAGGAAGTAGTCACCATCACGGAATCTGTGGGGTGACCCCATGGCTGGAGTGCTGCAATGGATGGTTATAAGCTCTCCAGAAGAGACAGGTGAGGAAGGAGAGGAGGGGGGTTGGCTCTGTATGCTAGGGAGTGTTTGGACTCTACAGAACTCCAGGATGGTGATGACAAGGTCAAGTGCCTCTGGGTAAGGATCTGGGGAAAGGGTAACAAGGTGCACATCCTGGTGGGAATCTGTTATAGAATCCCAACTGGGATGAGGAGGCAGGCAAAGGTTTTGTAAACATGACATTTCCCAGTTGCTAGCTGCTGTTGTGGGAGACTTTAACTTGCTGGATGTCTTCTAGAAACTCAGCTCAGCAGGAAGGAGGCAGTCTAGGAGATTCCTTGAGTGTGTGGAAGATGACTTCCTTACCTGGATGGTAAGCAAGTCTACCAGGACTGGTGGACTGCTAGGCCTGCAGTTTACAGAGAAACACTGGTGGGAGACCTGGTGGTCAGAGGCTGTCTTGGGCATAGGAACTGTGAGATCATAGAGTTTTCAATTCTCGGTGAAGTAAGGAAGGGACTTGGACTTCTGAAGGGTGGACTTTGATCTACTCGGAACACTGGTTCCGACTCCCTTGGGAAACAGCCATTAAAAACAAAGGGGTCCAGGAAGGCTGGACATAATTTAAGATGGGAATCTTAAAGGTGCAGGAGCAGGTCATCCCTGTGTGCTGAAAGGTGAGCTGGCAGGGAAGGACTGGCCTGGCTGAACAGGGAGCTTTCCCTGGGACTCAGGAGAAAAAAAGACAGTTTATGACCTCTGGAAGACAGGGCAGGCAAATGAGGAAGAATACAAGGATGTTGTTAAGTCATGTAGAGAGAAAATTAGATAGGCGAAAGCTCAGCTAGAAGTCATTCTGGCCACTGCTGTGAAAGATAATAAAAAGTGTTTTCATAAATACATTGAAAACAAAAAGAAGGCCAAGGAAAATCTCCCTCCTTTATTGGATGCAGAGGGGAATGTTGTAACCCAGGATGAGGAAAAGGCTGAGGTACTTCCTGCCTTCTTTACCTCAGCCTTTAACAGGAAGACCAGTTATCCTCAAGGCTGGTAGACAGGGATGGGGAGCAGAATAGATCTCCTGTAATCCAGAAGGATATATTTAGTGACCTACTGAGCCACTTAGACAGTCACAAATCTACGGGGCCAGATGGCATCCACCTGAGGGT
The DNA here is from genome assembly GCF_017639235.1 of Corvus kubaryi. NCBI lineage: Eukaryota > Metazoa > Chordata > Aves > Passeriformes > Corvidae > Corvus > Corvus kubaryi. The sequence goes on along the minus strand of NW_024580667.1, from coordinate 16,449,087 downwards.
GTTGAGGGAGCTGGCAGAAGAACTCACGAAGTCACTCTCCATCATTTATTTTCAGTCCTGGCTCACTGGGAAGGTCCCAGATGACTGGAGGTTGGCCAGTGTGACAACCATCCACAAGAAGAGTCAGAAGGAGGATCTGGGTAATTACAGGCCTACCAGCCTGACCTCGGTGAGGGGAAGATTATGGAGCAGCTCATCCTGAGTGCCATCACATGGGATGTACAGGACAACCAGGGGATCAGGCCCAGCCAGCAGAGGTTTAGGAAAGGCTTGACCAACCTGATCTCCTTTTATGACAATGTGACCTACCTAGTGGATGAAGGGAAGGCTGTGGATGTTATCTACCTGGACTGCAATAAAGCCTTCAATACTGTCTCTCATGTCATTCTCCTTGAGAAACTTGCAGCCCACGGTCAGATGCATTCTTTGCTGGGTTAAAAACCAGGCCAAGACCAATTGCATGAGGTTCAATAAGGCAAAGTGATGGGTGCTGCACTTTGGTCACAATAACCCCGGGTATGGCTACAGGCAGGGGGAAGAGTGGCTGGAAAGCTGCCCAGTGGAAAAGGACCTGGGGCTGTTGATTGACAGGCAGCTGAACATGAGCAAGAAGTGTGATCAAGAAGGCCAGTGGCATCCTGGCCAGTACCAAAAATAGTGTGGCCACCACAGCAGGACTATGGCCAGTCCCCCTTTACTCAGCACTGCTAAGGCCACACTTTAAGTCCTTTGTCCTGTTGTGGATCTCTCACTACAAGAAAGACATTGAGGTGCTGGAGTGTGTCCAGAGAAGGACAGTGGACCTGGTGAAGGGTCTGAAACACAAATCCTATGAGGAGCAGCTGAGAGAGCTGGGGGTGTTTAGCCCGCAGAGAAGGAGGCTCAGGGGTGACCTTATCACTCTACAACCACCTGAAAGGAGATTAGAGCAAGATGGGGGTTGGCCTCTTCTTGGCCTCTTCTCTCAGGCAACTAGAGACAGGACAAGAAGAAACAACCTCAAACTGTGCCAGGGGAGGTTTAGATCAGATATCAGGAAAAATTTCTTCACTGAAAGTGTGTTTACTGGAACTACCCAGAGAGGTTGTAGAGCACCATCCCTGGAAGCATTCATGAAATGACTGGACGTGGCACTTAGTGCTATAGTTTAGTTGACAGTAGTGTTTGGTCAAGAGTTGGGCTCTATGATCTTAGAGGCCTTTTCCAACCCTAATGCTTCTGTGATCCTATTCTATGATTCTATAATTTTACAAGGAAAACCTTCTTTGAAAGCATAAAATAGATGAACTGAAAACCAGGAGACCTTCTCTCATATTTTCAGTGCTTGGTATATCATATCTGCTATTTGGTTATGTAGACATGTCTGAAGACCAGGTGGCACTCGTGATAAAATTTCACATAGCACTAAGTCCCTAGTTATTCATAAAAGGTCATAGGAACAAGGGTAGGCTGATTGAAGGAAAGTAACAGAGATATTCCTGTAAGAAAGTGTGCAGGACAGATGCATGAATATTATTAGAAAACTTCACGATGTGTCCCCATGGTGAAATGAGCAGCAGGTGCAGGGTTGCTGCAAGGGAAATTAAACAGGCAGTTTGAAAGGGCAGATAGATAGCAGAGCCCTGGGACACATTCATTATAGCAGAGGAGATGTGAATGTTCCCTTACCACAGGCAATTATACTCTGCTGATTTGAAAACAACTGATTTTATTGTGAAAAATAAAGTCGTAAGTGGCCAAAGAGCCAAAAGACCTCTTGAAAATTTCTGAGTACCAGGCTTTTTATGAAATGGGAGCACCAGACAAGTTTGGAGCTATTAAACCAGGGCTTCAGGGAAGGCATTATTCTCAGTTTGCAGGACAGGAGCAGTGGAGAGTTCTGGTTCGACAAAACTCCCAAAAGCCAGAGGAAAGTTTTTTTCTTCATAGAAGACTGTCATTGGAAAGGAATGATTTGAGTAACAGTGGTACCTCTACAGAATGAATTCTTCAGTATAGGTGTTTCTTAAATGTTTCCAACACATTAATCCTATAAGGTAGCAAAAGAAATCCTATTCTAATGAAGGCCAAATACTGCTCCCCAAGAGATAAATTGAGAATAATTTCACTGATCTCAGTGGAGCTAGTGTGGATTATACAGTCGTGTCATGAAATGAAAGTACAGTTTGGCTCTTTCTCTGTTAAGCAAGGGAAATGTCAACTTTATAAATGAAACCAGCCGCATAGCAACAGCCTGGTTTTCCTTATCCAACACAGACTCTGCTTCTAATTTCCATTTGTATTAAGGAAGTTTTATTTGGGTCATTAAGCATTTTTGTATCAGCACATCTGCCTTTGACTATAGAAACCAGTTATATGGCTTCCAAAACTAGCAGTGAAGGAAGAAAAACGAAGATCCAGGAGAACATCTTTAAAACATTGTAAAATGTGTTAGTTATAACTAATTATTTTAATCCATATATTAACTAGCTGAAAATACAAGATGCATTGCAAGATTTTATAAATACATCAAAGCCTTCTGGTTACATCAAAAGGCATTCACATTCTTTATCTATTATGCTTAGGGCTTAAGGTTTCCTATTCAAACCAGTTGTCATTTTTTCCTTTGAAGAGCAGATGCTCAGAAAGAGCATTGATACTTCAAAAGAATGTACCTTGTACATGAAGTAACACTTAGTAAAAATTTTGTCTTATGTTCCTCTCTCCGTGTCGTGCAGAAGACAAACATCAAAAACTCCCGTCACCATTATGCTAAAAAGAAAATTTCTCATATTTTGCTCTCCTTCAGTCCATCCTATACTTGCTTGAGAAATAGGAAAGGTCTGCATTCACACTAAGCTGGACAGAAGAGCAAGACATCATTACCCTTACACTAATTTGTGTTGCTAAGCCTCATACTATATGTGTGGGGAACTTCACTGGTGTGCAGTCATACTATGCTTTTAGTTCTGGAATGACTGATACACTGAAGAAGGTCTGAATCACTCACCTGAAACTGAAATCAAACTAGTGTTTTTAAGAAATTTCCCACAAAATTTCAGCGAACTTTGAGTCATTCCCTCAAATGCTTCGTAAGTCAAGCAAAACAGAGAATTACATCTTAGAAATGTTACAAGATAAGGGTAAATGCAATACTTTTCTTCATCAGAGAATACTGAAATGGCCATAGATTTTGGATTATAGAATTGTCAGGGAACATAACTAAGGAGGGGGAGACAATAAACAGGTAGAGAAAGTTATATGACTGCAAGTGCAGAGCAAACCAAACCAAAACTTGCCAAAAGGACAATCCTGCTAAAGAAAGGTTGCTACAAAGATGATGGACCTAAGTCCTCTTGACTTCCGTTAAAACAGAGGGCAATGTCCACAGAGTGGAAGTTTGATTTGGATGTCTGAAAACTCTGAAAGGCAGGATGTGTGAGAAATGTAGGAGGGCAGTACAGTGCTGGAACAGGTGCACAGAGACATTGTGGTAAATCTGTGTCCAGAGGGATGTGACAATGCCAGGTCTGATTACTGACAGTGGCCCAGCTATTTGAGCTAAGTGGCTCCAGAGGCTTCCTCCAAACAGCGTTTCTACAATGGCTTTGGTGCCTGAAGGGCAGCATCTGCTTAGAATTACCATGTGTTTTCTTGGAATGAATCTTGCTTAAAATATGGCAATACTTTGTTCGCGCTGAACATGAAAGGGCAGGTCGGGTGTACTGGGGTGTGTTTGTAATCAGTACAAACCTGTCACTTTATTGGCATTTTGTTCCAAGTTTGTGTCGTAGAAAGCTTCCAGTCAGCATCTCCCAGCATCCTTGACACCTATGGAGAGGTTTCAAAAGGATTTTCAATTCCAGGAATTGCTCCTTTAAGCACAGATGGGAGCTGGTCTTCTAAGTGTTAACAGTTCCCCTGGCCACCCATAACAGTGAATTCCTTACCTACTGTATTCATTATTCCACAGAAATTGCTAATCGTAAGAGGGAAATGGTCATTAAAGCTATTTCTTTGTATACAAGCTTTTATTTAGGCCACTCCAACTTCTTATTAGAGTAGGTAGCTACCAGCTTCAACTCTCTGCAAAAGAGTTACCTCATTTTTTGCAGCTCGAGGCTAGAGCAGTCTGAATGATATTCAAAATATATATAACCTACAATTTACCCAGTAATTAAAAGAAAAAAAAAATTGACATATTATGTAACCTAAATACTTCACTGAGTTAATTTCTTCTCTAAGATAATGCATACATTTCAGAAGAGCATGCAATCTTGATTTTAAAATTGCTGCTGCTGTAGAAACTCCCATTATTCTAAATAACTGTCCCAAAGTTCACCTTTTCTGGTGAACTCACCTCTATTTTGTGTTGTACTTAGAATTTGATTTTATTTCCTTTCATCTTACTTTCAGTGTATTTTGTTATATCAAAGATTGTCTCCATGTAAATAATGTCTAAACATTGCTGCTTAGGTTGGTTTTCAAAGAATCTGTAAGAGCACATGTCAACAATATGATATTGTTGTCATATGTGCTTGAAATTATACAAATGCTTCAAACACTGAATAGGAAAACCAGTTCAGGTTTCTCTACCCTCTATTACCTCTATTATTGCAAGTAAATGAAGATCAAACAAACTTGACTGAGAAATGAAATCCATGACAAAAAGTACAGTACATGTATAACAACTTATTCCCATGAGTTTAAAATGACAGCAACATTGGCTGGCTCATTGTTAATTTATATCAAAGGCACTATTTATATCAAAGGCATCTAGTGCAATTCAGTCAGTTGGAGATCAGTTTTGTCTGAACTATTTAACTCTACAAGTTTAGAAAGGGAGGATCCCAGAGGTGCTTCTCTTCTGAGTGATGAGCAGAGGTTTAACCCTGTGACTCATATCAAGTTTAAAGCAGACTGTGTCCCCAGATCCTCACCTCTCACATTCCCACTCCCACTTGTAAAGAATAGCATGTGTAAATCGTAAGAAAAAAATGAGCGAATGACTTGGTTTGTTTATGATCCCGTTAATGTATGAAAAGAGCTATGGTTTGTCTTTTTAAATGTATTAACCAAGGAAATCCCATGGATTGGGATTTTCTCCCAAGTGGAGAAAAGTGTTATTTGGGTTAAAGAACTTAGATAACCTGGCTGTAAAGAAGCTTATAGTGATAATTAGAAGACTTCTAGACATCATTACAGTGAAGATTCATAATAACTTTCTACTTGGAGGCATTAAGGCAAAAAAAAAAAATCTAATTAGCTGAAAAATAGAGCTTGATCAATTATAAACCTATGGGGTTACATGATGTGACTGCCAGCAATGACAGGGGACTGAACTCATTGAGGTCTCTCTGCTGCTTTGATTCTTACTGGAATATTTCAACCCTTCTCAGCTGTTCTCCTGCCTGTGAGAGAGGAGATACCTTGTATTTTCATGGTATTGGAAGGAAGCAAGACTTAGAATTCCACAAGAGATTTCAGTTCTTTGCATCATGTTCCTCCTCTCTGATTCAAGTCCTCCAAAGGAGTAACCCCATCATTCTTTTTTCACAGTGAAGTGTACATTTGTCCAAGAGTGGTGTGAGTCTCTAGAATTGTGTACAATTGGTTGGTGTAAATCTGTAGGTATATTTCTACTCTGCCTCACCTCTTCCACTGTTACAATGACTCTCTTTGGTCCCTTCCAATTCAGAATATTTTGTGATTCTATAACTCTGAAATAATGACATTGCTCAAGACGTGCATAGATTTCTTTCAGTGATGATTTCCCCCACATTTTCCTAAGGAAAAGAGAAGTTCCCTTTCCTTTATTCCACTGCTATGGGTATACATACTCCATTTTGGCACACTTAGAGTATGACAACCCATCACCTGCACCTCTTACCTTAGACAATATGGCCAGCTGCCTGTCTTCACCTTTGCTGGCTCAGGTGTCCCCTTGCAACAGAGCTCCTCTGAACCTCAAGGATCCCAAACAAACCTGTGACCACATGTTTTCATTATATAGTCCTGACAGGGCTTATCAAACATGTTAAAGGTGAGACCAAAGACAGCTCTCCAGCTGAGTCTGTGCTTGCAGAGGCAGACACAGCAGGCGCGGCATTGACATTTTGTAGGTACTTTGGGACACCTCAGAGAAGGTAAGGTTTTCCAACCTGACAAAACGTTTGGCAGAGGACAGAGACACAAAATATCCCACGCCTCTTTTAAGTTCATACATGTGAAAATGATAACCTGTGGCATATTTAATAGTTTATATTTACTCTCTCTCTTCTACCTTATTATATGGAGTCATATCCATTAATCTTCATGAAAATAAGCCCATGCTATAAAGGAGTGGCTGAAAAAAAGTTTTGACCTTCATACTTTCCTTAATTTGAGGACACTTTGTGACTCAGGAATTTTGAAATAGGACAGAATAAGAATTTTGTCTTATTATATCTTAATGTATTTTAGATTGGGATGGATAGAATTACCCTGTAAAATGCTTTGGGCATGGTATCATTCAAATCTGCTTTAAATAGGATCAGATAACTAGGTAGGAAAAAATTACCTGCATTCTGTAAAGCCTTGTCTGTAATCACTTATCATATTTTACCCCATGAAATAATGAGGTAGGTGACCGCAATGGTAGACCGGATGCATAAAATAAAGCGACAATTTTTCTTTAGATGTTTGTGCCTTATTTTACTGTAAACTGCTTGTTTTTTTTCTGTTAGCCAACTCTAATTTCCTTCTCCAAGCTTATAGAATCCATTCATTTTAAGGGGACATAAGCCACCCTAGAGTCATGAAGAGGTTGCAGAATTTAATCAGCTTGTTTACATTATTAATCCTTTTAATTTTTAACAGCCTACATTTTCTCTGTCATTCTCCCAGGGCATTATGGCAGCAGTAAAGCTCTTCCAGACAGAGCTGCCAAGCCTGCGTTTTCGAAAGTTCTCCCTTCACAGCTCAGGATGAATTCTACTATGGTCTTACTGAGGAGACTCCAGATTAAACGGGGAACCATTTCTAGCTGTAAAATCTGCAATGGAAAAAGGGCTGAACTTGATGTGGAGCTAGGATACGTCCTTGGTTTTTTTGGTTGGTCTGCACGGGACATATCCCAGGCACTTTCCTCCTGGTGCTTAGAGCTCCACTTTTATGGAGGCTCCTACCTCCAGAGAAGGTTCTCCACAGAGTCCACATGCCTTCTTATCTCTCCAGCCACAGCTCTCCTGGACAAGCAGTGACTGGGGCTGCCATGAAAGATTTACCCTGGAGTCAAGGGGCCCAGAAGACATTGTTATTTTTTTCCCTCCATGCATGACATAACCAACTGCCATGGCAGAGAAGTTTTTGGGAGGACAGGCTCAGAAGAGAACACACTCACAAGTGTGACGTGTGACATGTAGGGAGCTCATGGGAAAGGATAAAGAGCCCCTTTTTGGCTCCTAAAAGTATAACAAGAAACTAAGCAAAATAAAATAAGAAAGTGTTAGAGAAAGTCAGAAGAATTATACTCCAAAAGTAGCATTCCAGTCTCTAATGCAGAGATTTGGGACTTCGCAGTGTGTAGCCCATGACTGGGTTCACGTCAAAACCACGACTGTTTGTGGAGTAACGACCATCTGAGGAGCAGCCTTCTAGTGCTTCAAGCTATAAAAGATGCAGATGTCAGGAGTATCTTAAAGGGAAACAGCCTTAAGAATGAAGTGTTTGGAGAAAGCTTGTTGAGACATACCACACTGAAGATAAATCAATGCGATCATTCCTGGAAAGCCTGGCTGACAAATTTCCCGATCGCATAGTTTGTGGGGATAGCATAAAATGTTTCCTGCCTTACTGATGCAAACATTCTGACTATAGACCCAGATGAAACTTTGGAATGAAGAAAATAGGATTGAGCCAAGAGTTTCCTGGTGCTTATGAAAATTCCCCAGGAGTCAGAAGGAAAATTATAGCTGTATTAAGGTAGCCTAGAATGCGAGAGATAATGCCTGATATGGACTTTTCAGGGGAATTTCAAAATTGATAGAAGAGGTTTCTGATTAGATTCACTAGCTGCAGAGTGCAATTGCTACAATACTGTAGTGATTTTTGTTGGATAGGTTTTCCTCCATATTATGAAAACAGCTTTCTAGAAGACAAAAATGGCACACAAATGAATACGGCATACAGTAATTGAAATATGATGTGTCTCATCCTCCCATACATGAAGCTGATATGGCTAGATTCTTATTTACAAACTGTTTTAGGTCTTCAGCAGAGGTGATACAGTTGCTTATCACAGACAATAAATACATATACTGAGAAGGACTTTAGGTTCAGATGCAAAACTACTGAACTTCTCATGACAGCATGGCCCTCCTGCAAAGTTTCTGTTTCCTCCAACCACTGCTGAACCAAAGCAGTGCTTAAGCAAAGGGGCCAGCTGCCATTTATCCCATTTAGGGAATATGACTATCCATGCATATTGGAAGTATGTTTTTAATGCTGAAAGTGCAATTCTTTCAGGACAAAACCAGTTCTGTTTACAAAAATTTATCTGTTTTGTAGCAACCTGGTGCCTCTAAAACACAGGTTGCCAGAAGTTCCTGGCAGTGAGCTGGATGTGGATGAGAGCTGAGGGGAATTCCAGGAGCTGGGCTCTGAAGAGGCAGCATAGAAAGAGAGCATCTGGTGGTAGGGAACTGTGACCCCAGTCACGGGGAGCCACACATAGGGAGACACTCCCCAGCACTTGCAGTCACATCCTTTTCAAGGAGATCAGCAATTCTTGTTATGAACTTCGTTTAGGGGTTTAGTAAACACTGAGACTTTTCTTCTCATCCACTGTTGAATAAACTGCAGAAACAGAAGATGTCTCAGAACCCCTTGGGAACTCTTGTTGGCTGTCTAAGCACAGACATAGAATTATACAGCTCTGGGTATGGAGTCCTTGCTTGGGTCAGTTTTATTTTATTCGTTACATGTAAAGTTGTGTCATGCTGGTGGCTCACCAAAGCAGCACAGTACGAATTAAAATAGAAAAGATGTAGCATTCAGGACATAATTTCCAGAGGTAATTATTTTTGTCCAGTAAAAACATTACTTTTTCCTAAGAAATGAGTAGGAAAAAAGACAGTGGTTCTCCCCATGGTATCTTTCTGGGCTTCTGCTGTAACAATTAAGTTAATATATCACACCTGCTATACTTCCTAATGAGGGAAGGTAGTCAGGATCCTTACCCAGCTCATCCAAGAGCAAGAGACCTGAGATGTTTCTTTCTATAACTGTCCAAGCAAAGTCTTTATTATGGCTGAGGAATGTGACTGGTACTTATATCCTGGACCTTTTCTTTATATCTACAATCAGTTAACATAGATTAATTTTCTAGTTTTCCCATTCCAACATCTATAATAGCCTTTGATTTTTTTCATTGAATTCCTAACCTGGTGACCAATGATTAGCGTGTACATCACTGGCATGTACCTATACAGCTAAGGCCCCATCGGGCAAGGAAATAAGAGTGGAAACAAAAATTAATCAATGAAATGGAAAAGAGTCTGAAGTTACCATGATTATTTTTAAGAAGTGACAAGGTTTTGAATTTTTAGGCTTTCAAATTACTATCTATGATTTTGGGAAAAAAAAAAAAAGAGTCTAACCCTCCAAATAGTTTCAACCCAAGTGGAAAAAGAAATTTTTGGCTCACAGCTTCTAAAAGGATCATTCAGCCTAATCCAATCTTTAGGAGTAACTAAAATTGTGATGCCAAATTTCTGTTTCTAGCCCAAATTGTTTTGTTATGCCAAAAATGTGTCTGGAAGAATTAAACTGCCTGAGGCTAAAATGTTTTCCCTGATTTACAATGTTTGGTTAAAAATGTATTTAGGCCAATGACAAGTAAAGCAGGGTGTAATTTAACTTGAAAAAGAAGTTACTATAATGCTGAAAACCTCACTGAGAAATTTCAGATTTATAAAAGATAAAGGGAAATGCTGACAACCCAGAACTATCACAATGCCAGAGAGTAAAATGGTCTTAAATAATGTGCATATTTTGTGAGGTATTCTTTTTATAATTGACAGTGGAAATGTGTATACTTTGCAAATTCTAATCATGGCAATTGCTGCAAGATCAGCAAAGGTTTATATATAACTTCATCTGCATAAAGCAACTGCAGTGAGCTACATCCCATCTAAAATTAATGAATTTACAGATCAAGCCCAGTATTCCAACACCTGTATTTAAGTGCCTACCCTACTCTCTGTATCCGAGTAAGGTGTTACAGTGTGTTAAACCCAGTACCTAGAATTACTTTTCATTAGCTGAATAGCTCTTGAGATCCAGGGAAGGGGAAAGCTCAGCTGCCTGAACAGACCTTTTGAGATGGTAAATATTTCATCTGCTTAGACATTTTCACTTATTCTACACTGCTTCAGCTGCCTCTGCAGAAGATCATGGGCTCAATCTGCCAGTCCCCAGTGGTGACAGCCTTGGGTAGTATGGGCCGTCTCATTTGGCACTGACAGCCTGAGTCTGGGTAACTGAGTCTCACCTTTTGTTTACTGTGGTTAGTAGAGGCTCGATTCAGTTACATGAACAAAGGTGGGCTTAAAATAGGCTGTTTCAGAGGACTCAGGATGTCGGGAGAATCTACTCAGGTACTGCAAATGTGGGTCAGGCCTTAGGAGACAGCCCTGCTGTGGAGGCCAGGCAGCTAGCAGACAGGCAAAACCTCTTACCTAGGTCATTTTAAAAGGCACTGGGTGCTAAGCTGGGGCAACTGAATGGAGCTGTCAATTTTCATTAACTCTAACAGGAACACAAGAATCTGGAACTGAATTTCTGTCTGTGTCTTGTGTTTAAGCTGATTATCTCAACTCCCTCCACGGTCAGCAAAGAGAGATGCTCCCAGGGTCACTTGCCTTAGATGTTTATTTCAATGTGGAACAAATCTTTCTGCAGAAAATCCTCACCAACTCTGTGTTGCTTAGAGGGGGAACCTCTATGAAAGGCATCAGGAAAACAACAAAGAAGAGATGAGAAAAAATGCCAACTGCACTGTGTATTATTTTTTTCAGAACATCTTTTTATTAGTTCAGATAAGGTCTATTGAGTTCACTGGAAAATCTTTAAGTTTTAATGAGAAAAATTGTAGGTCCAAAGATACTTCAACTCAATGAATTCAAAAGAAGTTTTATGCAATAATACACGAGGCTGTTCTGCTTTTATAGCCCACCTGGTTTAAGTTAAATACTTGGTGGGCTCGTATTTGCAATACAGTGAATTTCTGGGCAATTGCTACAGGACCACATTTTGGTACCTGAATCATTTTGGCCTTATAAGCCTTATAAGGCTACCTAGAGATTAAATTGGCCAGTTCTGTTCCTCTACAGTCGTTCACTGTCATTTTCAGAAAATGCAGGGACATGTAAACTCTCCTGCATGAACAGGTCTGTTGCAGTGCTAGGTTTGGTTTAGCAAGCTGCAGCTTTCCCTGGGAGCTCAGCGGGGCTGCTTAGGGCAGGGCAGCCCTTCTGTCCTCCTGTAGTCCTTTTCGGACAGCTCTGCATTCTTGCTCCAGCAGCTATCAGCTCTACAACACAGTGAACAGCAGAGGAGGCAAGAAGGATCCCTCCATGAGGGTTTCAGAGGACCTTTAATGGTTACATCTTGCCCTGGTGAGCCCGAGAGGTAGAGAGACCCCGTGGCCGGGGCGCAGGGGGGTTTTCTCAGGGGCCCGGGGCAGTCCATGGGCAGAGTTGGGGTACAGGAACAACTAGGGAAAACCCGAGGGAGTGGCCAAGGCTAGGGGCAGGGGAAGGCGGGGGGGAAACAATATGGGATAGGAAAAGCAGTGGGTAAATAGATCACCACACAGGTCAGTTCAGAATTGAACCTCTGGTTGTTTCTGCTGCCAAGCTATAGTAACCTATTTTAAGGTAAGTTTGGGTCTTCCCTTAAAAGAATTTTCAGGACAGAATCTGTGTTTCCACCTTCTGAAAACTGGAGGTGGGTGTGGGGGTAGTGTTGCTATCTTTTTTTGGCTTTTTTAAACAGGGAAACCCAGATAATTTTGTGACTGCTTCTGAACCATGCTCTGATTACAAGTCTTCATAAGAGGTTAGAATCATAGCAGAAAATTGCAGGAGTTGTCTTTGTTTCATGTATTTTTTACACAGAAAAGAAATTCTAAAAGTAAAAGCTGCTTGCTGTGGAAAATACCATCTCTGCCTCTCTAAGACATAGATCTAAAAAAAAAAAATGCTATTCCAGCTCTCTGGTATTTGAGTAGCTGGACAGTTTAGGCCGAGGATTGTCTTTTAGCTAAAATATGCAGTTTCTAGGTGCCAAAAAGCTAATAAAAGAAATCAATGTATACTGCTGTACTAAATTAAATTAACTTGCTGTGCTAACTGATTTTCCTCTGTACTCCAGATTAGATTGCTATGGATCTTCCCATAAAAATACGGAATGTCATCTGTATTTTAGTACTAGTCCAGACTCATCCTGACTCAGCTGTGAAGTACTTTGCTGTCAGGAAGACCTCACACTATTTGATGAACTGTGTTCAAAAACACAGTGCTTCAAGTGATTTCTAACCATGCTATAGTCACACTAGGTAAGAAGCACACATGATTTAGGATTACATACATTTTTAATGCTGTTTATCAGAAAGGGGTATGATATTAGTTCACAGGGTGAGGGCTTTCAGTGGGTTTTAATAAGTTCAATGCTACAATTTACTGTGAAATTGAAATAGTTTCATGCCAAGGGCATAATCAGTATGAGAACAAGATTGGGATTTGATAAAATATGAGTTTGAGGGAATAAATTGTACAGGGATTTAGCAGAGGGTCTGGTTAAAAATTGGCCTCTTAGCTTTACCTTTTAGGAAAAGGAGAATACTTAATTTTGATTCAGAGCAGATTCATGTTTCAGCTAAAACTTCGGGCCGTAACTCTCCTTTTGATCCATTTGAATATGACAAAGGACTTCATAGAGGTAAGACGGCACCTGAAAATAAAGCCTTAATTATTATTTACTTTCCCACAGTGATCACCCAGTGACCAGAGAAGGTGCCTTTGCAGGCTGTACCGCATGCCAGGAGGACAGGGCAAGCCCTGTCCCTGACCGTGACCATCCTTGGGGAAGGATTCATGGGAGCGGAACATCGCACCGTGAGGAGAAGCTGCTGAGGTCCTTTAAGTGCAGTTACAGCATTTCTCTTGGCAGCACATTTCACAGCTGAGCAGGGACCCGATGATATTTAAGGGGCGTCTAATGCTCAGTGTGGACAAAACCAGCAGCTGTGCAGTTGTGCCCAGTTATATCCCCTCCCCTCTATGAGTTGTTCCTGTATTGGCTCAGTCCTGAAATCTCACAGTTTGATGTGCTCATGTGAAAACAGAAACTGAACTAAATTGTGCAATGCTGAGAGGAATAGCCACAGTGTGCCAGTTTGCCAGACTGCTGTGTCCTACCTGAGCTTTTCCCTCAGAAAGGGTGATTTCATTCCACTTATAAAAATAGCCCCTAAATTTTTTTAAAACTCATACTTTTGAAAACATTGCCCTTATGTAATTCTTTGTATTTTGCAAAACACGTGTGTTAGACCCCCAAGCACTATATTTTTGTCCCTGAAGGTTGGATTTCCAGTACTTGAAAGAGTGAAGTCCCACCTCCATACCCGATACATTTCAGTTTACTGCTCCGTTTTTCACTTGCCAATGTGTACAAACAAAGACCTGGGGAAACCTTTTCAGGATGCTAATAGGGAACTCTCTGGTTTGACAGTGCTAGCAGGGTGCAAGGCTAGAACAGAAAAGGAGGAAATTAGTCTTTCACCCTGGGAAAGCATTGCCTACTGATATAAGGAGCCATCGAATCTCAGTAGCCTTTTTAAACAGTTTATATGAAAAGAAAAGAAACTTCAAAACCCAACAAACAGAGGGAAGAAAGAAAGAAAGGGATTTCTGTTGCAAATTGACAGGAATGGTTGTATTGAGTTTCTGCTGATAAAATCTCTCCACAGCAAAGAGTTACAAGGAACAAAAGAGGCTTTATGACTTTTTAGGGGGAGAGAAATGAGGATGTAATGATGAAGGTTGAATATACAAGCAAACTTCTCCAAACTTACCTGAGTATTTGGGAATTTATAATTTATGTTTCTGCATAAGCAACACATTTACCTGTTTCTTTTTTTTTCCCCAGTTATTTTGGTGGGGTTTTTTCTGGATGTGACTCAGCTGTTTATGAGTGTCCAAAAGAGAGATCATACTCTACAGTCAGAGATGACAGCAACTCACTACTCTGTTTTAAATGTGAAAATTCTGGGTAACTGTACCAGCAGTATGTTAGCAAGTGCAAGTTAGTTTAACATAGGCCATACAAATAACATTTGCATATAGTAATTCAAATGTTTGTCTTTACTGCAATAGCAATATGCAAAATGGAAAGCATTTGAGAAATCCCTGAAATAAAGAATAATATATTTAATACCAATAGACTGCAGAGAAGAGAGAGAAACTTCCAGATGATCTTTTGCACGTGAGATTAATATTCAATGGGAGATGGTAGAACCCTGAAGTTTAAAAACCAGAAATCTAAAATTCCTTCCATCATTCTGGAACCATTAAGGTCAGAGGTACCTTAAAATTATTGGTATTGGTCCACTGACACTTATACTAGGTCAATAAAGGAGTGAATATGATTTGATAAACTGCATAAAGGATAACACCCAAAATGTGAGAACTTGAGTATTATTTCATAAAGCAGCAAGAATGCCAAAGAAAATATGAGGAGAAGACTTAAAGCATTCAAAAAGGGACATAATGACCTGGGATATGTAAAAAATTAGATGTTCTGCCTTCAGGAACATACAGGACCCATGATTACACAACATGAAGTCTCTGGCAGCACTATTGGCTGCAGGTATTCCCATTAGTATCTTTTTCTGATTTCACCTGCACAGTTTCTTGAATGGATAGATTGAAATCCACTGGGAAGCCAATAATTTTAGTATAGTTTATTGAAAGTTTTTAGGGTTTGGTTGTTTTTCATGGGTTTTTTTTTTCATTTGTTTGTTTTTTTAAGTTCAGAACAGCTGCACAAAGACTGGAGTGTGAGCTGCTACTGCCAATTCACACTCTGTACGATGAAATCTATTAGCCTGTATCTAAAAGCTTGATATAGCAAAGTTGGCGTCTTGCTGATCAGAGCAAAGACATTGAATGAAATAAATACATTAAAAATGGTAAAATTGGTAAAAGATAACTACCCAGAATCATTCTAAAGGTTTGAATGCCATCTTGGTCTCTTACTTTCGGTCAACTGCTTTACATCCTTAAATATGCAATTCCAGTGAATGCTTTTTCATCCTTTACTGGAGAATAGTTTGAGTTTAACCAGCCAAACTACTTTTAAAAGGGAAGTTTTACATTCTTTATAGCTCTTAGGATTGGTGTGAGAACTTCAAAAGCTAATTTTACGCTTTCAAGAAAATTCCGAGCATACAAGAGTCTTCCTTGTTACCAGATATATTTCACTCATCAGAAGTATTTCTCTAGGCTGCTACCCCACAAAACCAAAGTGACCCATTGTATCTCAGAGCTTGTTGCTATCCAGTTGTTTTTGGGTTCTGGGCACGACAAAACTGGACCAATAACCTGTTTAGGAATGCTCCTTTGGAGAACAAATTTCCTCAGGTTTAGCCAGCCATCTTAAAGCCTTACCTAACATGAAAATTTGAAACAGAAAATTTTCATAATAATTGCAGGGATTAGAAAGTAATTATTAAGTTTAAAGAGAAGTGCCTGGAGATAGATAAAATTCATGCCTGTTGACTCTGGATTTTGGTAAGTTCTGTAAGGATTTCCTACTGCTATTTCAACAAAAAGCTGTTGGCTGTTGTTGGGGATGCTTTTCTTCTAAATAGGAGAATGCACAGACGCAAATTCCTTCTCATATATTTTGTTCCAAACTGAATGATCCATTGCTTAGGAACACTTCCCAGCTGGTGTTTCTTATGATTAACAAACTTTATCCAGATGTCAGTCTTACCACATCTTGTAACTGCTGACTGCCCATTGGAGTCTAACCTCTTCTGCATGCAGATACTTTCAATTATTTCTGGGTCAAGGTCAAGCAGAAGTCATGCCTGTAAACATACCTATTACCTAAAGATAAATAAAATATTCTCCTAATAACATAGCTACTCATGATTTTCAGAGAGCTACCGGCTTTCTAGCCATAAATTTGGTAACAACTTGTCTGTATTATTTTGCAATAAACAAATGGGATTTTATATTCTTTCCAAGGCTCTGTATGTTTTTCACACCTATGCATTAATGTTACTCTCAGTGTCTTTATTAATTTTCATCTTTCCATCTTTATTAATTTTTCATCTTTTCCATTCTGTACATGTCACAAAATTCCTTTTTGCAAGGAGTTTCAAATATAGTTTAGAGGTATGCTGTAATGTATAGAAAAGTGCTTAATTTTGATGAATTATTCATTATTTATTGTGATAATTAACTCAGACAAGTGGAAGAGAGAACCTACAAATGCAGAAATCATGATACATAGGTGGTATAGCATACAAGAGGTGCTAATTCACACCCTCTGAAACAGTGTAATACAGATGTGAAGTGAAGCAGAGACAATGTATAATAAGGAACAGATGGAATTGATGTATCTCAGAACAAATCATCATAGGAAACATTTGGAATTTATCAGGAAAAACAAACAAACAAAGAGGTTGCCTTAAATCCTAGAGCTTGCTAATCACAAGCTATTGCTTAAAAGAAACTGGAAAACAGAGGCATTGTGAACAAAAAATGGTAGACTCAGTCCAGATCATCAATAAAGATAATAAACAGAAAAAAATCTGTAGTACCTTTTCACTCTGTACATGGGTTTTCTGAATAGCTCCTCTGGAGTATCTTGCTTGACCCATTCACTGAGAAGATATTCCAGGTTTTCACTGTACATTTCAGATTATGTTCTGAAAACCAAGCATCTCACATATATGTAACACCTTACATGACTTCCTGCTTTAGGTCTTCACTGATACTGGCCCTACCTCATCCATGGTTCTCTCTCATACAAGGATTTTCTAAATGATCTTGGAATGTACACAAAACTTGCATTTTTTTTTTTTCAGTTGCATGTAATATTATTTTGGAATTCTGTGTGTTTTTAGGATGCATAGATGAAAGATACTAATGGAATATATCCAATAGAAGAAGACATTTTACATGAGCAAAGAAAAGTAGCTTTGAGTAACAACTATTCTAAAAAAATGGGGAAAAGGTAGTTCTCATTTATATAGTCAAGTCATATAAAACAAATTAGGTCTCAGTTATTCCTTCATTTCTTTACCAAATTTATAGTTCCCACATGTGAGATTTGTCAGTCTTATGAGAATAGCCAGAATAGCCCTAACTACTTTGGGTTTGAGTTTAAATGCTCTAATGTGCCTATTTTTATAGAAATAAAATATCTTCAGGGTTAGCTTATTATTTTTCTAATTTGACATCTTTTTGTACATGTAGTGTTTTAGACCATATACTTCAGTTTTCTTTTTCTAATTTAGCTTTAGTAAGGTGTAATTTAGCTTTAGTAAAGCGGCAAGTATTACTCTATAAAACTTTACTGGACGAAAAAAATTCTAAGGAAAATATTTTCAGAAGCAAAGAAATGTGAAAAGTTTGAGATAGGTACCACAGTCCGAGCCAGACATTTTTCTCCTTATCAAAATTTTGTTGTAATGGGAATGGTGACAATGACTTTTCAGATCACATTGATATTCACATGACCAGAATTCATTTCAGTTTGCTTTCTAAGTTTACTGTGATGCTCAAGGTTACACATCTGCCAGTGATGCATTGCCATACAACGGAGGTAGGAAAAATGCAGTGAAGAAAGCTACCCTGTGTTCAGTAGTTTGTTACCAGGGTCCTGTGCTGCTGTAGCCTTCACAACCCTGTAAGAACCGCGTTTATCAGCACTTCTTCAAGAAGCTGTTTCAGGGGGGCTTTGCAGATACATTTATTTCCAGATAGTTCCTGTTTGCTCCTGCTCTTATTGGGTATTTCCAACAAGGAATTAGCTTGGAGAGGAAGAAATACAAAATTAATTTATAGAAGTTCAGCAAAAGAGACTTGAATATTCTGATAAAGGAAACTGTTCGAGAAATTATTTGTAAGCATAGTCTAAGCAGGAAAAGTCCTCCTAGCATTCACTATAATGGATGTGTCCAACACTGAGGTGCCAGTTATACCTTCATCAATGAAACATGCAGAAGATAAGGAAACAAATGGGAAGAGTTTTTTCTATTCTTTTGCTTCAAAATCTGTATTCATAGGTTTATTCACTGTAACTGTTTCTATTATGTCTGATATGACATACATGAATAACATATATTATTTCTTTTAAGATTTCTGGGAGGGAAATGTTGTCCAAAATATTGGGAAGAAAATGCAACTCTACTGGCCATACTGGTCTGCAAATTATTTAACTGCATGTGGTACAGACATTTAAATTCAGAGAAACTTTTTCTGTGGTTACTATGTTCGCAGCCAGTGTTGGAAGTTTTTCTCTGTCCTTTTATTTTTCTCAAGATTGCAGCTAGTAATGCTTTAAGAAATGCTAGAAAATTATAGAAAAACCCATTATCATTCCCTCTACTTTCAACTAACTGTCAATCAAACTTCCCACGCAATTCTCCCTAATCTTCCTCCTGCTCTCACAGAAACTATTTGGCTTGTTAAAATCTACTTTTTTCCCTGAAACATTGTTAAAAATATGTCTGATTCCATTCCTTCAGCTTGTAATGACCACGATTCCAATTGCAGGTCACGTTGAAGCATTTTTTCCCAAATGAAGATTCATGGTACTCTTTCCCAGCTTTGCATTGGAAAAAACAAACTTCTTCCAAACTAAATTAGACCGTACTACAATAGAATGCTTCCCCCCCCCCAAATTTTCTCTTCCATCCTTGTCCATAAAGTATTTTTTCAAATAGGGAACCCTATCTTCACTTCTTTTGATTCTCAGTTGTATAAGTATAAATATATAAAAGCAAAACGTTTCTTAACGCACTAGAATACTTATTTTTAGTGCTTTTTTCCTTGATTCTGAATGCCAGAATTATTGCCTGTTCATTGAGCAGTGAAATGTATAAAAAGTAATACTTATCACTGCCTGGTAGAAAGACACTTTTCTCATACTGCTTCATGAGATAATGACTACTTATTACAAATGCCTATAATGGGAAGTGTCTGCCTCTGAGTAACAGAGGAATAAGGGAGCTGGGGCATTCTGGTGGCTCACCAAGGCTCGAATCAAGCAGACACCTTGTTCCCAGATTGTTAGGAAAGTAGAAGTATGTGAAGCAGAAAATCCCCAGCTCTGCAATTACCCCTGAGTTTATCTGAGAAAGCAAAGGCCTGGCATAAGCTTCAGGTGAGAGTGCATGGCAGCAACCCTGAGCACACAGTGGTGTCCATTCCCTCAGCAAGGAGGAGCTGATCTGCGCAACCAAAGCTTCCCAGGAGTACTTCTCACTACCAGCCCACCTTCTGTGGGTGGCACTGCTGGGTTATCACCCTCTGCCCACGGACTAAAGCAACAGAGGGTCACTTCTACAGAAGATACTGATGCCAATGGACAGCAGGGAGCCCAGCAGTTCAGTGTGGCAGCCTTGAAGCACTCAAAGCTGGTACAAACTAAACTTCTGGAGAATAGTTCAGGCGCTGATTTTTGTAATGCATTTCTGACATAATTCCTCAGATGCTATTCTGTAGCTTGCAGAGTTCAAGGTTAGAGTCTGTGCCTGTGTAAGAATGATGCTCTTAGAACATATCCAGACTTTATGTTTTCCCTTATTCTTTGCCGGGAAGCTGCTTGGAGGAGAACAACTGAGCTGAAAGCTGAGCTCTTTTCTTAGAGAGCTGAGCATGTGCAGACCAGCACAATATTGACTGTAAAGAACTCACCATGTCCATTACCACGAGAAAAATTTCTTCCTATGTCTTTTTCAGGTCTCACCATTGCAAAGAAACCCGTCATACAATACTAAAAAATTAACATACTCTTTACCTGATACTCACCATTATACCTCGTTAAATACAGCATTACACTCTATCTCCAGACCTTAAAATCTTCAATGACTTTGTAATTTGTTCTTTTTCTTTCTCACTACAGACAGAAGTTTATATTTGTGTTAGTCTTTGTTTTAAAATGAAAAAAGCACAAGCTTGTCTTTACCCAGATAAGGACCACATTTTAACTCTGTCAGACCAACAGGCACCTATTTAAGTCAGCACTAGCAGAAAATGAAACATCTCTGTCACTTCTCAATAACCACCAAATAAAAACCTTAATGCATTTTTTTCTTAACCTTTGATGCAGCTTGATACACGCTGATACTACCTCCTAATCTGAAGAGAAACTTCTTACTTGCCCCATCGCTGTCACTCAGGAGAGGAGCTGCCACTGGGACACAACAGCATTTCTCTAGTCTCTTCAAGGAGCATTGCAGAGTGACTGCATTGTTTTATTCAATAGCCTTCTCGAGAGCAAAAGCCCATACTGAGAAGGAGGGAGCAGACCATATGCTCTTTTTTCAGGCCCACAGAGACAATTTAGTTCAATTATAAAAATGTTTGTCTCTGGCTCGTTTGCCCATATCCAAGCTGGCCTACCATGCTCCAGCCCAGAAGACCATGTCCTGTGCTCTAGGGGAGTGATGTGCCCGAGCTCTTATACACTGCCACTAAGCACATGCTACCTACTGCTCTTGACAGATTCTGCCTAAGGAGATGCCACGAGTGTGAGGAGAGATGCTACAAGCAGAAGAGTATGCATATGTTGACATGACAAATTTGATTTTGAATAAAGGCAGACTCTAAACACAAAACCACAAGCATACAGACGGATGTTTTTATTGATGCAATGATTAAGTACAGGCAAAATGATGAGACATTAAGTAACGGCATGTTTTTTGTTGAATTAAAAAATATGAGTGGTAAATGACAAATTGTTATCAGGAATAAGATCCAAGTTCCCAGCTAAAGGTGCTGAGCAGATTCCATGGAACCAAACTAAGGATAGAAACTGTAATACCCAATTAAAAGAGCCTCCTACTGCTTGTGTTTAATGTTAAAAAATTATGATACATCCACAGGGAGACAGCTGTTAGATGCTCAGAGATACTGTTACTGACCTCAGTAGGAAAGGTTAACATGTACCATGAACCTGAATATCATCAGTGTGCTTGTGCTAATGAAAGCCATATGACATAATCAATGCTTCAAGGAGGTTTAATTTTAATGAAAGATGTGAAAGGCTCAGGACAGAGCCCCGAGGCTCACTGACACTCAGAGAACTTACAAATGAAAAAAGCTCGATCAGCACATAGAACCAAAAGGGTGGTTATGGAGTAACCAAATCTCATCCCAGTCCACGGAGCTTCGCAGACAACAATTGTTGAAGTGATGCCAAAGGCAGCTGTTTAGCTGAACAAACCTGAAGAAAATCTGAGGAATGTCACTCAAGGTTCTTGTTCCTTACAACAACTGTCCTAAAAATACAACTGCACCTCGTTATACGCTAAACAAATGGTCAGTTTGAGACAGCATATGCTACAGGATGTGTAGAAGGAAAGACCATAAAAATAAGTGTAAATTTTAATGAACTATAGGACATACTAGAGGCTTGGTTCCAGTCATAATGGAAGCTTCCTATCAGGCTTGGAATTCTGGTGTGAATCCAGAATGACTCACTGAAGTAATAAAATTGAGAATTTTCAACATGGTTTCCTTCTCTAACAGTTGAAACTCTTAAATTAGGCCCATTGAGCATGAATAAACAATCTTTTCCCACCCTAACAATTAATTCCCTAGCTCCTGCTCCCTTACCTGACCAAAGGACACATTAGACTGTGTTACTGACAGACGATAAATGTATGGACATACTAGTTCTGGTTTGAACTCTGATGCAGACTCCCGGTAGGGACACTTAGGGTGTGTTTAGTTATATGTAAAGAGTCACATAATTTAAATCATGCACTGTTGTATTGCATTCCTGAATATGCAAAAGGTCAATAAACTTTTTCTTCTGCTGAGGCCTATTTCTACAACTGTGCTGTTCTACTCTGTCTCTAAGATTTTTAAAGGCTCTGAGGTCATTAGAAAGCAAGGCTGAGCCACACAATTTAAAAAGCGGTGTACAAGGTACAGTCATTTACAGATAAGGAAATGACTAATTGGACTGGCCTTTAATTTCAGTTCAGTGGAATCTCTCTGAGATAATATTTCCTGTCAATGACTTTCAAAGATGCAGACATGCTGTAAGAAATTTGCTTCAGAAATACAATTTCGGTATTTCTGATAGGATATGAGCATCTCTGGAAATCTCTGAATCCCAAAGTAGAAAAAAAAATTAGCACAACGAGTCCTTGGATATACTATTCACTAACACCCATTCTGTTTTGGAGAACGTAACAGACAATTACAAATTCTGTGTTAGACTTGCCATGTATAGTTTCCATGGATAAATTTCATAGATAAGATATTTTTAAAATATGGGTGCTGTGCATCTGTTGTCTTTGTTCTCTTGCTAATTAAGATTTTGGGGCTTTTTTTCCCTGAACAACTCAGAAAACACAGATGAGATATTTTTCTTGCATTCAATAAAAAGTTCACAAAGTTTTAATGTAACCTATAATTCCTAGAATGTTTTCAGGAATATTTCAGTGGTGACTGGATTGGTAACACCTACTCTCTCATCATTACACCATTTGTACACCATTATAGTGCACAATAGGAAACAAGCTACACGCAAACCCCACAGTTTGGCTCTCCTGACTGCATGCCAGTCCAGTTTTTACAGAAAAGGTGACGAGGGATCCCCTTCTCTCCAGGATCCAGTGGACGGAGGGTGCTCCCTCATTAGATGTGCCAAGCTGGCCAGCTCTCATATAGGGAACACCTGTAATTCCAGAGCCTTCAGCTTGCTGTAGAAGCCACAGAGCCACTACTCTAGTCGTTCAAAGGAAGGGAATTGTTTCAGGCACTAAATGCCATTTTCTCAGGACACCTACTACAGAAGTAGCTCCTTAAGCAAATACAGACACTGATGCTCTGCCAGACAGGTCAGTCTTTGGCACCACAGTGCTGGCAGTGGCAAACTGAAAGCCTAAAGTGTCCCCATACAGGGTCTAGGTCCCGTCAGGCCTCTAAATGAGCACTGCAAATTTGACTCTGGGCTTTTGGGCACTGTGGCAACAACTGCCACATCACCACGGGTCCCAAGCTGAATGCCTTATCTGATGTTTCCTCATGTGCATGCATGTGTTATCATTTATTTGATCACTTATTCGTATGCAAAAGTATCTTCAATATAACTACATTATTACCCTGTTCTTCATGCATTATGTATAGGCAAAAGAGCAAGGGCAGGACTTTGAGCAGTGTTTCAACAGGTTAGCTTGAGTCCATTTCTCTGTAAGCATGCATAAAATACGTGATGGCATGCCATAAAAATGTCAACATGATTAGAGAGAGAGAGGTTTGTTAGATGACCAGAATGGAGGCTAAACTAGCTATGAAGGACACGTGCAGCTGGAAAAGGGAGCCAAAAGACACAGCACTTGGTGCAGCAGATAGTGCAGAAGAGTGCAAGAGAGGAGGAGAGAAGCCCTGTACACATGCTTGGCAATGGTGGTGCCATGCCACAAGACATGGTCTCAGCACACACAGGATCAACTCCTCTGGCACAGCAGAGACCTTGACCCCGAGCAAGCTTCCCCAGGAGGATGGAGGTCCAGAGCACTAAAGGGTGCCACATGCCTCCCTCTAGGACCAGGACAGAGGATGTCCTTACATGCAGCCCATGTGCATGGGGAAAGGCTCTAAGTCAACAGGGAAAGGAGTTGGGAGAAGATGTCAGCAGGCTGCGTGGCCTCAGGGATGATGAAAAAGAGGGAAATGGTAGACTGGGTTTTCTAAGCAAAAGATACAGGGTGATGTGTGTAAGACAGACTTTGTAATCAACAAATTGGGGCTGTGGAGCTCCAGCTCAAACATATGCATGTGGATAAAGAAATGGCAAGAGGACAGTAAAAAATACATGAACTATAAAAATGGACAGAGAAGTGAGTTAAAAACTGGCTGAACTGTCAGACTCAGATGGTTGTAACCAGCAACAAAAAGTCCAGCTGAAGGCTGGTCACAGGGTCTTGTGTGTCACAGGGTCAGCCACACTTAGTGCAAGTACCAGTTTAGTATCCACAGTAGTGGCCTGAATGTTGGGAGGGAGTGTACTCAAAGCAAGTTTGCAGGTGCGTGTCACAAATCTAGGACAAGTGACTGATACCCTAGATTGGTGTGCTGCCATCCAGGCATCCTTTGCAGGGCTGTTAAATGGGCAAGGACTTACCACAAAGACCATTGTAAAGTCCATCATTTGTTATTCCTGGAGAGGAGTAACATCAGGCACTTGGAGGCCAAGTGGCTGGGAAGCAGCTTGGAAGAAGAGGACCTGGGTGATCTGGCGAACATCAAGCTGACCACAGTCAGTGTGGCAAAGAAGCTAAACAGCATCCTGGGCAGCTTAGGCAGTGTCACCACCAGGTCAAGGAAGATGATCTGTCATCAATACTCAGCCCTGGCGAGACACCTCTGGAATGCCAGGTCCAGTTCTGGGCTCCTCAGTATAAGGGATATGTGGAGATTCTGGAGTGAGTCCAGCAAAGGGCCACAAAAGTGACTGAGAGTGGCATCTTCCATATGAGGAGTTGTTGAGAACTGCACTTAATGGTCTTAAAGGTCTTTTCCAACCTAAAAAATTCTATGATTCTATGATTTTATTCAGCTTGGACATGGGAAAGCTCAGGGGATCTTGTTCTTGTATGTAAATACCAGGTGGGGGAGTAAAGAAGTAGGAGCCAGACTCTACTTGGTGATGCCCAGTGACAGGACAAGAGGCAGTGGACACAAACTAGAACACAGGAAATTCTGTATAAACATAAGAAAATACTTTCTTTCTCTGGATGTCATCTGACACTGGCATAGTTTGCCCAGTGAGGCTGTGGAAAGATTCAAAACCTGGTTGGACATGGTCTGGCAGACTCTGCTCTGAGCAGAATGGTTGGATGATTCCCAAAGCTCCATTTCAAACATCACTGCTCTGTGATATACCTACTTAAGTCAAATGATGCTGTTTTGTTAGAAATGTGGTCATGGAAAAAATGCCTGCAAGAAAGCCTTATGACACCTGACGGCGATTTTACACTTACCATACCTGTGCATGCTGATGTATGAGTTATTATTTTGCACATATGGAAGCACCCATGCATAAATTGCTGAAAACAGGAAATACTGATATGCTCACAAATAATGCAAACACACAGAGGCATTTCTTTACACATTTATTAGCTCATTTCTTATCTTGAACTTGTACATTGTCTAAGAAAATGGAGCTCAAGCCTTCTTTAGTGTCACTGTGTCCAGTGATAAATAAACATATTTGCTAGCAATAATGAAGGGTCATTCAACAGATGCCTGCTAATTATCTCTGGTGCAGCAGTCTTTTTTTTTTTTTCTCAAACTGAGTGATACTAAAGGGTGCATTTTTGCATATTAAACGTTTTCTTGTTCAGTGAGAGATTTCAGTCAATACCCTATACAGAGGTGAGGGGAAGAAAAAGAAAAATATCTCATGCAATTTCTAAAGGATACCAAGCAATCCAATCTCACTAGGAAGGGATTTCTGCACCAGCTAGGAAAACATTCATTTTTGGGTCAGCTTGTCTGTAGCTGAGGGCTTTTAATATTTCAGCTGAGTTCACCAGGCAATATGTTGCTACAGTCTTTGACAATTACCAGAAGGAATGCAGGAACAGTCAAACGTGTTTTCCAGCACTTGCATACGTAAGGGCTTTCTGAAAAACACAGGTACCTGGAGCCCTGCACTCTTACTGCAGTACCGAGGCTAGAGAAGCAGAGGCCATGGTTTTCTTTCCTCTTTGAATCCCATTTGCTATTTATTTGCGATTTCATCTCTTAAACAGTGCTTTTGGTTATAGTCTATGCTCAGTTCCTTTTATTTCCTTCTCCTATGTAGCAAGGACTTTTTTATTTCTTGTTTCTCCTCTTCGGCCCATTGTCTCAACCTGCTTTTAAAGCTAGGAGCTAGCTGAACTTCTGATTTTTGTCTGGTTCTGATGCAACATCTATAGATTTTTGACCACGATTTTGAAACCTTGCTGTGACCCTCCTCTTCCTGCTGTGGTAGGGATGATTCAGAAACAGATTGAAAGCTGCTGCCTGCCCAGGTATGTGCCCACAGTCTCTGTATGGTGTCAAGACAGTGGTTGTAATTGGGGAACTCCAGCATAAGGAACACCACAGTAAAAAATGTACTATAAAATTATTTGGGAAATAAAAAAATTGAGCACTTAAAAACTTCCTTGAAAAGGGAATCCTATGGGATTACAGAACAAAGGGACAGCAGAAAGATGAAGAAAACATGTCTGTGGAGAACAGAAGTGCCTGCAGGGCCACGCTTTAAGGAGGAAGAGATGTGAGTGGAGTAGGAACTAACATAAAGAATTATTCCCATCTGCCTTTCATCTGGTCATGAAAAAAGGTCGAAGATATACTCTTAGGCACATTGTTAGATGAAAAGTAACTCAGAGTTAGAGGTGAAAATTACGGCAGATTTACAACATAGTTATTAGAAAACTCAATCAAAGCTGTGAAGAGCCATGGGGTAACAAAGAAGGGCAGCCATTGCTGACAGCAGCTGGATTTACTTTTGATATGCTGTAGAGAGGAATGCCTCTTGGTCCTGAACACAAGGCAGTTTTTTTTTGCTTCCTTGTGCCCCGTGGCTTGTCTCAGTGGAAGAATTCAAGATTGTTTTACAGTCATTTCAATGAAGATCTTGAACTTGCTGACAATATCCTTTCAATATAGCAAAAAGATGTAAAAGGTCAAGGAAATCTTAACAAAGCTTTGGAGTTAAAAGTGTAGTTTTAATTCCTTATGATGTCAATAATTTCTTCTGTAATTACAGATGATGGAGTAATAGAGATACATGACTATCACCTAAAGTTATTTAGAAGACTAATTGTCTCCTTAAACCACACAAAGAAAACCATTTTGCATATGGCAAAATCCAGGCATATTCTTTAGCCATCCTGTCATTTGGTCTGATTTCCCAACCATTTACCTGCCTAATTTGGTTTTGGTACATTTTTAGGTGCAAGTATGAAAACGAAGGATCCAGACTTTGGTCTTTCACACTCAGGCTGGATTAATTTTTTTGCTTTATGCCAATTTCTTCAGTTTGTCCGGGGAAGCTGGCTGGAGAACAGTCCTCTTCCAGTGTTAATACTCCTGATCCAAGCTGCCCACATGAACATGCCCAGGGTTTATCCTTCCAGAAAGACTCCTCTCTCCCAGAAGTGCCTGGCCCCGGCAGGGTTCTTTGTGTGGTCCTGAGAAACAGTAATTCCCAGCCCAATTCTTCAGCCCCTCTCCAGCTCTTTAACCTCCAGCATTCACTGCATGACCCCAAGCAGGGACTCAGAAGTCTTGCCAGTCTTGGTATTGCCTTGCTACATAACCCACCACAAAATGCGGAGATCTGGTGCTTTGGGTCTGCTCTTTTTCCTGAAGGTGAACAGCTTTTGCTGGGAACACCAATGCCTTTCTGTGCACATTCCATGGCTGGCTGTTAAGAGGATAGCTAAATACTTTTTCCCTTCTGATTTTTGGCAAACAGTGTGATGACACCATTTCTACACCATGTAGAAATGAGGAATTGTGGACTCTAGGGAGCTTTATGCATGACACATCCGTGTAAAAGCTGTCTTTGTCTCTGCGAATGTGTCCACCTCTCTGTCTGTCTATCTGTCTATCTATCTATCTATCTATCTATCTATCTTCTAGCTGGCTATATCTATGATCTATATTTTCATTTCTCCTTAAGTATAGCGTGATCAACAATCTGTAAAGTCCAGTTACAGCAGACATTCAAAGATTGAGTGTCCTTGAATTAAACCTGAGACCAGTCTGTTGCAAAGAACTCTCCACTTATTTTGCAGAAGTAGTAAACTAAATGTGACAGGAACTCACAGGGGTAGAAAACCTTCAGTTGGTCTGGTAGGTATTAACCACCTCACTACTCCAGCATAATGAAACTCCATTAAACACAATGAAACTCTAGAAGCCCCTAGGATCATGTGAGCTGCCTTCTACAAAACAGATTTGTACTTTCCCTGACTGCTGAAAGCCAGTGGAGAAACTACTGTCTGCTGCTAATGGAAATCATCAACATCTCCTTCAAAGAAGCTTGTTTGTCAGGCTCCCTGAAAACAGCCCTCATTTCAAAAAGAATAAGGAAGTTAGAAAAGCCACACCATACATTTCCCCATCTCCAGTCTGGAAAAATGGATGAGTGGCAGAGAATGCAAAGAACGTGACATCTGCCATCATACTTTGTAACTGGGACAACTTGGTCCTCAAGGAACTATGATATTTTTGAGGACCATGACATCCTAAAGTTCCTATTGTTTGACTTTCTGTAGCTCAGAACAGCAGAGCATGAGTTACAGAGTCACCACACCTGGAGTAATTGGCATTAGTGTGGTTTCAATTTTAATTCCCTAACAAAAGCCAGTGATTCATGATAGACAACAGTCTTTCTAGCCCAAATGCTCTTTTTTATATCTTTTCAAAAATATAAATATAATTTGGGATTGCAGTGGGTGTTACATGATGTCAGGCCCACAGAAGTTTGATGATGATTTGACATAGCCTGCAACATCCTAAGATTGCTTTTCTTTCAGAGAAATCTAGAGATGTAGAAAAGTCTAGAGATTTAAATCTAGAGATTTGGGAAAAGTCGCTGACTCAGGCTATCCATGACAGATTTCAATAATGTTATCTGGAAGAAAAGCAGTAACTGGCTAAATACCAGATCCTTCTATTTATGAGGCTGGATAGAAGCAGGTGCATTTGACATTTCTCTGGACAATTGATGTCAGCATGCAAAATGCCTTATTTTAATCACCAGGAATGAAATTAATCTCATCTAGTATAAGATGATTCAAAATAAAGTTGTGAGTTTAGCTAACCACGCAGACTCCTGTATTCTGTGGAGATTTATAGACATTTATGAAAGGTGATTCATTCCACATTGGATATTCAGTAGCGTTGGAGTAATCACTCTTTAGAGGTGTCTGTCCTTCTCCCTTGGCTATAGCAGGAAGTTAAGTGCTAGTTTAGGCTAAATGATTAGCATTTAATTGGTAGACAAGATTAATTCCAGTTAATTTTAAAAATTCCCTGGCTACAACAGGCTTAATCCTGTCCCATGAATTCTGTAACATACTTTACTATTGCCTAGAGGTGGAAATGAAGTGTGTTTCAAGCTATGGAACATGGAGACAGATTTCTGCCTAGTGCTAACTTGCTGGAGCCACATTAATCCCAACTTTCTCCTGGGTTCCAGTTTGCAGCCATGATTGGATTGAAACCTCGATTTTACTTTTCAGTGGTGACAATGAGTTTGGTTTTACAGAAATGCAAAGATAGCCAAGGCAAAGGTCCTAAGGGACATGAGCCTTTTTTTTTTTTCTTGGATTCCTTAACTTAGGGGCTTCATGTGGAGAAGTGTGGTGACTTTCCTGCTTTTTTCAGAGCATAAGACTGAAACACAGACATTTAAGGTCATGACCTGTCTTTCAGGATTAGGATTAAAAATAATCCTAGATAGAGACAGGACTTTTAAAATTATGAACAAGTCAGTTGCCTGATCAAGAATATAATATGCAAATGGATGCATATCACTCCACCACCTGCTTCTAGCCTTTTCTTCCTTCCGCTCTTCCCTTTCATTTGTAGCTCATGAACAATTCTCAGTGTATTTTAACAATTCCAAGTTTCCTCCCAAATTCTTCTTCAAGTGAGAATCCACTTTGATCATGATAATAAAATGCATTTTTCAATAGTAGTACATTAAATTGCAATTGTGTAGTACCGAGTTTGGATCACAACCCTTCCTAATTTTCTTCTGCAAATCTGGTGCTTCCTACTGTCATTGTGCGGCAGTGAAAGAAGCAAATCACTGACCCTTCCTAGGGGAGAGTCATATAACACAGCTCCAGGTTTCTATTACTGAGTTTTATAACAGTAATAAGGTAAGAATTTACTGCTGACCTGATGTGCAGGAACAAAATCTTGCCACTTAATAAAGCTATCAAACATTCTGGATTTTTCCCATGTAAGAGATCAAAATTACAATACCTGAATTTCCCTGGCACTACAAGGCAGCATTTAATGCCATTGTACAGAATCATATGGTTTGCCCATAGATTTTATAATCCTGCGAGATACTGTGTCTGGAAAGTGGTTTTATTGCAATTCAATACATCCTAGATATTGCCATCAAAGATTAAACATCACTCTATCAACAGTGCTTGTTAGAGAAAACCACCTGGTGTCTATACAGCAAAGGTTATTATATTTCCCTTTCACAGTAGAGGTTTTCAGTCTTAACAATGGACTAGCTTTTTATAGCTGAGATTAAACCTGAGAATATGACAAGCAACGCAAGGTGCTCCTCTGTTTATTGAATTATCTGGTGATTTAAACAGGAAGGGAAAAAGATAATTCCCCCCAAAGTTTCTTCCATTCTCCCAAGGAATCATATGCATAATGCCAAGTTCTAGAAACATTTCTAAAGATTTTTGCACTTCTATTTTTTCAGGTATACCTGTCTCTCCACAAAAACCAATTTTTAATTTGTTTAAATCTTGAATTTTGTGTTCTTACATGCATCTGAAACTAGATTAATTAAAAGTGGAATTAAGGTAAGCCTGATTTTCCAAAGCTGTAATTCTGTTACATTAATCACCGGAACAATTTCAATATGAAGATTCTCTTACTGAAACCTTTAAAATCACCTCCAACTGTCCTGGAGACACTGGGGAAAAAAAAAAAAAAAAAAAGAGCCTTCATTAATTTAAACAGCTTCACAATAAAAATGGTGAGATTCATAGTAACTGGAACACATTTAAGAATAGTTGTAATGTTCTAGCTGTTCATTGACCAGGAATCATGGCAATCACATGCCTTTCCAGTTTTTAGCATTAAGTTATCCTCAAACAAACTTTGAATAATTTGTGAACATTTTGAATGCATTTTTCTTTAGCATTGTCCATTTTTTTTTCAAGCACAAAATAAAGAAATTTCCAAAACAGATTCTGAAGTCTTGTTGCCAGGACACCTAAGAAAGTGTGTGTTTTTTATAAATCTGTTGTATGAAGACTTAGGTTGTGTTTGACTTGCATTGATGGATGAGATGTTAATAGGTTGAAATAGGGATGAACATATGGATAGAGAAGACCCACACTCTGGGAATGTCTTCTGTAAGCCTGCCTCAGCTGGAAAGTGTATGGCTCTGCTAGCATGGGAGTTAAGTTGCAAAAAAGCAAATGCAACTCACTGCTTCCACTTTGCCTCCTAACCTTGTACGTTTACTTGGGAAAGTCTGATGTTAGCACAGCTCTACATATTCCAGACCACAACTGGATTGGATATGGCCAACTTAAAAACTGGGCTTTTGCCAAAGTGGACATACCTAAAAGAGAACATAATGATGTGTGTAATGGGTCCTGGCCACGCAGATGCTGCTACTGATGCTGAAGGCAGCATGTGGGCGTCACTCATGTTCATCCCACACGTGTGACACGTGGTGACAAGCCCCGAGCTGTGGGAGCTGCCAGGGCGAGAGCCTGGGGCTGGGGCCGACCCCCTGGCCGTGGTGCTGCTGCACAGACAAGGGGCTGCTGCAGAAAAGTCTTTCCTCAGGGTTCTGCAGGCTGCAAGTAGATGGGACAGCCTGCCAGGGATCTGGCTGCATCATGAGCACATATGTGGGGTGCAGAAAGGACGCTTTGCATTTCTCAGGCAGAGGGCCTGGTCTCCCAGTGAATGCAAATCCATCTACCCCTCTGCAATACATGTAGAGCAGAGCAGCACTAATCCTCTGTGCCCCTCCAGCCACTGCAGTAAGAGAAAACTGGACTTAAATGAATAAATCACATGACATAGATGGAGGAATTTGTGCCTTCTGCTTTATACTTCTCCAAGTATGGTAACAGCTGGCTGTTAACTTCTGTGTAAGTAAAAATGACTTCAGCTTTTTCCTTCTTTTTCCTTATGCATATTCTTTTCTGATTCTAAGATTCCCCATTTGCATCACAGTGCTATCCTAATTCCCAATGGTATGAGATTATTTTCACACGTTCTTTTTTCTTCCTAGATTAAGCTAGTGATTATTGCATCCACTAAAGGCCTTTTCTAAGCTCAGACCAGTATGTGAATCCCTTTTCTTTGGTCCCTGACTTTTAAAAACTTGAGAGAGCAGTAATTCAAATGCAAGTAGCCATGCTGGGAATGGTTTCTGACTCACTGTAATTACTGGAACAAAGGCAGTTAAATAGAGATACTGATAAATCTGCTCCAAGGAGTATATAGAAAAGGAAAAAGATATTCCTCCTCCCTCCTCCTATACGTAAAAATAACTGTATTCTAAAAGGACAGAAAAACACAAAAGAAAAAAAAGGGCTTATTTTTTTCTTTTAGCCTGAACTCCAAGATGATATGTCCAAGAGGGCCTACCAAAAACAGGGGACCAAAGTTCAGCTGTAGCATAAAACTGAATGAGCAGAGATTCCATTAGAGATTAAAATGACAAAATTAAGGTCAATTAATTTAGGTCAACAAAGGAATGACCCAGTTGTTAACTATGGGCCATTTCCCATGTCTAGAGCACCTTGACTGCTGCTCTGGAGAAGCTGTGTCTCCTATGGATTCTGTGGCACACCTGCCAGTCCCTGTAGGTATCTCCTAAACCCTGGGGTTTCCCAAATGGCAGTAGATGCCAATGCTTAGGCACTAGTCACTTACATGTGGGTGTTTAGGTGTCTTAGTTTTGAACTGAACACCTCATAAAATATCTGTTTCCTCTTTCATCTATCTGAAATTATGGGGTGGGTTTTTTGTGGTTTATATTGCATATAAAGCTGAAGAAAGCATTTAGCAGTTACTGGAAAATGAATCACATAATTTTTTTTACAATAACAGTCATCATTGTCAGCCCTTTATGTGCCTTTTCATGTAAAATAAATTGGCAAGCACCTAGAAAATAGCTTCAAAATGAGTGTAAGTTCATATGCATTTGTCAATAACAAATATATCTGACAAATTATATTTTCTTCTACAGCAGGGTGACCAGAACCAGGAAGAGACAAGAGGCAGTACTTGTCACATAGTTAGTTCTCAGTGAGGCTTCTGGCACTGTGCCCTGTGGCAATCTTAGAAACAAACAAGGGAAAGGTTACCAGATTGAAAGTACCACAAGCAGGTATAAGAGCTGCTAGGAAAACTCTGCTCAGAGAGTAGCTGTCATTAAGTACATTGTCCCAACAGTGGCACTGATGGGTATTTGTCAGAGGAAGAGAAGGTCTGTCTCAGGCTTAACATTTTTCCATTAGCTGTCAGATATCCCGAGACGTGGAACAGAGGATATGTTTATTACATTTGCAACTGATGCAGAACTAGACTGTAAATTTGCTGCAGCACAGCACTGAAAACAAACATGATCCTGACGAGGTGGGATTAAATCCACACATGTTCCTGTCAAGGTGAAGAGAGAGTGGAGATACTTCTCCTGAGTCCACAGGGGTTGCAATGGCTGTGAAGGGTGTGTTATTCAACTTTGACATGGTGTTATGAGAAAGGAAAGCACTATATTTGGGTTTGAAGACTTGAATGATTGTTTTTATCCTTTTGCTCCAAACAGCTGATGAAGTCTTGCACTGAATTTTATATTCACTTTTGGACACTGCTCTTGTAGTAAAAGCGATGTAGAATGAATTGAAAAGAATCCATAGGGAAGCAACACAAATGACGAGAAATCTCAAACCCCATGATTTATAGGAAAAGACTGAATCAAATAGGGACTTTAAACCTACAACAGAGAAAAAAGAATTGCGAGGGTGGTATTATTCTTCAAGCACAGCAAGGAAGACATTGCCTGACTGCCATATTTGGGTGCTGGAGGTTCAACATCTACCCTGACAAGAGCAAAGATGCTATATTCAGCATTTCCAGCACTTGGGCCTGGCCTAGCTCCCTTGGGAGAGCTGATGGGACATCAGAACAGGACTGCAATAATTGTAGGCTGAGAGTTTGCCTTGACTAAAGTGATTGTAAAGCATGCAAATTCAAGTAACAATTAACTACGTATCATGTCATGTCTCTGCCAGGACAAGTGTACAGTTTATAAATCTTCTATCATTGTTCGCTCTTGTACTTTCTATTTTTTTTCTTTTTTCAGTAATAAAAGGTGAATAAATAGGTGTGATTCTTCTAGAGTGAACTTGATGAGTTGTTCTGAGCAAGTTTACATGAGCAAGGCTTTGGGAATGTCATGGAAAGCTGTCTTTCAGTTAAAAGTTATTTTTTTATACTGCTAATTGGAATTTATGACTCAGAGATAATCCCAAAACTATTTTGATTCAGTAAGAGAGAAAAAAATCCTCTGAACCTCACATCACTCATCTTTCCCACAGCACATTAATCCCAGTAAAATCCCTCTTTGTTCTCTCCTTACCTGTGCAACTTTCCAAATTTGGTTTTGCTATTATTGCCCCTGACTTCAGTAGTTCTACACCACAAAATCATTTTGCTTCAGAACTGTTTCAGTTCCTATGAAATTACATGGAGGAGAAAGCTTGTTTGAGAAGGGTTGGGTGGTTTTGTTTCAGGGAGTGGCCTTGATTTAATGTGAAGGTGTGAGGCTGCTAGCCCTTCCCTTTGCCAGGAAGGATGTTATCTTCAGTCATAAAAAGTCAGGGAAATCCACCCATTGCTGGTCTGTTGTTTTTCCTCACTAGAGCCTTCACTGTTTTGCTCAAGGCTACCTCTGGGATAAATTTCTGGAAAGCTGCCTCCAGCTGGATATGCCCCATGATCTCCCTTCAATGGGAATTCCTTAGCAAGGCTAAGATTCAATTATTTGTCTGTTGACCATTATCTTAAACTGAGATTAGATAAATTTTAATTACCACCCTTGGTTTTGTTAAGATTTATTCTGCCCAAAATAAAACTGTTACTGAAACTCACAGGTTTACTTTAGCAGAAATGAAGAGGTAGAGTTAACATTCTTTATTACAAAAATCAAGACACATTCATACAATCCAAAACTTGCTAATAAATTGTTATTTCTTCTCGTATCCACAATTTCCTTAGCCTGGTAAAAGCAAACCACTGACAGGTGGTCAAAGCACCATCTTTTATAACCCAAATAATCTAGATTACACATTCATTTATATATATCCCACAATACATCCGCAGTATCTTATTCCAATAACAAAACATCAGTTCATTTACATTTACATTAATTCCATATTTTAACACCATTCAGAGCACAATAACTTTACAAAGATTTTGTCAAATTCCTTTTGGATTACAGTGACTGTGGTTACATTTCATTAACATCCTTGACAGTGACACCTCACCAATGCCTTGGCAAAACTTCCTCCTCATCCAGCGTCAAACATCTTCACCACCCTTCAGACACATTCCATTCCAGCAATTCAAAACAAAACCATCCGCTGTAAATTTTAATCACTTAATCAGTGCCTGCTTCCATGTAAAAGACAAATCATCCCTACCTCTGCCACATCAACCCACCAAGCTCCCAAACCTAGAGGCCTCAGTACCTATCAAGTACCATCATTTACTGAAAAATCTTGGCAGGTTCAACTAGAGACAGGAAAAAGTGTCTCTACGTTCCTTACAGTGCTGTTGGAAGAGCCCAGAGTTTATGAGGAGATAGGATTAATTCCATGCTTCTATGGATTGGGAAATACCTAAGGATGTAAGGCCTTGCTTACACATAAATCAACATTGTAAGTGGATAGAGATTTAGGCACCAGAAATGAAGGAACACTTTTGTTAAAGTAATAAAATTAACAAAAGTAATGAATCACATTGCCACAACCTGTGAAAATAAGTTACAGTTTAAAAGCTGTCTCCATTTCAGTACTCAACAATGTTACAAATCCAGCAGTAAGAAGACACATTTTACAGAAATTTTTTTGTTGTGCTATATCCTGTTCCCAGTTCCTTCTTTCTTGACTTGTATTTCAATTCCATTATTTTCTGATGCTGCTTCCAACTCCAAGACCCCTAAGCAGGATGGGCCAGTGCACTTTCACAAGCTATTCCCATATTCTCTGTAAATACAAATCCTCAGACTGGTCCCTCCAAAGCACACCAGGCTATGTCTGTCACCTTTCACCATGACTTTAAGTACACTAGATTCTTCTTTGTCATGACTTTTACAAAATATTTCCCTAGTTTGAGTGAGTTTCTGACAGTTTTCCTCAGTTGACCTTCCTGGATCATTAATCCTTTCCACAACAAAAAGTGCTTCCTTCAGAAACTCTCACCTTTTATTTGAGAATTCTTTTTCTATCACCCTGAAGAGCATCAACAATTTTAACTTAAAATTTTCTCCAGCCTGAGTAATTTCCTTCCCTTTTATGAACAAGCAGTTAACAACACTTTGCATGCGAATATTTTTTCAACTGTGCACTCTATTAACCTGAAGAAGGAAGCATACCTCACCACAGCATCATTAGATAAATACTCATGCTGTTTAGAAATAGATAAAATGAAACATCTGAAAGTGATCTGTACAATATAGAGAGGTGAGTCTAAGTTAAAACCCTGGGAAAAGGGATATTTACATCCATCTACAGAATATTTTTCTCATTAAGATTTTGTGGATGGTAACCATCCAAAACAATCTACCATGAATGTCAAAAGGATTTCCAGTTATCCTTTGGAGAACGAACTATTTCCTTTGCAGAAGATGTAAATAAATAACATAGAAAAACAAGTACTTTAGACCTCAGCATCCAACTTACATATTAAAGAGCCAACACTTCTCAGCTATCTCTTATGCATTTCTTGTAACTGTTGGCTACTTCTCTGTTAGAGGACAGTTTTGCTGAGGAGCTCTTGATTCCATACCACAGCCAAATCATTTCGCCCTGGCAATGCTATTAATGTGTAGCATTTTGCAGCATTGGGTAAGCAAACCAATTTAGGATCTAAAATACTTGTGCACAGGATCAGTGCAATAGAATACATATGAATACATATAATCTGCAAGCCAGTTTGTTTTGTGGTCAAGTAAAATTGTATTTATTTGTTGACACTGCCTGAATGGACATTTTACTGAAGCATTATTATAAATGACTTCTTGTGAAAAAACAAGGGCTCAGTGGCTAGAATAGACCTTGTTAAGAGATGTCTACATTTAATATGACTTTGACCTACAATATTTCACCTTATTCATATTTAAGAGGCAAAATCTAGGCTTCACTGAGGGCAGGGAAAAATCGCCTTCGTACTTCAGCACAGTAAGGATTTTAAGTCAGAAGCTGTTTATAAATTTCTGTATTATATCCAAAGAAATGGATTTACACTATAAAAATGTCAATATACCATTTGCTAAATATATAGAGTGGTAGTCGCTTGGTCTGGCTTTAGCTATCTAAAAGACAGGTATCAAATACACTCTAGCTGTTTGTGACTCCTCATATAACCAATGGTTAAAGTTCAGGCACGGAGTAAGAGTCTCCCTGTTCTGAGTTAGGTGGCTGGAATATCTGGAATGGACATTTGCAGGTGCTGTTTATTTCCCATTCCTTATGGGAGATGCCTAGAAAACATGCTTATGCCTAGTTGACTAATATTTGGTCATTTAGACTGAAGTGTGATTAATTTCACACGCAAAACTTCATCTCAAAACAACAAGGTTTCTTTATTCTTCTTGCCATCATACAAAGTAACCTTCTTGATTTCTATAGACCTAACTGTTCATAAACAAGCACACTGCATTTATTCTTGTACCATTTTGACTTTTACTCAGAACTGTTACTCACCTTTCCTAGGGCTAAACCCTCATAATATATTTACAAGCACAACCACTTTCTTATCTCCATTCAGACAGTAACAGCTGCACTGCCACATTTACATCTGCCCTTCTAATGTAGGCTCTTCCTTGGCTTTCCCTTAGGACAAGCCTTTATCTGCACCTTTTAGACCAGAATTTTGCAGTCTTCCAGCTGAGCTTCTACCAGACTCACTGCACTGGGCTAGCAATGCTTTTTGGTTTTGCTTTCCTAGGTGTATTTCCCAAGGATGTTCTTTCTGCCTTCAACTTCTATTTCTCTCTTTCATTATCGGAGTACCAGTCATCATAAATCCTCCAATTTGTTTCTGCTACTATCATAATAGTACTATTAATCTGCTACTGTTATAATAGTAGCAAATTAAAAATTTCGGATATGTCAGTTGTAACAAATAGCAGTTTTGCACACAGAGGTTTTGTTGCATTTTCTTTGGTTTTTGTTCGTTTGTTTTTTTAAAAATAATTTTCTTTATTTTTTATTTTCTTTATTTATTTTATATTTATTTATATTCTTTATTTTCTTTATTTATTTTATTTCCTTTGCTTTGACAATGAAGATCAGTGGTATGAGCCTTCATGCAATGGAATTTGACAATTTTTTCTTCCCATTTGTCAGACTTTTAGGAAAATGGGAAGAAAAACTATGGG
The DNA here is from genome assembly GCF_017639235.1 of Corvus kubaryi. Classification (NCBI taxonomy): domain Eukaryota; kingdom Metazoa; phylum Chordata; class Aves; order Passeriformes; family Corvidae; genus Corvus; species Corvus kubaryi. Next base: position 16,410,414 of record NW_024580667.1, on the reverse strand, counting down.
AAAATTATTTTTTTCTCTTCAAATGAAGTGAGAGACTGCCTGCCCACAAGTACTGCCAAACCTGACACATAAGGAGGCAGCTTTCCAGGCTTCCGTGGAAACATGGAAAAATGTATCTATTCTCCTTATGCAGACCTTCCTATGAGGATGAATAACACTTAAAATTTTCCCTTTGATCCTTTTGGACATGCCTTTAGAAAATGTGCCATCCTCATAGCCTGTCCTGCAGCAGATTTGCCTTCCTTTTCCTGACTATGGCGGAAGCTGGAGAAGCTACTTGAGAAATCAGACCTTGCTACTGCAGCCAGTTCGGCCTCTCTTTCTGTGGGGTCAAGTTCCATCCCAGAGAAGCCTGTTTAAAACTTCATAGCATAATTCTGTTGCCACACAAGATGTGGAGTCAAGGGCCATCCTGTGCCTTTACTGTCCCTGCCATGAGAAATGCCAGGGACAGATTAGAGATTAAGACCTTTGGGATCTGGCTTGCTTCTCCTTCTACTTGTGGGGAAGCAGGAAAAACTGGTAGAGTGGGAACACTTTTAGGGTGAGTTGTACCCCCATATACCAACCAGCCCCTCAGGATGATTTGCAGAGCTTTTGAATTCCAAAAATAGATAAAAAGTTTTCAGGTCTTAGGCCTTCTGTCTGCATGAGAACCAGCATGAGTACTGGTCCATAAAAATATTTTCCTTTCCCTGTAACCAGTAGCAGCTTTGTAGTTGATTGATCACTTTATTTTTTTTAATGCTACATGTTTCTACTGGCACAGTTAAATATACATGAAAGCGTTCATAACTTGATAGTAATTCAGCCTTGAAACTGGCTAATGGCTTATGCAGACTTCAAGACTATTGAGAACTCTGTACTTTTTCCTATTAAATTTCTTCATCCTGAGAGATTCCCAAGTAAGACTAATATGGAGCAGTGACTTCATAAGAATGGAAAGACAAATCATTCTTGTTTCATCCTCTCCATGGAAGGAAGCAGGAAAATTCGAACTATTGATAGCAAATAAACAACTTTTTCTTCTCTTTTTCTTTTTGTGTATATAATTCAAAGTTTTCTCCTAATTTCCTCAATTGTTCTTGAATTTGTTAGAATTTACAGCATAACTGAGGGCACTTTCTTAATAATAAACCCTGTTTTCCTAAATATATGCAATGTAGTAATCCTATGACTACACTGTTAGAAGAGAAACAATATTATTCTGTTCTGAACTCAACTGGGACCTGTTCTAGGTCCTACCTTGTTCCTCATCTCTACACTCTGCCATAACCTGCTGACATTATATCAGCAATGTGTGTTTTAAAAAAATGTTTGTTTGATTAAAACCTAATAGGTAAAAAAAGCCCCAATATTTTCAACTGCAACTTCAACAAATGTTCAAGGAGCATGTGGATGTAAACTGATGGACAAAGTGAGACAGAGGTCACAGTCAATAGAAGAAATTAAAAGGATGTGTTACTGATTGTATTAAGGAACAAATCGCCTTTTGCTAATTTCTAGTTCTGGGCTGGCTGTGCCACTGGTTGTAATTACAAATGCAACAAAGAGGCTTTCCACATCTTCCTATACCTACAAATCTGGATGAATCTATTTCATCCTCTTGCTATCACTACTACTTGCATAAACAAGATGACAGAACGATAGATCAAATAATCCTCTGCTGGTGGGAGATGGCCTCACTGTGTTAGCACCACCTTCACACTGCCACAGGGTGGACTTTTTCCAAATTCCATAAGGAATCTGTGCTTCCAAAGAGAGACATATATTTCTAGGCTTGAAACTACTGTTAGTGAGGGCACACAATATTAATAATAATAATAATAAAAATTAAAAAGAACCCCCAAACCCCCAAGCTGACATTAATGAGGTTGAATATATGTATTAGTACTATTAAAGGGAGCTCGTTCCAGGGTTATCCTAAAATAATCTACTATCTCTCTGCTTGTGCTCCTTAATCAGGTCTCCTAGTGCTGTTTTAATTAGAGAGCAATGCTATTAAGCCCAGAATAATGAAATCAAATAATTCAGTAATTGTAGAAGAGTGACAGGTTTATCTGCATTCCTTCTTTATCTTCTACTTCAAAAATATTCTCAACATTCAAGCTGCCATATTTCATTTTGACTTTTCATTTCATTTTTTTGTGCACATTCTGAAAACAGTAATTTTTAAGAAAATAATTTTTTAAAAAAGCCAACTTTTTGAAACACAATTCTTGCAACTATAATATTTAAAAATTTAAAATGAGACTGAAAATAGAAAGAAGGGTGAAGGAATAGAAGGATAACAGAGAAACATTTTCAAGTGGAATTGTCTGTTTTCCAAGTAAAATAAAAATGAGGGTGAAGTAAAAAATTACTAATGAAAACTATTCCCATCCTGTCATGTCACAGTTAGCTGTCATTTGTTACGTTTCAGTGATCTAAACAGCTGTAGCTGGTTTTTTTCCTATTCAAAGGCTATACAAAACACAAAGCCTCCATTTGCTGCCCTTTAGAGGCTTGATTGTAAGCTATTCTAAGAGTTCATAATTTTAAGGAATACTCCTAATTACTATCTGTCTGTGTGTATTAACAAGAAAGGAGGTGATATTCCTTAAGAGGAAAAATCTCCATGAGTTCAAATAACTATATACATTAGGACAGTTAAAGGAAGCAGACTTCTAAAATTTTAGCTATCATCCATTTTTAAATGGAAGTCCAAGAACAATAGTCTTATGCTAGAGCATTATATCATAACTTGTGTATCTGCGACTCTCATGATTTTTACAAAAGTAACACAGCACATGCTAAGAGAATTGTTCCCACACTGCTTGGAGGAAACAGCAGTGCATTGCCTGAACAATTCACCCAAGAAGAATGTTATTGAGCCATGCATTTTAAAAGAACCAGACATTTTAAAACACACCTGTGCTGGCCTTGGGAAACAGCTCATGAGAAACTGCAGTTTTGCTAGCAGCTAAAGTGCTTTCTCCAAAGACATGATTTAATGGGAAGTCTGAGCTGTTCTCACAGGGGCTCCTGCTTCACTTGGGTTTGACTCTTTGGAAAGTGAAGATTCATGGGCTTGTACCTACCTCTGTGTAAATCAGGACTATCTCCTTTGAAGTCAGCAGATGTAAAAATCTGGGTGAATAAAGGAGGATCAAGGCCTGGGGCTGTCATCCCTGCCCTGCTGCTTTTATTCAGGTTAGGATTTCAAATATGTAATTGCAATATTATTTTTCCTGTCATTTGGGAATGTGGGTTGAGCCTGAGTGGGAACAAAAGGATGAATAGGTGCAGGCTTGCTTTGCAGAGCTGCAGCATGGTGCCAAGGCAGGTAGTGGTGGCAGGTTTTCAGCTGCCCCGTCACTCTGAGTGATCTCTCTCAGCACTGCTCCAGAACTCCCTCTTTTGCTACTCTGTTCCTCTCTCAGGCAGCAGTAATTATGTCACTGTCAATCACACTGTAGTAGAAGACTTTGTGACTTCCTAATATATTGTTCCACTTTTAAACCAGAACTGCCTCAACACTGATGATTTTCAAGCCCATATCTTTCATATATCACCCTTGTGAAATTTATGTGTCCCTCACCTTTAACCAGTATCATGATTTGTGCTAGACTTCCTTACTCATAGCAGGTTGAATCCCACCTGGGAAAGTAACATACTTGGTCAATGGCATAAGCATCAGTCCTCAGGTTGGAGGTGATGTTGCAAAGGTTATGGTTGCAGCCGATGTGTTCAGTGATCTGCCAGAGGCACATGATATGGCAGGGCTTGCTAAAATAAGTAACATGATGACAGATTTTACTATTTACAGTTTCATTAAAAGGGTCTGCACTTGAATCAGAAAACCAATAAAAAAAATTAAAGAAACAGAATATTCCATTTAAAGAGTGGAGTTAATACAAAAGCCTACCTCAGAAGAAAACACTTGCACCTGCACTGTTCCAACTCCCACAAGAATGACAAATCAGCCTGTTCTGGCACAGAGATTTGATTTATGTACACAGAAGCCCTAAACCTCACAGTACAAACCAAGAGTCTTACCCACACTGAAAGCATTGTTAACATCATTGCTCTTTAGTCTCTTAACTTTTTGTATGAAAATCAAGTACTAAATCAAAGGTTAAAATGTAAAGAGGGTTTCTTTCATTTTAGAAAGCACAATAAATACAAATAGCTCAGCATAATCTAGAACAGACACCATCAGCACTTGGAAGTGAGCAGGGCTTTCCTCAGTGTGGAGGAGACAAAAATACTGTGCTCATTTCTATATGGGCAACCAACTAAGTAAAACAGGAAAATACTGCTTTTACATCCCTATATCTCAAGACACACTTCCACTATTAGAAAGATCAGTATGTGAAAACACATCAGAGGTGGTGTTCCAGTAAAACTCCCAGCATGTCACTGCAAAACCAACCTGTGCACATTTTTGTTTATCACCAGCTTCCCAAAGGTACTGAGGTACTGGTGTGTACTTCCTGTGTGTGTCCAGCACTTCTTCACTCCTAAACCACTAATTAAAGCAGTGTTTCCAACTAAAATTAATACCCTCAGTTTTGGTGACACAGATAAGACCCAGTAGCAATCCTCACTTTGTTTTGGTGCATGTGCTTATCTGAAAATTGTGCTGCTGCAAATAAAAGCAGAATCTGCTAACTACTAGACATCTGCTTTATTAGAATAATTAAAAAAGAAATACTTACACTGTGTTAGATATTAAATAATATTTTAATGGAATCTTTCAGTCTTTCATGTGCTGTAAATGCTGGGCATATCAAAATGAACTGGTTAACAAGCTGACATTTTAATTTGTGCTTTCAATAGTGTCCTGTTGCGTTTTCTAACATGTAAAGAATATAGTGTTTGCAATTAAGACACAGGACTAAAACAGATGATGCACACTGCAGTTTAGTGACCTACTATTGCTAAAATAATGAAGAACATGTCTTTTCACCTGTACTTGCAGATTTCCTGCTTTCCACAGTGTACCCAGACCTGAGCGACTTTTATGCTGCCTACCCTTGGGACCCTCTGCTCACTGGGAGTCTCTTTGCTGAGCAATTGAAAAATGGGATACCTAAAACCGACAAAGAATAAATTAATGGCACAAAAAGCAGCAACTTTATTGCTTTCTGAAAGCAAACAATGGGAAAATACAGTAGACTGGAGACAGTCTACTAAATAATTTATGACATATAGCCCATTCCAGAATGATTTTTTCCTCTATTAGGTGTGCATTAACACATGAAAGTCAAACATATGGAAAATCTTATCTGGTCCTGGAGAGAAATAGTCCCCCACCCTTCCATTACCTCAAGCTCAACACTACTCTGAGCTGCTACTATCTTCTAAAGAGATTATGCTATTATTTGTTCTAATTCGGCTGAATCCCAAACTGGGTTTTAAATACACTTTTGAAACAATCATTATACCAACACAGGCTTCATCTACCACATTCACTGCTTGCATCTCAGCAGATTATTCCTCAAAAATCTGCACTTCTTAAACACAGCATTATACAATGCTACCTCATTCCTAGTCACAAAACTTTCAAAAAAAGGGAAAAATCCTCATCTAAGAGTGCATGCTACATTAAAGTACCATGTTTTATTTTTATACAAGGACTACTTGTTCCCCCAGATTTCAATTCATAACTATGGACCATGCAAAATGCCACAGACCACAGAAGCTACATTTTCGAATGGAAGTTTTTATTGATTAATCAGGCATTGAATCAAGTATTGTAAAATAAACAGATTTTGTTTGTTAAAAAATGTCCAGAAGAATACCATTCATAGCAAACTTGTTTCCTCGTCATACAGAATATGAAATTATTCAAGAAATGACCAAAAAGGAACACCTGACTAATTGCTGTCACTTTGTATGTGTATATACCTATGTATGTATATACACAAATTACACACTGTATTTGTGCATATGCTGGTGTGTGTATACCCATACATATGTGTACATATATACACAAATATATATGCACAAAGAGTACTGTCTGAGCTAAAAGGACATTGGAGTAATGTGGCTTAGCTCCAAATGAATTATTCTGTGTTAAAATAAAGATGATACAGCAAGCTCTGTAGATAACAGACCATGCTTTTTCCATTGGCCAAAACCACGATCTGTCTTTACACTCATGCTCTATCTTTACAGTGAAAATACATGAAAACATTTGGGACCTCTTCAAATTCATGGCATTAGTTCTATCCAGCTCAATCTCTGCCAACATTGTGTAACCAAACACTGAGCAGTGTTTTCAGTTTATCCACTACTGAAATAATCTTCTAGTTTTAATATTTCTGGCAAAAGAGAAGATACACAGCCTTGCTACATGTACTTTGGAAATTCACTCTTTCCTTTTAGGCAGAACTTGGCAATAACCCTAGATTAAAAGTCCTTTCTTCATGCATCCTTTTATCACTGCTTTGCATCAGTCATCTTCTGTCAACTCATTTTCAAAATTTTCCTACCATCTCAGCTACCTCCCAAACATTCCAGGTCAGATTATCTGGGCATTGTATATCAGATTGTATCAGTAACATTGTACTCAATTTTAAATTTAATGCTTGGGGACTGATTTACTTTTTCATTTTTGAGGGTATATGTTTCTTGATTATTAAAGACACTATGATAAACACTGAGGTTCGCTATATGTACACACTTTGCCTTTTTATGCCTACTTGAGAAAGATCAGTGGCTCCTACCTGTGAACTATGGGACGTTGCCCAGCTGAAAGCCATGGTATCAGCAATGTACTGCCAGATTTTTCTACATTTAATTCAGCAGTTAGCAGAGCATGTAAAGGGAAATCAAAGAAACATGGAAAGGCATTTATTTTCTATTAAAAAAAAAAAAAGAAAAAACCAAATGGGCATGTACATATTCGCCTCATCTTGTTCATAAATTTCTGATATAATCATAAGGCAAACTATAGTACAGCTTTGTACCTGGAGAATCAGTATTTAAAAAATCTGAAGCTGAGCTTGGGACCATTTTATTTTGGACCCATTAGTGAACAAAGTGCATTAAGGCATCTTTTTTGAAAGACACCTAAAGCATAGTTATAAATTACTGAGCAAATCTTTAAAGCTGATATTCAATTTATCCTTTCTCTATACAGGCAGATTTTCACCACTTGCATAGTAACAACAAAATGCTGTAGGAAAACCATTCTTTTAAAGTTGTCATATGCCTCAAGCATCTCCCAAAATGATCATTTGTACATAAGCATTGCAATAATTACAAAAAGCTTCTATCTGTAAAGAGAAAGAGAAAAAAATGCACCTGATTCAGCTCTGAGATAAAGTACATACAACCTCTATTGCCTTCACTGAAGCTCTTCTATCAACACCAGGATGAATGTAGGGTCTCCCCATGCAGATTTCTATCACTGCTGAGAGCTTACTCTTTACTTTGCATTCACAAAGTGAACTGTGCTTTCCCAAACAACCTGGGACAATGATAACCATGAGCAAACTCCAGCTGCAGTGTTTCTCCATACAGCACATGTAAAACAGATTTCCTTGCTTTGTTATAGACACTACACAGTGTATGACAATGAAACATTTGTATTTAATTTAAAACCAATGGTAAAGTGGCGCATGTCTCACTTCCGAGTTGTTGGCTGGGCTTGCTATGTTGAACCTTGTAAAATCAGCAATAAGCATTCACATGTCTACCATCAGAACCGTGACATCTTCTATTACAATCAATCCTCAAATGATGCTTTATCAAATTAGTCTACAGTCAGACCTTGGATTGGCTGCTCTCCTCCAGTGTTGCTGATTCTCAGAGATGGTATCGGTTTTCCACATCCTCAGTGATTCTGTAATGTTTCCCAAAGACGAAAGCGAAGCACTGGTAGATGGGAATATTGCCATCAATAAAATAAATCACCAGATGATTTATCCACTCACATTTCTAGGAGATATTCCACATGTTTTTTATGAACTGAGAGAGCACTGCCCTGTAAACAGAAGTAAATTAAACTTTATTCTTTTGCTGTGTTGGCGAGCTCCACTTCCTCTCTTACTTATTTTTTTTCTTTTGGTCTGCACACTCCGATGTGCAAAGTAGACATTGGGAGATCTCGCACTCAACAAGGCTGGTAATGAGACCACTAATGTGGGCACAAGTAAAACTTGCGGTATACTGACTTGTCCACTATGCAGTTTTCATCCTTCTGATTTCCTGCTATTATCCACTGTAAAATAAAGTTATGCAAAAGGATGATGAAACTTTAATTAACAGGACCATCAATGTGCAAAAAAACCCCCCAAAACAACAAGAAGTCATTTCCCAGGTGTCCATACTAGGCTTTCACTTTTCTTTTTTTTTTTCAATTTTTATAAATAATTTATAAATCTTCCTGTAAGAGATGAAATACAAAACCAACAAAACAAAACCAACTGAAAAAGAAAGTTCTAACATATTATTAAAGCCACTTCTTGTCCTTCAGTACAAAATACACAGAAAGAGAGATTCTCTCCTTGCCAGTTTTGCCCAAATTTGGCAGTGTTGTCTGGGATGCCACATGGGTCCACCAGCTCCAGGTAAGCTCCAGCTGGCACCACTGGGCTGCCCTGGGAAGATGTGTCATCCTACCTTTTGGCTTTTAGCAGTCACGCGAGCTGCTCAGAGGAGTCTAGGTGGTCAGGGATAGGCAAGCCAGTTATAATGGTCAAACATTTATTCCACACTGTGAACGTGGGGCACACTGGCTGGCCAAATGTAATGTCAAAAGTGTAAAGGTGTAGGGAGTTCAAAGCATCATAAAAGGCAAGGGAACCGTTGTCGTAGTCCAGCAAAATCCCGACCCGCCGGAGGTGAGGCGCGGGCTCGATGGGGATTTCTTTGCTGTTGTGCCGCACCACCCACGTGTTATTGCAGCGGCAAAGCACCCAGGAGGCAGAATTCTTTCCAATCCACTCATGCTTCGGTGCTGACTTGTAGGAAATACCAATAGCATACCTGCAAAACAAAAGAACACCTCAAGGAAACAAATGCTTCCTGCCATTTTGTCTCTCAGTGAAGTCACATGTTAGCCCACAGAAGCTGATAAAGTGCCCCGGCCTCTTACTCCTGTGGGTTAAGCTCTAATTAAATGACGTTTCACCACAACATCTGCACAGGCTTAATTAATGCTTTGCCCTGTCTCTCTTTTGGGTCTGAGAGGTCAGGGAAACTCATTGTATTATTTTTAGTTTGGCAACTGTGGAAATTTTTTTGAGGACTTGCCTCTGGTGTTGAAAAGGAAGATTTTTGCGTACTCAGCAACTCAGAGTTTGAATTGCTGGACCTCAAATTTCCATTTCCAACAGACGAATACAGAGAAATTCACTGATTTTAAAATACACTGCCATCTGTCAGCTAATCTGATCTCTCCTTGCTCCTTTAATACACGGCCCAGAAGAAGGAATGCAAGAGTAAACATCAAAGGACACATTAAACCCCTTCCCCCATTTTGCCATTTTCAAATATGTTTTGCCAGATGTTGGTGTGGTTTTCAGATTCAAATGAGTATTTTTGAGAGTGGGTTTCAGGCCAAGTGAAGCAATTGTAGGTAAAGACATTTGCTCTGCAAACCAAAATTTATGGCAAGATGTGCAGGGCAAAAGGACTGCGAAAATGTTCTCATTAATGGACACTGAGGGAAAATACCTGATTTGTCATATATAACAGAAATTTAAAAGTTCCTCATGTTCTAGACACACTGCAGTATTTGCTGGGTATTCAACCAACAGAAGTTAATGTGCCACAAGGATTTTTTCCCCATTCCTTAGCACTGGCACAGACAAACAGCATTTTTCTTTGATACAGTGGGTAATACCTGAAGACCTTAGTGATTTTTCCACTTTATTAACTTTCATCATGATGTCTTTGAATACCAAAGGATAACATCTCTCCCATTGACTAAAGGACCTCTGAAAGACACCCCTGTATGACACAGAGGATCATTCAGAAGTGGAGGAAAGCAGTAGTCTATTTCCTGCCCCTTGCTTCGTACCCTGGGGCACAGACCTACAGCTCTGCTGCTTCATGTCCCCTCCCCAGAAGCAAATCTGAACTCTGCCCCTGTTAAACTGGATCATCAAGTTGTCCTCAGTTTTATTCATTTTTTCATAGTGAAGGACAGAAAATCTTTCACGTTTAGTAGAGAAATGATCACATTTACAAAATTATCTATCTGTATAAACAAGGTGAAATTTTTTGATCCCTCCAATTAAAAAAAATCTTAAAACGTACTGTATGTGGGTTCAAAAAAACAACAATCCCCAGCTGAGGAGTAGAAGTCCTGTGAAGACTGCTAAATATAAAGATGCATAATCTGACAGATTTATTTCCAGGGTCCAAAAGTGCTGGAGATTGGGAAAGTCATCTGACAAACTATTTGAAAACACATGCTTGGCCTGCTCTTGCACTGTTCCTGATGTCTCTGCTACCGGCCTCTATCAGAGGAGCTGTACCAGCACCTGTGTGGTGTGAACTAGTGCTTCTTTTCACATATATTTTTATATACATACCACGTACTCCCACTTATAACCACTTCCCAGTAATGCCGCCCGCTGTCGATGAACACGTTGCCAGCTACTCCGTAGCTCCCTTGGCTCGTGAATCTCTCTGGTGTGTGACTCTTTTTGGATGATGTTTCATCCCGTTCCACTGTCAAGTTATCATGAGACACTTTCAATTTTCTATGGGCAGATTTGGGGTCCAGTTTAAATGGCTGACCTAGAGAAGTAGAGACAAAGATGACAGATTTGGCTTAGATTTTAAAAAGGAGAGTGGATTAGCAAGCCTCTAAGAAGCCCACAAGATTACATAACCATATTAATTTCCTCCTCTCAAGTGTTCTTGAGATAGACTAACCTATTTTGCTCCCTGCAATAGCTAGTTTGCATTGCATTGTCAGTTTACTGTCAACTTCATTGTGGACTAACTTCCCCGTGTTGATAATCCCTGAAAAGAGCCCTGCATAATCATCATGTCCATTATCTCTGACCTAGAGGTAACCAGAATACTCTAATTCTTGCATGTAATTGAAACCAATATACATGCTAATAAAGGTCTGAGGGTTGCTTTTTTCACAGCATATTAGATTTAGAATAAATTGTGTTCTATTAATTCTCTAGGGATAAAGCTCCATAATAACACCTCTGTCATTCCTACGAAAAGTATGATTTCAAATCCCACAAAATGAGCTTGAAAATAAGAAGCACTAGCCTTGTCTCTTTGTTCACTGACAGCTTTATTTGTAACAAGCACAATCAACAACTCAGGATTGCTTTGGAAGGATGCCCATGTGGTGCTGGATACTGTGCATTAAAAGGAAGGAAGTGAACTGTAACTTGGCCCAAATAATATGGTGCAATAACATTACTGAGGCTGTTGCTCTTGGCAAGTATCTTCGGCTGTAGCACAAGGTCTGTAGACAATAACAGGAAGCTCTTTGGTAAACCAAACCTTGCAGATATATAAAGCCCACCACAATTCTGACAGGCTTGCTCATTGTGTCAGAAAGCAGAATGATCATTTACCTCCACCAAGAGACAGCTACGAAAGTATGACTCCACAAGTGGTCCAGCAAAGCACTTTTCCCTTCTTACTGTCTTTCATATCAAGGGGAAAAACATGTAATCAGAAGTTTTGATGACATGCACAGAAAATGCAAACTAGATCTCTCATGAACTCTGTGTGAGGCACTGGCACATGTACTTAAAATAAGATGTAGACCGTTCAGGGCTATCTACTTTTGCAATGTGCAGTTAGTTACATATTATGACCAAATACAGAATAAACCTGTTTGAAAATATTTGGGGACTATTTCTTACTGCCTGACAGTGGTAACATAACCTCCTGTCTGCCTCTCTGACTGCTTAGTAACCTTTGTGTGCTGAAGCAGTATCTGAAGGATGTCTCTCTGTACTAAATTGTGTCTGGTCCCATCACACAGGTTAATAGCAAACAGGAGGAAATCAGAAGAGTGTACATGCCATTCTCTTCAGACTCCTTTCACCATTCACTATCACTCCCCTTCAAGCACCCTCCCCTACAACAAGCAGGTTTCAGAGGATGCACAAATCCCAGTGTTTCCTTTCCAACCCTCAGAGCTGCCCATGATGAGTACATGGCTGAGGGATTAGCTGGGACAAGAGGAAAAAACAGATGAAAACTGGTCTTAAAATTGCTATTCTACATCTGCTAATAATTTGATGTCAGTAACCATTGTTTTTTTGAAGTGGGATCTCTGACTACTCTATCACCTTTCTGAACTCCATAAAAAAATGAGGGGGTTGAAGCTAAGAAGTTTTCCAATGTCCTAAAAAAGAGATCATTTTGGGGGATAAAATTAGACTAGCAATTTTCTTATGAACACTACACAAAAATAAAATGTTTTACTGCAAACATAAGGAAAATTTTTGCTTTGTAGAGGAAAAAGAATAGAGAGGATATTAAAACAAAACCACAAAAGAGTATTTTCAACCATTTCACATGTGATAGCTTAGTTCCTATGTGATATTTCCAGTGACCAAACTACAGATGTATCTCTCAAAAAACCCCAACATATTTTCTGTGCTACTGAAGACTCAGGCAATCTTGAATTATGTTAAATAAGTGGCTTTCATTTTGGAAAGCACTTTAAAAAAGTTAAACATCTCTGTCCTCCTGTATCTTTCAAAGATCAGACCTAAGAGGAAGGCCAGAAAGGAGAAGACTTTGTGCATTCTGATCTCACGTTACTCACTGTTTGTCTTGAGCTTGCCAGGCTCGCTGCTCCGGCTGCCAGCCTGATTAATGGCCTTAACAATGAAGATGTACTTTGTGCCACTCTGCAGCCCATGCACTGTGTAGTGGTTTTGTTTGATATTAGGAACAATCATCCAGCTGTCGGCTGAGTTGCATAAACCTGCAATTTCAAACAGAGCACATCAGTCGTAACACACTAAACACTTTGTAACAGAGGGACATTTAGAGCATTCCCAGGCACCTAAGGGCCAATATGAACTTTGCTTCTGTACCTTTTAAAGTGTTGTTACACTTACTGAGCCACTACTTAAAGCCCTTAATTCATTTTATCAACCTGCAGCCAAGGTACATTTTAAATTCTTGCTATGTGAAGTGAACCATAAAAAGTGGGCATTCAAGAAATGGCTTGGTGGAGACACTAGCAGTCTGAGATTTTTCATATCCCAACACAAGGCATTCTTTATTGCTTAAGAACTGGAGGATTATGGAGATCCCATCAATCTACTGTTTGGATTAATGAACTCACTTTAAACCTCGAACGTAAGCAGTAAAGCCAGGAGGGCTGGGGAGGCACCTTGGCTGACAGTCCCCAGGTATGCATTCTTCAGAACCTGAAGCAAATCATGGGAGGCCAAAAAGGGTAGAGCATGGACTTCAGGGAAACCTTTGGCTCTTGCACTTCAGGCTTTGCCAGAAAGTAATCTAAGCCAGTAAATTTAATGGATGCAACTTTTTGATTTATGTCCACATGCTGAGATGCCAGCTGGAAAATTTTCCATTTATAAAACTTTTTGGTTTATACTTGGTTTACATTTGATGCCTACCACAGAAGTATAATACACAGGAAGTAGGTAAAATAAGGGAGTACCAATATCATAATCAAAACAGGAAAATACTCTATTAAAATGAACTTATTACTCTATGCGAGTTTTTCCTACTGTGGCATAGCTGCAAAGGCAGTCAATCATACATACAACTCACTGTATATTTGGAACAGCTCCTGGTCTAATGGATTCCCCAGTCTCTTACTGTAGATGTTTACATAAATAAAAAAAATTAACATTTATGAAGAGTATATGTATTCACAACCTTTTATATGGTGATACAGCCAGAAATAGGTAGATGCAAATGGAAGTGTATGCATGTGTGTGCATATGTAAGGCTGGAAAACTTAACAGAGAAATGCTTGACTGGATTAGGAACCTGACAGGCTTCTTGGCCCCTGTCTTTACTGGGCATATGACACATTATGAAAGCTGTTGTTATTTCCAGACAGCTTTCAGCTTTTAACTAATGTTCTACCAGCAAACCACTAATGAAGAGAATCTTTTAGAACTCAGTAGTAAATTCAGCTCTGCATATCAGAAAATATGAACCTTTATGTAAAACAAAATTTAAAGGCTACTGGTTACAAAACCTGAAAGAAAGTGATCTGTGATACAGGTTTGCAGTCTCACAGACAATTCATGGCCATACTGCAAGATTCCTTCCTAATTTGATATGTGCTTTTCATAACAAAAGATCATTAGAAACAGAACTTAAATTCCAAATTTCAATCTAAGTATTATGAAGTTCGTGTCTCTTGCATTACAAAGCATTCTTAAGAGGCAGGCAGAACAGAGATTCATCCTGCTGTGCAAATGGGTAACTGTGGCACAGTTTCAGGTTGGATTCATATTATCTTGTCGCTTAACGAAGAGCTACAATGCCTAACCCATTTTTCTGGACTCTGAGGAGAGGCAGAAATCAGTAAGTACTTTCTTTCACTTCTCCAGGTGTGAAAATGACGTGAGATGAGTCCCTCATCTATGGATGATTATATATACGTATATATGTGTGTGTGTGTGTGTGTATGATTGTATAGAACAATTATCTGCCTGTCTCATGAAGGGAAAGAACCCCACGTTACACCCTATGGCAACCCCAGCTGGGCCCAGCACTTGTAGTGAACTCCTTAAAGCAACATCAGTCCATTTCTTTTTTCACTGAGCCGTACACACCAACTTACACTTATTTTTTTAGGCTATATGTGAAGGAGTTTCCTATGAGGAAAAAAGAAAATAAAAGAAGCAGCTTCCTGACATAAAATATTTCACTGACTACTCAGAGGAAATCTCATCTTTCCCCAATTTGCCATAGATATTAAAGGGACACTTCTGTAGCTGAATTACCACAATGATTTTGGATTGAAACCATCCCTTACTGGACTCACAGGCACTATTGCAAAATAAGTATGTTAAAGCAAAATGAAGCACTGGATTTAAAGCAAGTTCAATATAATCAACGAATCCTTAACTAAGATGCCTCTGATGGGATACAGAATAACATGTGACAATAAGTGGGATGGATACAGACAGTGGTCCTAGAAGGGTCTTCTCCAACCACAACCACACTTTGAAAGCAAAATTCTGTGGTGTGTGTAAACCATTTATAAGCTGACCGTTATGCAGACGCAGAAATGCCCACAGTTTTGCTAACTCATCTAGAAACTAGTTTGTAGTGTTCACTGCAACTCTCTAATGGGCACATTTTTAAGACTTGCATTACACTTTTTACAATACCGTCCAGAGGCTGATTGCTCCTTAACAAAATATAAAACTTTGATCCAAATAAGTATATAAAGGACAGTAAAGGTATTGTTGCATTGCTATGAGTCTCCTCTCGAGTTCATCCCTTCCTCCTGGTTATGTGGATTTATACATACCCAATAATCACTAAGGACCTTACCTACCCTAAACTCTCTGCACAGTCAATAGAGAGAGTCAGAAACCCTCTGTTTGACCTGACTCATGTTGTAGAGGAAGGCTCCATCCTCTTTGATGGCAGAATACATCTGATGTTTCTTTTCTTTGTCCTTCCAGTCTTAGGTATCCCAGACTACTGATGTGCAATAAATGTTGGATGTGCAGTGACTGTCTTGGTTACTTTGCTCAACAAACCTTGTTGTCCCAACAAGCTCAGCTTTTGCCTATGCATCAAGGGGCTCAGTGATGTGTTCTGATTTCTGACTGTAAGCTCTTTGATAACAGGCTTTAGATTGTACTTTCATTCAAAAATCCTGGGAATGAAGTATTGATGATTCCAAACTACAAGTCCAAACTCCTTCAAAAGGGAGAATAGTTATTATTGGCAGCCACGTTAAGCTTTTACATACGAAAAAATAATTTGTCAGTGCATCAAAGGAATTTGTCTCCAGTTATGCCCTGTCAGGACAGCCTTTCTTCTCTAAATACAAAAGAATATGATTAAGGAAGTTCAGGGAAATGAACAAGCAGCCTGGTCACACTGACATCTGGGGGTAGTGTTTGCCCCCTCAGTTCCCTGCCTGTGGCAGCAGGTGAAGTGGAAAAGTACACATCTCCTCACTGGTGCAGCAGCAGGAGCCAAGGCTCTCCTATTGTACCCACTCCTAATCCAGGCTACATTCAGGTTTCTTGTTTCAAAAACCCAGGGCTTTTAACAGGGATATGCAGATGGTAAAACAATGTACTTTAAAACTGTAGCCTACAAAAATGTAGAGAATTTAAATTACATCCTGGAATGGTGCTGTGAGCACAGTGATGTCCGTACAGGATGTGTGAGTTTTCAAAACAAGTTTCTCAGAGTCTGGAGATAATAATTTGTAAAGCTATTTCCCTGGTGTTGGCTGTTGATGCACTTTAAAAAACAGATGGGAAAAATCCCAAGGTGTAAATCCTCCTAAAATTTACACTGGAAGATTTTAATAAAATGTATTTTCTTGAAAACTGGAAAAGGCGCACAAAAGTCATGGGAAGGTTATTTAATCTCTTGAGTATTTTAATTATTGTAAAATGCTTTATTTAAATAAATTATTACCAATTCAAATTGGTAGAGCGAATAAGGTAGGTGAAAGTAACAGATAGCTCTCCACCCCCACTCTTCATTCCCATCTGAAAAAAAAATAACATATGCA
Organism: Corvus kubaryi; assembly: GCF_017639235.1. Lineage (NCBI taxonomy): Eukaryota > Metazoa > Chordata > Aves > Passeriformes > Corvidae > Corvus > Corvus kubaryi. Next base: position 16,393,724 of record NW_024580667.1, on the reverse strand, counting down.
GGATTTCTGCAAAACACATTGAATTTTTTTTTAAAGAAATACACTCTTTTTATACGTTAAAGAGGCAGAAGTTTTCCTGGTTTTATCCCAAATTTGCTTTTGTGCCATTAAAAATTCTCACTAAAATCTTCAATAGAAATCTGAAGACTGTAAGGAATCTGCTTTTGGTGAAATAAAACTTAGAGAAAGAGACAAAGGCTAGAATATTAAAAAAAGAATTGGTGAATCATAAATTCACTGTTTTTAATGGAAACTTGGGCTCCTAATTGTCTTAGATCCTTCAAAAAACTTTTATGCTCTCTCAAAGGAAGAGAGGTCCTGTAACAGTGAAAAGGTTCTGACAGTAGTACACTGTATCCTTGACATGGTGATTTTTTAGAAATTAGACTGTATAACTAATTAACCCTGATTTCTTTTACCAGGTAAGAGAGAACGATTTACTGATTTTTATCAAGAAGGAAGAGATGTATTTTTCCTGAAGAATCTTGTCTCAGAGCTAGAGAAAAATCTGAACTGTCCTGAAACACACTGTAACAAATCCGTGGTGTTAAAAAAAGGCGTACTCAATGAATACTTGAAAATCTATTAAAATGGGATAATGAAATTATAATGCATGTTAGTTAGCTAGTGACAAAGTAATTTTGAAAGCTTTTACCATATTCAGATTGCAGGTGATTAGCTGCCTCTCAGAAATACAAATGTACAAATGGTATAACTCTGAGAACAACTGCTTTAGTAAAAGCCTACTTAATCTAAAGTTCCACATTGCTCTTATGCACAGAACAGGTCTGCCAAACATTCAATAGCCAAGAAGTTTGGCCACATTTGGAAATAATCTTTCCTGTATGAAATAGGATTCAAATGAAATACTCTATTTGGACTTTGGCCATCAAAAGTTAACTTTCCAATTTTTCAGTTAATAAAAAAGAATATAGTTGATTATGTTGGATAGAAAATATACTAAAAAAACATAGTATTGCTTGTTTTCGTTACTGAATTCTTAGCAATCTCTGGATGATATATGCCTCTGGTGGGGGAAATGTACTGTGAGTGGAAAGTGCAGTCAAGCTGGCTATGTGGTTTAAGAAACAGATTCCAAAATAACAACCTCCATTAGCACGGTAGGTGGGTATGTATGCAAAGTGATTCCTATTGTCTCAGGGGAAAAAGCTTGTTGGTTTAATGCAGTACTTGAGCTACTCCCTGGTGACGAATTCATAGCTACAAAAACCACGGAACTGAAGTCAAGCTATGAGCCTGTTTACATTTTCTGCTACAGGCAACACACAATACCAATGGAAATTTTTGGGATGTGACAGAGAAATAAAAATACAGTTATGTGCAACAGCATGCATATGCCATAAATAGGAAGACATTTGTGTTAACCCAAAGTCTATTTCATTAAAACAGCATTTAAACATAACCCCATGTACTAGTTTGAAAACAAACCAGTGGGAGGCACTAAGTCAGAATA